>NC_141687.1:168007549-168457363 GCF_964263255.1 Lissotriton vulgaris | reverse complement strand
AATCCAGGATGACGCCTAGGTTCCGTGCGTGGTCTGTCGGGATGGGAGCTTTTCCGAGGGCTTCCGGCCACCAGGAGTCGTCCCATGCAGAGGGGGATGTACCTAAGATGAGGACTTCTGTTTTGTCTGAGTTCAGTTTCAGACGGCTTTGTTTCATCCATTCGGCAACTTCTTTCATACCTTCGTGTAGGTTAGTTTTGGCGGTGTTGGGGTCTTTGGTGAGTGATAGGATCAGTTGGGTGTCATCCGCGTAGGAGATGATGTTGAGGTTGTGTTGGCGGCCTAGGATTTAGGCCCAGGATCTGGGCCTAAATCCATCGTTTATTTGCACTCCACACCACCCTGGGTTAGACACTGGCTATATGCAAATCAGCTCTGACCCTGTGCCTCATGGGAACAGTCCAGTCCGAATTACCAAGCCATGTCTTTCCCAGACCGGAATCAAGCATCCAAGGACCGGTTTCTGGCTATCAGCCTTCATCAGCCTGGATAGCTTGACTCCAGTGGTGTGGAGAGCCTGGGACTCACGTCTGAGCATCCCCAGCACACTCAGGGTGAAAATTGCAAAAAACACAGTTGATGGACAGAATGTAGACCAATGTCATACATTCACCCCAGTACAAGGATCTGGGCCTAAATCCATCGTTTTTTTGCACTCCACACCACCCTGGGTTAGACACCGGCTATATGCAAATCAGCTCTGACCCTGTGCCTCATGGGAACAGTCCAGTCCGAACTACCAAGCCATGTCTTTCCCAGACCGGAATCAAGCATCCAGGGACAGGTTTCTGACTATCAGCCTTCATCAGCCTGGATAGCTTGACTCCAGTGGTGTGGAGAGCCTGGGACTCACGTCTGAGCATCCCCAGCACACTCAGGGTGAAAATTGCAAAAAAGACATGGCTTGGTAGTTCGGACTGGACTGTTCCCATGAGGCACAGGGTCAGAGCGGATTTGCATATAGCCAGTGTCTAACCCAGGGTGGTGTGGAGTGCAGAAAAACGATGGATTTAGGCCCAGATTCTTGTACTGGGGTGAATGTATGACATTGTTCTACATTCTGTCCATCAACTGTGTTTTTTGCAGTTGATTATGGTGTGGCGCAGGTGGAGCCAGATTGTAGCCGGGAGATCGCCTTATCCAATGTGGACGTAACAGAGGCCAAAGGTGTCAACCCAGAGAGCACCGGCCGTGCAAAATGGCACGGAGCAGCAGGTGCCGATAGCACAGTCCGCTGCTGGATGCTGCGCCCCAATGCAGGGCCAGGATACACAATGCACTGGTGCAAAAGAGGGGGGCAATATCTCAATGCTTACATGGGTTGTGAAGGCCCCAATGGCGGTGCAGAAATCTCCACAATGTACCTCAGAGCAGGGAGGCACAACACGTTCCAGGCTCCCCGCAGCAGCAGCAGCTCCAGGCCGACGTGTTGGTAAGCAGCAAGGGACCCGCACCGCTGAATAAGGGAAATAAAGCCCAGCGCGGATCTGGACCAGCCCGCTATGTAGCGTCTCCCAAACGGCTGCCCAGGCTTGTACTTTGCCGCATCAGCACGAGGTGCGCAGGCTGCTGGGAAATCAACAGGCTGTCGGGGTTGAGTGTTGGACTCAGCCAGGGGTATAGCTCTTCTCCCCTCACTCGCGCATGATGCAGGTCGCAGGCTGCAGCGGAGTCCCAGGCTCTCGATGATCCTCAACCCCGCTCATCAGAGTGAAGTCTGGGCTGAAAGCTCGCGCTGGGCCGGGATGTGTGTCTGGAGGTTCCTGTTGCCGCTGATCACGATCATGGGCACCAGGCGGAGCAGCTGACGGTTTGGCGGAGTCTATGTATCTTCCGCCACATCGCACGCCAAGAATCTGGGCTCATGGACTGCGTTTCGTGCAGGAAAGTGCTAGTGGGATGGTTAGCTCAACGGAGCTTCAGAGCCAGGCGGCCATATTCGTCGCTGGCTTGGCCACGCCCCCTCAACCAGATGGGAACCTTAGCTTCAGTTTTCAGCGATCACTCTGCTCTGATTTTCCAAATCCATTGGAAGGGATGTTTTAATAGTCTGGTTATGAAAATCCAAGCCCTAGTAATAGCAAGAAGGAATGGAATAGTGCTAAAATGGGCTAAAGTAAATAAGGGTTCGAGGCATGCGGGCTGCTGAATTCATATCTGTGCATAGATTGCCCCCTAGTGTTGGGTCCGGATGATTGCACATTGTTGTCCTGGAAGAGTCTTCGAAGTATCACGAGATAGGTGGCTCCTCCCATTGACTACAGTGCGCATGGGCATCCTCTTCATCCTCAGATTGTTTTTTTCCGCCATTGGGTTCGGATGTACTTTCCTTTACTCGAAGTTCGGAATACAAAAAACTTTTCTAAAAGGTCAAAAGGCCTTCGGACTCGTCGGTATTGTTTTCGATCGGTGCCGACAGCTTTATTTACAGTTTATTCAACTCAGGACGTCGAATCGGGACGCGGGCCTTCTCGACGCCCAAGGGACCAGTCGTCAATGGAACGAAGTCCATTCGAAAGATGCCCTCTTTGTAATTCCAAATACACACATATAGATAAACACCCTGTATGTAACAAGTGTTTATCCCCGGAACATAATGAAGCCGACTGCCTATCCTGTGCCCAATTTCGATCCAAGAAGACACTTCGGATTCGACGTGCCGCTAGGCTAATCATGCAGAAACCAGCGCAGGAGCCAGAAAATATCTTTGACGATGAAGAGGATCTCGTCGAAGCCGAAGAATCAGATCAACAGTGATCAAGATTCAGAGCATGACTCCAACTACTATGTCGACGAAGAAGAAATCGCTGAGGTAGGAGACTACGAACAAGGGAACGGAGCCGTCGAAGACGACTCCAGTGATGAAACGGGGCCAACCGTGAGTACGACGTCCCAAACGTACACTTTTATGGTTCCACAGGCTCGGGTCGAGGCATTGCCGGAAGGCCTTAGCCAAGATCTCGAAACCCATTCTATAGCCCCGCAATACAGCTCGGCTAAGAATATTAGAAAAGAGCCATCGGATCAACATAACCCAAGATTGTTGATATCGAAACAGAAAGTTATGACACCAAATCCGAAACTGATAGACTACACAGTCTTCGGACCACACTACGTCGATCCATCGGAGTCGATCCCAAAGAAGATCATAGACCATACGGTCTTCGGACCAAACTATGTCGATCCATCAGAGTCGAACACAAGGGTCGTCGAGCCGAAGGCCAGCGCACCTATATCCACTCCAAAACAAAAGGCCGTCGAACCAATAAGATCGGTGCCGACAGCCGACAACACAAAAAAGGGACTCGATCCGCAGAAGGCTGACGAACGGAAACAGAGAGTCGACAAACCAATGGCTGTGCAATCCTAGACAATCGAGCCGAAGAAAATCAACCCGACGAAGGCCATCGAGCCGAGACCGCAAGGCATCGGCCCAAAACGACAGGTTCTGAAGACGCCACAAGGTCAGAAGGGTACTATCGACCCGACAATAAACGTCGAACCGATAACATCGGCTCCAAAGAAACAGGTACAACCTAAAAAGACTGTTGTTACACAGAGGGCTCTCGGACCGATCAAATTTGGCCTACCAACTTCCTCTAAGACAAAGGCGGTCGACAGACCGGGGTCGAACCGAAACAAAACCAAAGACATTGGGAAAAAAGCCAAGGACTACTGAGCAGGAGATCTTATATCCAGACCCCTCATCAGAAGAACAGTCAAAACTTTACATTGACCCTAATTCAGGCAAAGTCACTCTCTACAAGAGGAAAATCAGACCAGAAACTGATAAAGAGACGTATATCATCCCACTCAAAAAGAAAAGGGACTGTTCTACTTCACATATTCTATTTGAGCCTATAAAACGGATTATGCCTAACACGTACACATATACACCGACACACTCAGATGAAGAGGTGGATTATGAAGATAATGAGGAATACAATTACCAAGTAGACCCTGACCAAGACAGTCAAGCTCAACCATGGGCAGACCCAGTACATCCTGGTGACTCTCAGCCCATTCCAGATACACCTGCATACCCTGCTAAGCCTTCTCCATCAGAGGATACAGCTGCTTTTAATGCACTAATAGATAGGGCCGCCCTCCATCACAATGTAGAGATGCATGCAGACCCCATTGAGGAAAAATTCCTCTTTGACACTTTTGCCACATCAGAAAGATCTGTCAAAACACTACCTATGTTAAAAGGGGTACTTAAACATGCAGGTGACATATTTAAGGAAACAACTAGGGCACGGGTCATTAACCCCAGAATAGAGAGGGACCACTGCCTTTGGATTCTTTAGTGGTATCCACTGCACATAAACGTGCAAACTCACAAACAACTGGAGAAGCTCCACCTCCTGACAAAGAATCAAAGATCTTAGAGGCCTCAGGAAAGAGGGTAGCTGCTGAAGCAGCTAATATATGGCGAATATCTAATACACAAGCCCTGTTGGCTAGGTACGACAGGGCACACTATGACACCTTAGAGACACTTCTCCAGTATTTACCTGAACCTTACAAGGAACAGGCTTAAGACCTAGTACAGGAGGGAAAGTTAATAACTAACGCATCCATTAAATGTGCCCTAGACGTGGCAGATACAGCGGCCGGATCAGTTAACATCAGTGGTATGCTCAGGAGACATGCATGGCTTCGCATTTCAGGTTTCAAAAATGAGGTCCAGTCCACTTTATTAAACCAGCCAGTAAATCCTGACTATTTATTTGGTCCAGCTGTAGATACAATCCTGGACAAGATGAAAAAAGACACTGAGACGGCTAAGTCTATGGGAGCCTTGCAGTCCCAACAACATAGAGGCTCCTTTCGTCGCTCCAATTACAGAGGAGCTGCAAGAGGTAACTTATCACAGCAGACCTCAAACTACAAAGGGAATACGCAAACCACCTACAATAAAAACAATAAAGGTGGATACTGCGGCTATAACAACAAAGGCAGAGGTTGAGGGAATAATGCCACCAGATCCTCTACCAACACAAAACAGTAACTTCTTGGCGCTACCCCCAGACCATACAACACCAGTCGGGGGACGTTTACAGCAGTTCCTACCGGTCTGGCAAAACATCACTACAGACAAGTGGGTAAGGCAAATTATCCAGGATGGCTATTGCCTAGAGCTAACCTCCACACCACCCAACATACCACCAAGACACCGTCCTATGTCTGTAGAACACCTAAACTTCTTGCAGCAAGAAGTCATCAGCATGCTGCAAAAAGGGGCCATAGAACTAGTACCATTAGAACATCAAGGTACAGGGGTATGCTCACTATACTTCCTCATCCCCAAAAAGGACGGGTCTCTCAGACCAATATTGGACCTCAGGCCCCTAAATCAATACATTTTATCAGAGCATTTTCATATGCTCACTCTACAACAAGTCTTACCACTGCTGCAACAAGGAGACTTCCTTTGAACTTTGGACCTCAGAG
Source organism: Lissotriton vulgaris (assembly GCF_964263255.1). Lineage (NCBI taxonomy): Eukaryota > Metazoa > Chordata > Amphibia > Caudata > Salamandridae > Lissotriton > Lissotriton vulgaris. Next base: position 168,451,906 of record NC_141687.1, on the reverse strand, counting down.
ACGCATACTTTCATATAGCGATACATCCTGCTCACAGGAAATATCTCAGGTTCACAATACAGAATCAACATTACCAATTCAAAGTCCTTCCATTTGGTGTAACAAAAGCCCCAATGGTGTTCACAAAATGCCTAGCGACAGTAGCTGCACATTTGAGAAGACCACATATTCACGTCTATCCGTACCTGGACGACTGGCTAATACAAGCAAAGTCGGCCCAGCAATGTGCCAGCCACATGTCCCAAACTATTCACCTCCTGCACAGTCTAGGCTTCACGTTGAACTACCCAAAATCTCCTCTTCAGCCGTCCCATGTGTAGCAGTAACTGGGAGCAACGATAGATACTCTAGCAGCAAAAGCATACCCAAACACTGCAAGAATCAACAGTATGCAACTGCTGATCCAAACGTTCAAGCCCCAACACTCTCTCTCTGCCCGAGTGTTTATGCAACTCATAGGCATGATGGCTTCATGCATCTTCATACTCCCTCACGCAAGACTGCACATGCATCCACTACAAGAGTGCTTAGCACTGCAATGGAACCAGGCTCAAGGACAATTGAAAGACCTAGTGTTGGTAACCAGTCGTGCATACAACTCTCTGCATTGGTGGAATCCACAAAACCTTTGCAAGGGACGACTGTTCCAAGAGCCTGTTCCACAAATAGTGTTGACGACGGACGCATCCCTGATAGGATGGGGAGCCCATGTCCTTCAGTACACAGTGCAGGGCCTATGGATAACACAACAAAAGAAAATGCACATCAACTTGCTAAAGCTTATGGCAATTTTTCAGGCAGTAAAAGCGTTCAAAGTACATTTATGCAACAAAACTGTGTTGATCCGGACGGACAACATGACAGCAATGTACTACATACAGAAACAGGGAGGAACACACTCTCCACAGCTATCACATCTAGCCCAAAGCATGTGGAAGTGGGCCATTCAAAGAAACATTTTTCTCATGGCGGAGCACCTCCCAGGCAAGGACAACCAAATAGCGGATCTGCTCAGCAGACACAGCCAACAAATGCACGAGTGGGAGATTCATCCCACAGTGCTACAACCATACTTCCAACAGTGGGGGCAACCAGAGATAGACCTGTTCGCCACAAAGGAAAACGCAAAATGCCAGTACTTTGCCGCCAGGTTTCCACATCCGCAGTCGCAGGGCAATGCGATATGGATGAACTGGTCAGGCAAATTTGCGTACGCTTTTCCCCCAGCACCGTTAATACCACTAGTGGCATGCAAACTATGCCAGCATTCACTGATACTAATCCTGGTTGCTCCAACATGGGCGAGGTAACCATGGTACACAACTTTTCTAGAACTTTCCGTGGTGCCTCATCAAAGACTGCGCCTAACACCCACTCTTCTCACTCAGAGCTATGGAGACATACAGCACCCAGATCCGCAACAACTGAACCTTGCAATCTTGCTCCTGAAGTCTTAGAGTTTGGGTACCTAAACTTACCTCCTGACTGTATGAACATTATCAAGGAGGCAAGAAGACCTACTACCAGAGCATGTTACGCTGCAAAGTGGAAGCGTTTTGTCATTTACTGTAATAACAATGACATAAACCCACTAGATGCTTCAACGCAAAATATCATTTGCTATCTTTTGCACCTACATCGTTGCAATCTAGCTTATTCATCTATAAGAATACACTTAGATGCCATTGCAGCTTATCTTCAGAACAGGCAGCATCTTTCGCTGTTTAGAGTACCTGCAATTAAAGCATTCATGGAGGGACTCAAACGAATAATCCCCCCCAAACACCCACCTTCAGCTGTCTGGAACCTAAACATCGTTTCAACCAGACTAATGGGACCATAATTTGAACCTTTGCATTCATGTTAATTACAATTTCTAACATGGAAGGTGGCTTTTCTTGTAGCGATTACTTCACTTAGAAGAGTTGGCGAGCTGCAAGCCCTAACTATTCAAGAACCATTCATCCAAATACATGCAAATAGAGTAGTTCTTAGAACGAACCCTACATTTATGCCAACAGTGGCATCCCATTTTCATATCAATCAGACAATAGAACTGCCAGTGTTCTTTCAAAATCCACAGTCAGTACCTGAAAGGGCCCTACACACACTAGATATCAAGAGAGCTCTTCTATACTACATTGATAGAACTAAGGATTTTAGGAAGACTAAACAGTTGTTTTGTTGCCTTTTTACCACAGCACAAAGGCAACCCCATTTCTAAATCTGGGTAAGCCAGATGGATAGTTAAGGGCATTCAAATATGTTATCTAAAAGCAAAACACACTTTAATAGTTCCTCCAAGAGCGCATTCTACACGCAAACTAGGGGCATCCATGGCTTTCCTAGGAAACATTCCTCTAGAGGAAATATGTAGAGCAGCCACAAGGTCTACCATACATACTTTCACAAAACACTATTGTGTAGATGTACATTCCAAACAGCAAGCTGCTGTAGGACAGGCTGTTCTAAAAACTCTGTTTCAGACTGCTGCAGCTGGCACAGGTAGCCACCGCTAAGGGAGAGACTGCTGTACATTCTATGCACAGATATAAATTCAGCAGCCCACATGCCTCGAACGGAATATGCTACATACCAGTATGCATCTGTTCTTTTCATGTGGGGCTGCTGACATTCATTTTCATTGATAGAAGTGAAAACTGGCCTTATGCAATGCAATAGCGCTTAGGCTCCTGGTCCAGACGGGCCCCGGATTGACTCCTGTTTGACTACCCAGATCTCTGGACCCCGTTCCTGATGAATGTTTTCAACGCAAATGCTATCGTAGGCCCCCCCTCCTTCATGGAAAACAGTTATTGTGCCTCTACATATGAAAGTGGATAAAGCTTTGCCCAAAAATGATAGACCAATTTCACTTCTAGATGGAACATTTAAATTAATGGGCCATTTGTTGTTAAAAATATTTTAATTCCGGTGCAATATGGTTTCAAAAAAGGGATGCGGACACTGGATCAGTACTTAAACCTAAATCTAATTGCAACAAAGTATTCCAATATCAAAGGCGGGAGTGTTTTATGGCATTTATGGATCTCTGCCGCTTTTGATTCTGTTTCACATAAAAAATTATGGAATACTTTGAAAGACATAGGTGTGGATGAAAATATCCTCTTCATTCGCCAACTATACTCTGAGTCTTTTGCATGTGTTGGGTATGGCAGCATAGGTGAGTGTATTATATATTTTCCCATTCTCTGTGGTATCAGACTGGGATGAGTTTTAGCTCCCTTTTTGTTTTCACTCTACACCAATGGTATGGATTCAGCTGTGAGGCATGAGGTTACTGACGTACCCGTGGTAAACAAAACGCGGATCCACATCCTGTTCTATGCAGACAACGCTGTTTTGTTAGCTAGAACTGGCTTAGCTTTTCAAAAACTAATATATAATGTGTCCTGTACGGCGGCATTAGATCTTAAGGTTAACAAATCAAAAACTTACGTCCTAATAATGGGGAAGCAGCCTAAAAGACTACGGTCGTTCACTATTGATACCCGGAGAATTGAAGTAACCAAGACTTTTTTATACTTGGGCGTACTTATTAATAATTCAGGGTCCTGGACAAACATGCTGGAAAACAGATGTAATGTATTAGAGAAGAGCATCATGGCTATCTGCCCGTTAACAAAAAAGCTGGGGACAAAGCCTTTGGAAACAATTTAAACAAGCATTTGCAATACAATAGGTCTCACATTATTTAAATTTGAGCTATTGGCATTGCTAAATAATGCAACACCAATAGCTCAAACTTTAATTATGTGAGATCTATTGCATTGCTTGTTAAACAGGCAACTAGAACATATAGGTCAGAGCCTTTGCGGGACCAAACAGAGCACATTAACACTCATATATGTCTGTGTTCAAGCCCTTACTCTGTATATTGTCACACTCGTCTTGAACCAATCTCTTTTTAACACTTGGCCATTCACTAATAAAACTCCAGGTGAACAAGGTGAAGGTATGTATAAAGGCCATATTTCCAGACCTGGGACTATCTTTTACCAGTTTTTGTGTCTAGTTTTGGAGTTTTTGTGTGAATCACTGGAAAAGAACACAACACACACACTGCTGCATCATTAACTGGGCAAGTACAGCTAAATTAATTAGCAATGCAAACTTTAGAAGTTTGGAGGATTTTAGCCCAATTGTCTCTGAGCACATATAGAACAGGCATGCGCCATGTTCATCACACTGCACTTCTTGAAAAGAGAAATTCTTTTGTCCTTCTAGTCTATGAAAAGGTTGTTTTGTGGGAAATTGTTCACGCTATATAAAACAAAAGAAATTAAAAGAAATTCTTTAAACATCTCTACTTCTTGCTGAAAAGAGAACTGACCAACCAACTTCACTGTGGGAGGTTTCCTTACTAAATATGCAGGGCCTTGCGTAGAGCAAAAGGTATGCAACGCAGCCCCGGTAAATAAAATTCTGGTTCCCTATAAAAATAAGACCGAGAAGTCTGAATTGATAGCGGGTGCGCCTCAAGTGCCGTGTACAGAAGAACGATAATAGCACTTCCCTGCGCAATGGCACAGACTTAGTTTTATTTAGATGTACTCTACACATAAACAACCTAAATTTACAAGGAGCAACTGTTTAAACACAGATGGTGATGGATTCAGAAGCCTGAGGGGTGACGGTAGGACACAAAGGTATCCTCACGTTGTCCATTGTGGACCTGCACTCTCCGGTTTTCAGACTCTTGGACCAGGGCATCGTTTCCCCCTGACTCCCTAGTAATTGGGCAGACTATATCCCTAGAAAGTCACCAGGATCAATACTCCCTCCAAAGCGATCCTCAGCTTATCCGGAATGGGGTTCAAGCTTAATTATTAATTCTTTAGGCAATCATTTTTTGTCCTGAGGATGAACCAATAATATGTGTGGTTCGAAACGTTGTCGACAATAAGTACACTAAATGCAGAGTTAACATATTATTTGAACATGCATATGTGTATAATGTGGATTATCATTTTGCAATTTTAATTGTTTGATAACCTATTGTTGCCTGAATATTCCCTCCCTTCTGTTTGTTCCCCAAGTGTGTTGGTTGGACATCGGCTGGTGTCCCACTTCCATCGCACTTTGTGCTTCATTCCCTTGTTTTACATTACTTTCATCAAGAAATTAAAGTGTCCGGCTGGGCATTCTTAACAATATAGTTCTATCGAGTCTATATTTATTGTCTCAATTCCCTTCCTTTTCTAAGGACCGTTGTCTTTTGAAAATAGGTAGGACACACAGGCTCCATCCCAAGCAAGGAGAACTAGGGCAGCCCCCTCTTAGAGTCTCAATCACCGCACTTGTACAAACCTAGGGCAGACTGGGAACCGTTGGAGCAGAGCAAGCCAGGAACAGTCCACTAGGAACTGCGAGGAACCGTCCAGGAGGAGCTGCACGGACTGCAGCCTGAACTGACCAGAGCAGTCAGCAGTGACTCGTAGAGCTCTAGAAGAGCTGCAGGAGGTAGGCAGGGTCAGTATGACGCACACTTGACGAAAACAGAGGCTGGGTGGCTCAAGGATACAGATTGCGTCACTGGACCTGCGCGTCTGAGGTCGGTCAGAACTACACTTACAATGGTGACGAATCTCCTTACCTGCAGTAACCGAATTCAATTCATCCACACCACTGGTGTTTCTTTCGGATGCTCTCGGGCCTGGCCCCGGTTCACTTGGATGGACAGGCCACAGCAAATGCACCAGCCAGCATGAGTAAAGTTTAAAAAAAAAAAAGCCCACGAGTTATGCACACGCACCACTGCGAGGCATATGTTTTAAATAATCGCGCCCGTGTCTTCGCACGATAATTGAAAACATATGGGCTTTGATGCGTGTAATAGACACCAATATGCCATGGCCGGAGCAATGCACCCACCTCTGGCTTATTGCGTGCTCTGTTAAAAAAACACACTTACACAAAGCCCAATAGCGGAACCCGAAAGGAACAGCACACGCACCAGCGTGTGCGATTCCAGGGTCCGTTTTCAAACCCTGGACAAAAGGGCGCTCGCCTGTCCGTGCACTGCTACGCAGTGCAACGCAGGGTTCGAGCCCTAAAAATGTATTCAGCTAAATCTATTGCATCAGCTGTATATGGAGCAGGGATCTGGGGTATAACAAAAGCTGATTTATTACAACAGAAAGAAGGTTTTTTAAAAAAATTGTTCTCTACCCCGAAAGGTTGCTCTAATTACATCATGCACCAAGAGGTGAAGGTCCCTTATATTTCCGAAGTAATATTCATAGCCCCGGTCCTACTTTGGCATTCAATCTGGACCAGGTAAACCGTGCGACTGATTCAAAACCTCATTAGAGACTGTCTATCCCTTGAGCATGCATACCAGGTTCTTTGGCTGCGATATGTAAAAGACATCCTGTTAACATTGGGCCTAGAGCTTCTTTTTCATGACCCACTTTATTGTTTGAACACCAGAAATTAAATCTGGCTCGAAAGATTAGAGGGATAATGAAAGGCATGCATTAAATTGAAACAAAACTACAGTGGCAGTGTTTCTGGACCTTCCTCCTGCTCCAGGGGAAGTGAACTCATATTTGATCTCTGTAACAAATATTCGCCACTGATATGTCTTGCTGAGATTCAGACTAAATATTATCCCTTGCATGCTAGCTTTCCCATCAGGAATGTATTCATTCATGGAACTCCTAGTTTGCCTATGTGATGGTGTCTCGCTTCAATCAAATCTTCATTTTATATTTTTCTGTAAGTTTTATCCCTGTGCACGGAAAAAGTATATACACCCACTGTTCTTGAAATATAATTTTGCACAATGTCGTCCTGCTCTGTGCTTTCTCTTAATGCTCCCCTATCCTTATGTACATTTCTCTCTTGCATCTTATTTATGCCTGGTTTTATCAAAAAGGGGACTGATTAGCTCATGATTTGAACTTCAACTAATTGCGGCACTACTTTGCACTTTATATTATTATAGTACGATTCGCCCTTAGCTTTTCAGTGCATAGCACTGCTCGTGCAGGCGAGCCCTTTTGTCTGGGGTTCCGAAACGGACCCTGGAATTGTACACGCTTGTGCGTGTGTTTTTTGTTTTGTGTCGTGCTATTGGCTTTTGCCTGTGTGTTTGTTTTTAAGATAGCACGCATAGGCCACAGGCGAGCGCATTGCTCCGCCCATGGCCTATTAGTGTCTATTACGCGCATTGCTGACATATGGTTTCAATTATCGTGCCCAGACACGGGCGCAATAATTGAAACCATATGGCTCGCGGCACGCGCACCACTCGCAGCTTTCTTTGTTTCCAAAAGCGAATGCTTTCAGTTTCGTGATCGCTTTACTCAATGCTCTTTTTGCCTCCCTTCAAATATATGCACAGGCCTTGTTCTTTGTTATTTTGAGTGGGTCGCCTCGGCCCGCTTGTTTTAATGTGCCTTGAGTTTTTATTATTTTTAGAGGGCTTGTTCATTTTTTTTCGGAGCGCGGCGCCCGCTTCAGGGACACCGCACTCCGTTTATTTACTTATTTTGATTCGGAGAGCGGTGTCCCTGAAGCAGGCACCGCGCTCCAAATCAAAGTAAAAATAAGAAAATAAAGGGAGCGCGGCGCCCGCTTCAGGGACACTGCGCTCTTTCTTTGTAACTTTCAGATCTCTGCCTTGTTTTCATGTCCCCTGGGGGAGAGTTAGGCGCAGCTCCTCCCCCCACCCCACCTCCCGCTCCTCTGGTGTCAGGCATTCTCCCCCCTCCCCCCCCCCCCCCCCTCCATGCCCCCATCCCTATGGCGTGGTGGAGGAGGGTTGCGGGCGCCGCAAGGCTCCTTCTCCCCTGCTCTTTGCCTCTGGCATAGTGCTGTGCTCAGGATTTGCTCTCGGAGGAGACGGACTTTGCAAGCACAGGACTCTCGCTGGGGTACTCGTGTTGTGCGCCCAGGAGGGGAAGGCGGGCTGGGGCTACCTGGATGTGTTCAGGACAAGGGAATACAACCGTCGGAGGCTAAAGGATGCCGAGGGAGAGAGCTTCGTAAGAGTACCGGTTCTCGCCTCTTATGCTAAAAGGTAGGGGCTGCTCTTCACTACTGGGGTATCTTTTTCTTGGGTTTCAAAGACGACCCGTGTACTAAACTCACCAACTCTCTACAACGAGGTCTAGTCCCGCAGTGCTTTCGAGTTATGGACGTCAGAGTAAAGTTCACCTTTGAACTCTACACAAAATGTGGCTCTGATCGGGGTTTGGTAACACAATCAAAAAAAATGTAACAGTAAAAATAACCCTTGGACACCACTCACTAAATAAAACTACCTTTCCCTCTAGCGCTGCTTGCCGTATGCTCCTACACCCCTCCCTCTTTAGGCTGACATTGCTCCATGAAAAACCATGTGAGCGCTTTTTTGTCCTCGTTCACGCAGTGCCTGTGTCTTCCTGCACTCGTGTCTGTGTCTTCCTGCACTCGTGTCTGTGTCTTCCTGCACTCGTGTCTGTGTCTTCCTGCACTCGTGTCCGTGTCTTCCTGCCCTAGTGTCACTATCTCCCCGTCCCAGCGTCCATGGCTTCCAATCGCGTCATCCATGTCCTGTTTCCATGGAGTTTAATATATTTCACATCTAACAGGTATGCAAGCGCCACAACGCCTTCTGCCTCTGAGCGAAAATCTTATGTTGCAAGAAGGACCAACAGATGAAAAGGGGGGAAATTAAGAAAAAAGCATAATTATTTGCACTTTTATGAACCCCAGCATCCCTTAATATTCATTATTTAAAACAGCAGCAATTACAAGTGATGAGCGTTTTAAAGCCACCAGCCCACTTCATTGCTGCCAAATTAAGCGGGGATCATTTGCCACAGAAGAGTGCCCTCCGAACTGTGAATCAAGCGTGTGGGGACTCCGGTCCGGATTAAAGTCTAAAGTAAATCTGCATGCCCCCTCCTTCGCCGCCCCCTCCACCCACCCCACTCCTCTGGCCAATGTTTTGGCACCTTCTATGCAGGTGATTTCAGACTGATTCCATAAGGTTCCCAGGTGGGCTGGTGTTAGGAGATGTCAAGTGGGCTGGGGAACAGTTAGAAACACTTTATAAATTCTATTGTAAGTCTACTGTGCTTGTGATAAATCGGTTGTGATCAAGATGTTGGCGTTTCGCAGTTTCTTAGCTTTTCACCTCAGTATTGTCTGCGTGTTCTTTTCTGTATGTGTGTCCGTGTGTATATATATATATATATATATATATGTGTGTGTGCTTGTCTGTGAGTGCCTATGTGTGTGGTGTGCGCGCATGTAAGCCTATCACGGTACTGCCATTTCTGAGTTTCGCTATACAAATGTCTGTATGTGCATGTGTGTACTATGTTTGTTTGTCTGTGTTTTCTGTGCATATGTTTTTGTGTGTGTTTGTATGTGTGCGCGCGCGCAGGTGATTCTGTAACTGCGCTAGTCGGTTTCTGTAAGTTTCTCTATTCAAATGTCTGTGTGTGCTGTGTTACTGTGCATGTGTATTTTCTGTGCGTGTCTTTTCTTTTATTTTAGGTTTTGCTTAGCTCTGGGCAGCCGCCATCCCCTCTTTACAACCTGTTGGAAGGTCAGAAACGGCCCGCAGGATTAATGGGATAGTAGAAGTTTGTCAGGTCCCCCCTCTCATGGAATGGCTATGAGAAGGGTGGAGGTTTCCAGCTTTACTGCAGAGCCGAGGGCAGCAGCGCATGTTTTGTGCACTAAAGCTTAGAATATGCAGTTTGACAGTAGGGGGCATCTTGTTATTTCTGAGCCCTCCTCGTGTTTTTAGGGCTCATGTTGTCTCCGTTGATGTAACACACGTGTGTGTGGGTGTGTGTATGTATGTGTGTGTGTGTGTGTGTGTGCCCTCTTTTATTTTGGATCCTTCGTCGTGGGAGCAGCCCTATACTGTGCTTCCGCCGCTTGCGAGTTCGCTGGTGACATTCTCCTCCCATCGTGTAGGCAATGGGAGTTGAGGGGTGTTCTTGTAGTGGGAGCGGGCGACAGGGGTGGGCATAACACCTATGTGGGAGAGGATCAGGGGCTCAGTCTTGTCGTGACTGGTTGCTGGTGGCCTGGGTGCAGCTTGTTTATTTTGAGAGGGAGAGTACCGGCACTTCTCAAGAGAGAAGTACTACTTTTCATTAGAGAGTATCGGCACTTCTCAGAAACCAACAGGTTCTCTGCTACAGAGTACCTGCACTTCTATTTTTTCATTTCAAGCACTGCCTATATACATGCAATTTAAACGTGGCACTTTGTAGCCTCCATATAGCTCCGTAGTGACTTCGAAGCACAGCTGATATCTTATAATAACATAGTGCTTTGTGAGAAATATGCAGAAAGGCAGCACTACAAATTGTGTGGCTGTAAATGACAGTGCTTTGTCAGAACAAGCATTTGCAATGCAACAGGTCTCGCATTATAAAAGTTTGAGCTATTGGTGTTGCATTATTTAGCAATGCCAAGAGCTCAAACTTTAGTAATGCAAGACCTATTGCATTGCATAAGCTTGTTTTATCTGGTTTTATTCCTATTTAGCTGGCTCACTAGTTTGTAGATGTATTTCTTTCTGCATATATCCTCAACTTGTTTTAAAACTGTCTTGCACATTTTGCTACGTTTTGAATACATTTTTTATGTTTTAATACAGTGCTCTTTTCTTTTACCTAACGTTTTTTAATATGGTTCCGATCTGTCTTTTCTGAATCCTACTCAAATATGATGGTAATGAATTACTGTACTTTTATGATCTTTCTTTTTTAAGATTAAATACATTTGAAAGATTGATTGGGACTACGGCACCATGCGGTAGAGCGGTGGTCCAGTGAGAGAAGAGTACTATTGCTGTGTCTCCTAATGACTCCAATGTTTAAAGTTCATCTGCCCCCATCGAAGGGCTCTAGGGATCAACCTTCGGTCCATGTTAAGGAATGGCCCAAGAGCGCATTGCCTTACCAGACTAGCCACCTCGGGGGAGGGGGGGGGGGGGAGACGGGGGGGGGGGGCCTCAACAGTCTACACCAACCATTGTTGTAGTGACTGTTCCGTACTGGGAGGCACTCCCAACTCCCAACATTCTGGAAGAAAATTCTGGATGCTTCTTGAACCCATGTGAAACAGGATGCTCTCAGAGACACATCAGAGGCTCATTGTGTGTAAGACACTCTAACTTGCAGCATTGACGTGCATCTCTTATCAGTTCATCCATTCAAATAGATTCACATAGACTGTCTCACTGCACACACAGCCTTTTCCTCCTAAAAGTTATACCACTTTCTTATTAATCAATCAATCTAGAGAATCACCTTTTTTCCCTCAGCAGCGAGCGAATAAAGCAATGCACATGTTAGAAGTCTAGAAAGCCTTTATAGACTACATTGACCATAATTGTTCCATTATGATTTTTTTAAATACTTTTTCACCTTCCACAAAGTGAATGTCATCTTAGTCAGGCTTGGCAAGGCGGATAGTCCTATTTACGCAAATATGTCATGTTAAAGTAATGCATACTTTATATTTACCTGACCAACTGCACATTTTCACTTGCAAATAGGTTGCCGCTATGCATTCCTAGGCAATATTCCATTAGTTGATACTTCTAAGGCTACAGATACACTCCTGCACATATTCACTAAACACTACTGTGCATATATTCAAGCCCAACAAAGCAAAGAGTACTAAAAACATAATTTCAAAGTCTTAATACACTTGCCTGCAAGCCACTACATTTAGGAGGAAGGGCATGGTTTTAAAATCAATACATAGCATGTGATCTACAGCTGCACGTGCTAAAAACAGAAAACGTTTTCTTACCTGTAACAATTTGTTTGACATGTGTGGCTGTAGATACACATGCTCTGCATACTTCTGTCATATAGTGTTGTGTTCGGACTTGTTTTTCTTCGAAGAATTGTTTCAAGTAACAAGGTAGAGTAACTCCTCCTGTTGGTGATACTGGCATCAAGTCCATTGTTAGATTGTTTTCTCTCCCATGTGTGCCTCTCCTCCGTTTTAGACTATTGTTCAGTATGACTTTTCAGTCCTATCTTGTCTTCGACAGTATAGTTATTTAGATCACGCTTTTCTGTTTCTGTGCCACTTTAAATTCATCGGTCGATTACTCTCCGATCTCCCCTCGGGGTGCCACCCTTCCCGGATCTACTGTCCACGTGCACTGTCAGCACTATTCCTGATGGAATGGACACCTTTTTAATTTTGCCTCCAGTGTCATGCCAAGTACCTGCACATGGACCTACATCTTGTGTGCAATCTCTGCCTTTCGCTCAATCATCGTGAACCAGATTGTGACGTCTGCAAGTCTGTCCACCCAAAAGACTATCCGGGATCGGAGGGCGCCTTCGGCTGGAAATGTCTCATCACTGCGAAGAGGACACACCCAATATTTTAAGAGAAGAGCATGCCCAGGAAGAGCATGCTGCAGAGGAATAAGACAAGCTTTTGTATATCGAGGGGGCATCCGGCTCCGATATGGAGGGCAAATTGGAGTTCAACCTGCCACTCGGGCATCATGTGAGTACCATTGACCCAGTCACTTCACCTAAAAAGACTTCCAAATCTTCACCCTTTCCATTACTAGAGTTCGCCGGACCGCCACTGCCATCTCGCCATGGTCTAATCTGAAGACAGTTCGGCTGCCCCACCCTCAGGTCTGGCACCAAAACTAACTACCAAGGCTAAATACTTTGTATCAACTTCGGATCGGGCACATAGGTCGATGTCCTTCCAATCTTCGGAACCGACCTGGCCTCTGACTGCTTCTACCACAGTGCTGGCCAAAAAAACACTTTATGCTTCAAAATCTTCGGTTCCGAAACCAGGCGAACCTAAATCATCAAAGCACTCTTCTGTTCCGAAATCATCAGACTAACATTTGGGCACATTCCACAGTTTCTATGTCTCCTGTTGAACCCATCCTAGATACTATGGATATTTGACAAAGAAAAATCAAGATCCAACAAAGAACTGGAAGACTAGTGCCCTGTCCTCCACCAAAGAGTCAATTGACTTTTGATGAGGATTTAGACAATCCTGTGCCACAGAAGAAGAGGTCACTGGACACTGCTTCTAGCCCTATTAGTCATCCTCAACTTCCTCTCCCCCTCCTCCTCCACCTCCTCCTTTTCTTCCACCAGCATCTCCACCCCTTACACCATATCCAAATCATGATCCAATAGATTCTATACCTCCATGTTCACCTAGATCGCACAATGGTGTTATGGGGATCCCTGTTGGAGAACCAGACCCATGGGACACTTATGATATTGAACCTATGGTACCTGATGATGCGGATTTATATCTAGCTACGCCCTCCCCTCCTGAGGATGCGAGTGCATGTTGAGGATATTTTCAAAGAACCCATCCGTGCTAGGGTGTTTACCACACGCGTGGAAAAAGAATATAAACCAGCCCCATCAAACCCTCTATTCATAAGTGGTCAGGTTTGACCAGACTCTATAGTTGCCACCACTGCTTGTAAACGAGAGAATAGTCAAGCATCTGGAGATATTCCATCCTCCTCAATGCAGCAGGCAAACTGGTAGTGGCTAATTCAACTAACCACTGCTCTATTGCCAACTCCCATGACCTCCTAGCAAGCTATAATATGGCCCACCGGGATGAAATGGAAGAGTTGTTACAATATTTACCTGAGAAGTATCGTAACAAGCATTGGAAATGCAATAGGTCTCGCACCATTAGAGTTAGTGCTTTTAGAATTGTTTATGGGTTTTTTTTGTAAATGTTTAGCATTTTTGTTTCCTGTAGCCAATGCTAAAGAATTACAAATAAAAAAAGCCATAAACATTTCTTAAAGCTCTAACTGAAATGGTCTGAGACCTATTGCACTGTGTGAGGGTGAGGGGTTGAGGGTGAGTGAGGGTGGGTGAGGGTGAGTGAGGGTGAGGGGTTGAGGGTGAGTGAGGGTGAGTGAGGTTGAGGGTGAGTGAGAGTGAGTGAGAGTGAGGGTGAGTGAGGGTGAGGGTGAGTGAGGGTGAGGGTGAGTGAGGGTGAGGGTGAGGGTGAGTGAGGGTGAGGGTGAGTGAGGGTGAGGGGTTGAGGTTGAGGGTGAGGTGTTGAGGGGGAGGGTGTGTGAGGGTGAGGGTGTGTGAGGGTGAGGGGTGTGAGGGTGAGGGTGTGTGTGAGGGTGAGGGGCTGTGGGGGGTGAGGGTGAGGGGGTGTTGGAGGGTGTGAAGGTGAGAGGGTGTGTGAGGTTGAGAGGGTGTGTGAGGGGGTTAGGTAGGGTGAGGGGATGTGAGGGTGAGGGGGTGGGAGGGTGAGGGTGTTTCAGAACTCAAACTCATTAACTTGGAGCCAGCGACATTTTGCAACACATGTACGTGTAATACCAATTACTTCCAATGGCGTACAGGCACACACGCTAATTCGATACAAGGAGTAAGGCCAAGATGATGTGCTCTCACTTGTAGTGTATGTGATGGACAACACACTTTTAAATTAGTTATTAAATTAAACACCAAGCAAGCCTTTACTTTAAGTGTCAGCCCTGTGTTACGGAAACCGCTGGTGAATCAAGATTGGGCTGTGCAACTAATCACAGGATAGTCAGGCACTACACATTTTGCAGGAACTGTAAATATTGTTTCCAGAATTGAAACCAATTACAAGCCATAAATAAACAGATGGAACATGGGGGAGAGTGGCAAAGGAGTTTGCATATAACAAAGTGCCCTCCTGTGTCTCCCATCAAAACTTCAGATACTAACTGCTACCAACTACAGTAGAGAATGTAGCACACACCCTTCAGCAGCAAATCTGTGCAGATCGATCCAGCTTGACTGCAAAAAACAACTGTGTGAAAAGACTGTGTAGCAGACTGATCTGGACTTAACGATACAATATTGACCGAAGTTTCATAACTAACACTCTCAAGTGCAAAGCAACCCAAACATAAAAGTAATTCACATTTACCCAGAGTACAACATATGAAATATATTGCTTGCTCGGCCTGTGTGGTGTGTTCATGTGAGCCCACTGTAATCTATTGTGATGCACTGCCATGCAAAGTATGGGCAGACTCACCGGGAAGACGGAAGCTCCGGACTGCTTGCCGATGACTGGCTGTTGTGTGATTTTACAGCCCCAGCTGGTGAATTTGGTTTAATTTTTGCTTTTTTTCAGCTGCTCACAGGGTGTGTGGCTCTTCCTGTGACTGTGATCATGAAAAACAAGCCCCCTCGTTGACGGGGTAACCTAAGAGCTGGTGCCAATCCCGGAGCGGCTTGGTGGTGATGTCGATGGACTCTGGTCCCGGTGAATTCAATTTAAGTGCTCTTGCGTCTCCCGGGGCAGCGGCGGTTGTGTAATCCGCATGTAAAGTGCAAGTCAAACAGGGGCATCAAAGGAAGCAGAGGAGATGGTGGGGGTCAGCTGGGCATAGCGACGCGACCCGAGCCCTTCACGATAAAGTCTACTCCATAGAACACATGGGAGAGGGCTCGGAAAGGTGAAAAGGTACGGCTGTGAGACACGCTCTGTGTTGGGGGAGGGGGAGGAGCGTTAAAGCGCGCGCTCAAGAACAGCATTGTGAGGAATGCACGTGAATGCCTGCGAATTACTGATAATTAGGGAAATATTACCTACTTTCAATTAGACAGTTTAGCGGCAACAACAATTGTGGGTTGAAGTGCAGTATGAAACAAGGGAGAGCACAAACTAGAAGCCATGTTGACGTAAAAGTAACGCTTAGGGAAATATTACCTACTTTCAATTAGACAGTTTAGCGGCAACAACAATTGTGGGTTGAAGTGCAG
The DNA here is from genome assembly GCF_964263255.1 of Lissotriton vulgaris. NCBI lineage: Eukaryota > Metazoa > Chordata > Amphibia > Caudata > Salamandridae > Lissotriton > Lissotriton vulgaris. Next base: position 168,436,133 of record NC_141687.1, on the reverse strand, counting down.
TATGAAACAAGGGAGAGCACAAACTAGAAGCCATGTTGACGTAAAAGTAACGCAGCGCGGCCGAATGAAATTTCAAGTCGGGTGGGGGGCGGGAGAGAAGGGAAGTGAGCGAGTGGGAGGGAAGCGCTGGTGAAGCGTCGCCCTACAAGAGCCTGGTTGGGGCGGGAAGGGGAGGGGGCGGAGCGGGTAAACAAAGACGGACGTGCACGCGCTTTTAAGATCAATGCGCATGCGCATTGAGCTTAAAAGTCACGGGCACTGCAAGGAATCGCCACGATTCCTTGCAGTGTGGATAAAGAGTGGATAAGTCCCAATACTCTCGCCTTGCTCGATGCGCATGCGCATCGACAGGCGAGACCTAAAAAAGGGGCAGCAGATTACCTTCGATGCAGCAGACACAGCCACAAGAGGAATAAACACCGGTGTCCTCCTCGGGCGTCACTCTTGGCTCAGTTGCTCCGGCTTTAAGCTGGAAGTTCAATATGCAGTCCTTTTATTTTTTATTTTTTTTTATTTTATTGGTATTTTTACATTGTACAAAAATACACTTTGACATATAACAGGTATCAAGTTTCGCTGACATTCACAATAGGGCATGTTTTTGCTATGGCGACTTTGTTCGATTGTTCAAGTGTGCACGAGCATTTTGTTATTACCGGGCTGCGCTTGATCGCCCTATAAGCTAGCGTACATAAAACATAGAGCTTATGGGTCAAAATGCTTTTTGTCCACGTTACCCGTTGTACCATACAACTTTACACAAAACACGAAAGCGTTTGGCTGTTGTTTTTGTAATTGAGTGCCGGCCTCTTGGGGTTATTCCTGCTGGTTTCATTTTGTTAAACTGTTTAAGGGGGTTTGTGTGGGTTTAGGAATTTGTCTAAAGTTGACCACATCCCTCTGTTGGGATTTCTTCAGGGTGTATATCTTAGTGCAGTGTTGTCCGCCCCTCTGAGATCCGTCACCCAATTTAACCATTCTTTGAAAGTGGCCTTGGCGGTGTCTTTCCATTGGCTAGCGCCGATTTTGTTGCAGTCGTCAGGAGGAAGTTTAGAAGGTTTCTGTCTTGTTGTGTGGCTATGTTTGTTGTGATGTGTGCTGTGGTTATAGTGACAAGTTCCCATTTTACAGTGCAGCCTAGGGCTTTGTTAATGAAGTCAAACACCTTTCCCCAGAATTTGCTGACCTTACTGCAGTAGAAGATGTGTGCAAGGTCTCCCTTATCTGTGCCTCAATTCCAGCAGCAGTCATTATCTCGCAGGTCTATCGATGCTAGACGAGCTGGTGTCCAGAATGCTTGGTGTAACAGCCAGAACTTCGTCTGTGCTAGCACCGGTGATATCATATTTTTTGATGCGGCCGCCCACATGGTTTGTTATTCTTGTTCAGTGAGTTTGGAGCCTATCTGTGTTTCCCAGTAGCTAGTGTTCTTGGTGTTGAGTTTGGAGGAGACCGGGAGGAGGAGTTTGTACAGGTGTGAGACCTGGTGTCCTGTCTTATTTATATTTTCCATGTACTGGAAGATTGAGGGTATTTGCTTGGTTAATTTCGATTTTGTGATGGCAGTTTTGATAGCTAGGAAGTTGTATAACGCCATGTCTGGGAGATTGTGGCGATTTTTCAGGCTGTTGAAGGTGTGGGGCAATCCTCTCTCTTCCAGCTGCGCTGGGTTCGAGAATCCTAGCAGTTTCCATGATTTTATGTCGAGGGGTTTCCCCTTGTATTTGATCTTTGGGTTTGCCCAGAGTTCTTCCCACATCATGTTTTTAATGCTCACCTCGAGCTTCTGGTCTACTTTGAGTAGGGCTTGTTTGGTGAACTTGAAAATCGGGTTCCCTATTTGTGTGTGCTTGTTGACGGCGAGGAGGGCTAAGGGATCTGTGTTGTTCAGGATGGCGCTCTCCAACAATAGCCAGGTGGGTGTGTATTGCTGTTTCTGAAGTACCTAGTGCAACCCTTGCCTGGCTATAAAGGCAGTCTGGAAGGTTCTCAGGTCCGCCACGTTGAGCCCACCCAGCTTTTTTTCTAGTCTTAATTTCGTTAGGCCTCTTCGTTTTTTTGTCTTGCTAGATGAATTTGTTTAGCATTCGATCTATTTTCCTGTGGAAGTCGTCTGTGAGGGCTAGGGGTAGCGTACCTGTGAGGTAGTTTACTATGGGGGTGATAATCATCTTTACTGTGTCTATTCTATCCCACCAGGTGATGAACTTGGGCGACCAGTTTATCAGTAGCCCTTTGATCTTTTCTAGGGTAATTTTCTCATTTTGTTCTAGGGTGATTCTGAGGTTTTTTCCGAATTGGATCCCTAGATATTTGACTGGCCCTGGTTGCCATGCTAGCCCTGAATCTCCGATTTACCTCTTTGGTTGTGTATATGTTCAGTGGCATGCATTCTGATTTGTCTCTGTTGAGTTTGTATCCTGAGTGTATAGCGTACTTGTCTATTTTGCGCATGAGAGCTGGTATGGAGTTAGAGGGATCTTCCATTGGTATGAGTAAGTCGTCCACGTAGGCTGCTAGTTTGGCTGTGGTGTTAATGGTTATGCCTGCTATGCTTCTATTTGCTAGGATGTCTTTCATCAGGGGTTCAAGTGCTAATAGGAACAGCAGCGGGGATAGTGGGCAGCCTTGTCTCGTCCCTCTCTGGAGGTTAAAGGGGGCCACGGTTGTTCCGTTGATAGCGATCTGTGCTTTAGGGCATTTGTACAGTGCCATGACCATCCTCGTGAAGCTATCTCCCAGGTTCTATGCTTGCATGCATTTTTCTAGGAAATGCCAGGAAACCCTGTCCAAGGCCTTTTCTGCGTCTAGCGTAATTGTTACAGCCGAGTTGCATAATTTTGAACAGTGCTCAATGACCTGGCAGAGAAGCCTTGTGTTGTCATGTGACATGCGGGTTTTCAGATAGCCTACCTGTGTGTTTCCAATTTACTGTGGGAGAACTTTGATTAGTCTTGTGGCTAGGATTTTGGCGTATAGTTTACAGTGTAAGTTTATAAGTGAGATGGGGCGGTAGTTTTTCGCTCATTGTGGGTCCTTACCTTCTTTGGGTATGATAATTATGTTGGCCTGTGACATGTATTCTGTTACTACCCCCTCCCCACCGCAGTGGTTAAATACTCTAGTCAGGACCGGTAGTAGCTGGTCTATGAAGGACTTTTAGAATGGTGCTGTGTATCCGTCCGGACCTGGGGCTTTTGTTGTCTTTTAGGGCCTTAATGGCAGCAGTGACCTCGGGTGTTTTGATGTCTTGGCCTAGCGCTTTTGTTTCCTCTATTGTTATCTTAGGTAGGTGTAGGCTATCTAGATAGGCTGCGCAGCCTTCTTGATCCAGGTTGTCGTCTTTCTTATAGAGTTCTTTATAGAATTCCATGAAGGTATGTAGGATATCTTTGTGTCGGGTGTGCGTTTTGTTGTTTGTGCCCATGATTGTGGGGATATAGTGTTGTCTTTGTTTGTGCTTGAGGTATGATGCTGGAATTTTCCCTGCTTTATTAGCCTCAAAAAGGTTGATTTGTTTGTACTTTCGTATCCATAGCCCAGCGCGTTCGCTAAGGATCCTGTTGTATTCGTATTTTTTCCTGTTAGTTCAATCAGTGCGGCTGAGTTTGTTGTGTCCCCAATATGCCTCGTTTCTAGTTGTTTGATGTGCTTTTGCTTTCCTGTCTCTTCTGGCCTTTGATTTCTATTGGCGTACCTCTGATAGTCGCCTTAAGGGCATCCCACAGGATTTTTGGATCTACGGGCCTGGGGGTCCCCCAGCTCCATTCTCCTGTATGATTAAGTTGGTCCTGGTGAGCCTACTGACTACTACTGGACCTTTGTCTGCCTCATCCCCTGACAACTCCTGATCCTCTTCCTCCTCTTCACTGTCTGCTCCATGGAGGTTGAGGTCAGGGTCCCCAAGGGTTCCCTCTAAGGGGGGCATGCTCCCATCTGGATTAGAGGGGCCTGAGTTAGAAGCCCTTCTGTCATCATATGTCTCTAAGAGACCTATCAGAAAAGGAGTGGTAGGGTTAGAACCCTGTTTTAGTTTCCTGGAGGTACACAATTGTCTCATCTCCTGGAAGCTAAGGGCTGCATATCTGGAAGTGACCTGTGGAGGGTCAACAACCACAAGGGGGGTCTATGAAGACTCTCCATGGGTAGATATTTGGGGGTTTGCCATCTATCTGCGCGCGCAATCCTTAATATTCCCTTTGACAAGGAACATCTTTTGTTCTCAGGTGGACGCCGCCCTAGATAAAATGAAGGAAGATGCAGAGACCGCTAAAGCCAGGGGTGCCTTGCAGACTAATACATCTAGAGGCTCCTTTTGTTTCTCAGGGTATGAGGGCGTATATAAATCCTCAAAAACAGGCGCTTTCACTTCCCGACAGAAGCAGGGCTGAAACACCTTCTTCAAATGTTTTTTCAGGTGCTCCTTTAAAGGTGTTAACAATAGGAGCAGAGATGCTTCCACCCATGGAGCATCCTCCACTACCAAATAGTGACTGCCTCACCCACCACCCCACAACACTTGTCGGATGAAGATTTCAGTTTTTTATCCAGACCGGGAATCCATGGGTACAAGCCATTAGCCAACATGGTTATTGTCTAGAGCTTGTTACCACGCCACCCAACCTCACACTCTCACCCAACCACCCAACCTCACACTTGCACGTTATCACAGGATCATCTAGCACTTCTCAGTTGATGGAACCAGTCTCTATTCATGAAATGGGCACAGAAGTATACTCCCTAAATTTCCTTATCCAAGAAAAGGATCAGTAAACCCCTCAATTATTACATCCTCTCAGAACATTTTCACATTGTCACGCTGCAGGATGTCATTCCCTTTCTTAGACAGGGTGACTTTATTGCCACACTGGACCTAAAGGATGCTTTCTTTCACATACTCATACACCCCGCTCATCGCAAGTATCTCAGGATTGTTATAGCAGGAAAACATTACCAATTAAATGTTCTTCCATTTGGAGTCAATACCACTCCTTGCATCTTCACAAAGTGCTTGTCAGTTGGGGCAGCACATTTGAAATGACAAAACATGTATTCCCTACCTAGACAACTGCCTCATTAAATCCAGCAGTCATTAACAATGTCAACAGCACATTCAGTTGACAGTGGATATACTCCACAGATTAGGGTTCACCATCAGTATCCCCAAATCTCTCTTTCAACCTCTTCAGATTCAACCATTCTTTGAGGCAACACTCCACACACAGTTGGGGTTAGCGTAACCCAATCCAGGTTGGATGCAACATTTTCAAATTACTCTCTCACTTCCAGTCAAACGGATTGCACAGTGCAGTGTTGTGAATCATTTTAGGACACTATTGTAAATTTCCCGATTCATGCCCTTATATAGGTATAAATCACTATGTCCTTATATAGGCATAAGAATCATAACCATATTTAGTCATAGCTCATGCAGTCCAAATACGGCAGGGCTACTTCCACTAGTTCCGAAAATCTAGAACGATTTCCTTTAAAACTCTGCTTCAGCAGCTAGGCGTTTTCCCTTGCTCGAGAACTGACTTGTCCAAGAACTCATGGAGTTTTCAAAGAACTAAGAGTCTTTAATGACGCTATGTCCACCTTTACCTCAAACTCTGCAACTTCAAGGTATAAATATGCCTACACTTGCCTTAGCAAACACACGGCGGTTTGGAGCAGTTCAACTATCTACTTGCCCAAAGCGCCCTGCTACTGCAAGTGCCAAAGGAGGCCGACCCTCCAGCAGACACACTGAGAGCGACGCTGTCTTTTCTCCTGCCGAGAAATCCATCTCCAGTGTTTCCAAGCTACCCTTCCGGGTTGTTGAAAAATAGAGTCCTGGGCCTGGCCTTCTTCATTCCAAACTAAGGTACGGAGCTGATTAGACCCTAAGAGAAATCTTGGACAGATTCTTGGCAAAAAGAATACTACATTTTTGCTACACCTCACTTACTTCTTCCCTCATACCGAGCTTAGGTTGGGTACATCGGGGTAGGCGTATTTTAGAAGCACCAGTTGAGCATTTTTAGCCTTTGTTATTTATGTATGTATTTTTCTATGGTTTAGGCACCACACAATGCTCTTACAGTATTATTTTATTCTACTCTGTACTATATGCATTATATTTTGCAAACAGTTTTACGATTGTAGCAGTTCATTTCTTATGCTTGAGAAAGAAGACTGTTCAATAAAACCTTTTTATTGAAAACGCCTGTCTATCTATTTCTCTGCACCTCTGGTGAAACGAAGCATGCACGATTGACTGAGTGAAATATCTATCTATTGTTTGCAACGACTCTGATGATCAGTTTTATCTTGGGGAAACAAAGTTGTCATGTTTATGCAGTTGTCAGAAACTAATCCCTTCTTGTGAATTCGAGAAAGTTTCTAGTGACCTCTGAGCTAGCTGGCACTCACAATTAAGTCTAATATATTTGATAGAGACCTAATAGACCTCAGTCCTACGTCACATCTATAGGATATGTTATTCCAATGCGCAGAGCCGATTGGGAATATAGGAACTACACTACAGCAGGCTGTCATGCGTCTACTGAGAGCAATGGCATTGTGCATTGCCAAGGTTTCAAACGCAAGACTACACTTGCGCCCACTGCAACAGTGTCTCTAACGCCCATGGTCTCAAGCACAGGGTCATCTACAGAATCTATTGGTGACAGACTGCCACACTTGGCATTCTCTGAAATGTAGAATACCAACAATCTATTGAAGGGGTGTCTTTTCTTGGACCTAGTGCCTTAAATCTTTCTAACCGGAGATGCATCAGAAACAAAGCTGGGGTGCACATCTTCAACACCTAGCAATACAAGGTCGGTGGGATGCCAGACAGCAATTCCTACACGTCAACCTCTTGGAACTTCAGGCAGTACTCCTAGCACTGAAAGCTTTCCTTCCTCATCTCTCACACAAGGTTGTCCTAGTCCGCATAGACTCTGACAGCCATGTACTATCTAAAAGAACCGGGGAAACACTGTCATCTCAACTGTCATACCTCGCTCAGACCATATGAAATTGAGCTCTTCACCCTCATCTCTTGGAGGAATATCTGCCGGGAACGGAGAACATTCTTGCTCAGCAGAATCCACCAGCAAACCTAGGAATGGAAACTCCATCCACAAGTTCTCCTACCATTCTTTCAAAAGTGGAGATTTCCTCAAATAGACTTTTATGACAGAGCCGTAAATGCAAAAAAACTTCGCTTCCAGGTTCCTACACCCCCTATCCAAAGGCGCAATGCACTGTAGATGTGTTGGTCAGAGCTATTTGCCTATGCTTTTCCACCTATCATTCCATTTCTAGTACAAAAACACAGGCAAACATCATTACAAATGATCCTTGTAGCTCCCACTTGGGCATGTCCTTATTAGATCTCTCACTAGTCCCACACGAGAAGCTCCTCAACAAAACAGACCTTCTCACAGAGGACAAGAGAACATTTAGACATCCAGACACCAAGATGTTCAACCTAGAAGATCTGGCACCTGAGGTCTTAGGATTTGGTTACCTAAACTTTCCAACAGAATGTATGGACATTCTTAAACAAGCATGCAGACCCATAACTAGAGCTTGTTATGCTGCAAAATGGAAATGTTTTGTTTAATATTGTCATCTTAAACCAATACATCCTCTCATCGCCACAGTACAGGATATTATTTGTTATTTGCTTCATTTGCAAAAGTTTAATTTGGCATATTATAGGTGGGTTTCTGTTGCAGGAACCCCTCCACCCCCTCGTCCCCCCCAAACACATACTTTTTGCTTGACACTTAATGCACTTTGACTCCAAGTGCCCTTGGTCCCTGGCAATCAGGGACCCAGGGCCCGTGTTCTTTCCCAAAACTTTACCTTTGTGCCCACAATTGGCACAACTTTGGCCACATGTAAGCCCCTTGTAAAAGGTACCATGTGTACCAAGGGTATTGTGACGAGGGAAGGCCTCTAAGGTCTGCTGCGCCTGATGTGCAACCCTTATGGGCCCTACATCTTAACCCCCACACACTGTCATTGCAGGCTGCTTGCTTTGGTGCAGAGAAAAGTGAAGTCGACATGGCACACATCCCTTGCCATGGCTGCAATCCACTGCCTATGGCTGAGGTAAGTCAGCCCTTTAAGAGGGTGCACTAGATCACAGGTTAGGGTACAGTTGCATGCGCACTGTAGGTAAAGCCATAAAGAGTTTATGGTCTGTGAGTTGGTCTCTACGAACTCCACAGCTCCATAATGGCTTTACTGAAACCTAGGAAGTTTGGTAGCAAACTTCTCATGCACATTAAACCCACATTGATGCTAGTGTGGGTTTTAATGTAAAAATCACTGAGCGCCCCCTGAAAAGTGACCACCCTGGTGTGGTTCCTGAATGGGTACCCTTCCAAGTGTGAATATATCCTGCACACGTACGTGTTCTGTGTGAACAAAAATAATCTTGTATTCAACTAAACTTATCTGTTTTGTGTTACCTTGAAGCCTGACCCACTCCTGTCAGGTAAACATATCACAAAAAGAATGTGTACAGAATCTGTCACATATATCCAGGTGCACTACTCATGCCCTTATGATGCTATAATTATTTTCCAAAATTTCTATTCAGTTTTTTATACATTTGTTCTTAAACTCATTGCCAAATACATTGTGCAAAAAATCATTTTCAATGGGAATAAAAATAAAAACAGAGAAGCATTTCAAGTTCACATGTCTCGCATATCTTGTATTATGAACAATAGACGTATAACAATGTGTTTTCATTTCCACCGAAGTATACCTTTTTTATACTTAAATGGTATGGATTTAGTCGTGAGTGTGTGTCTTCAGTATTGAGTGAGCGAATACAATAAATGCTTAACACACCCTCTGGATAAGCCTAAGGGCTCACCCACACTACCACCAAGAGAGCTGTTAGTACACACCTAATTAAGCCTCTGCTATACCTCTGGGGCTCCACTCTGCTCTGTGCACACTTTACCTTACTTTGGTGTAGTATATACAGAGCCAACTTTCCACACATATACTTACATTAGATTGCATCTTGCTGCCATAACTGCCTATCTAGAAAATAGACAGCATCTATCCATGTGAGAAAGTGCCTCTTTTGCATGGTTAGCCCCCACCCTTTTGCCTGATTTTGATATTTCAAATGTAGTGCACAGGGTCCCTACTAATCAGGTCCACTGTGCCATTGCGCTTTCCCTAAACAAATACCTCATTGGCACTTCTGCCCTCTGTAAGTCCCTAGTAAATGGTACTCTGAGTACCTAGGACAGCAGATCTGCTCCTACAATATTGGGCAAAATTTCCTGATATTGTAAGGGCCAGTTAAGCCATAGAGAGTACATGGGCTGGGAACTCAACAACTCGAGTTCCACAGTATCATCATGGCTTCACAGAATACAGGAGTGTTTGGTACCAATACACCCATACTGATGCCTGTATAGGATTTATTGTACCATGTACCCAGTGGGCACCTCAGAGGTGCTCCCTGAATCCCTACCGACCCGGGTGTCGTCTCTGATCGGCTGTAGGGAGCCAGCCACCACCAGACATGTTTCTGGACCCCTAGGTAGAGAACCCCTGCACGATTGGACCAGAAACAACACATCCTGGGCTGAGGTGTCATGCCTCCTCCCCCAGGATGGGCCCGTGCTTGAAACCAGTGAGCTTCAAAGGCTTGCCGCCTTTGAAATGCGACCCCTAGCAGCAGATTGCAGCCCCTGATTTACGCCCCTACCTTGGGCAGGAAAAAAGTCGGGAAAATTAAAAAAGATAGGTGGTGTGCCCACTTCTGCCGACCCCACCCCTAAGGTGCTGGGTGGGGGGGGGGTGTGGGGGGCAGCAAGGTGAAGCACACGTTTTAGTCCCAGCCATCTTGAAGATGGGGGACCCCCTCTAATCAGGTCTTGGCCGAAGCCCCCACCCACAGGAGGGTTGCATAATAGAGGGTGTAGTCACCCCAGGAAAGGTGCCCATAGGCCCTATCTTCTACTCCTCTAAAACACCTCCTAAATTGAGTATTTAGGTGGCTCCCCCAGACCTGTCCCTCAGATCTACGATGAGCTAAGAAGAAAGGCACCATGCAGCAGAAGCCAGAAAACAACTGCCTTGGCCCTGGCCCTACAAGCCTGTCTTCTGCTTCTACCAACCTGTGACCTGTCTTGCAACAGTGACCTCCGAAACCCCTGGGAGGACTGTTGCCTTTGCCTTTTTCTGATCAGTTGGAATGTGTGGGCCTTGTTCAATTAGTAAAAGAACCGACGCATGTTGGTGATTCATTAGATGGCATTTTCACTGACCATTCCCATCTTAGTCACTTCCACTCTCCCCCTTGCCTGGTCTGATCATTATGCTGTCATGTTCATCTCCTCATGGAGACAGCAGGTTCCACTGCCTATTCCCGACCACCTAAAACGCTAGGCAGCCCCTAGCATAAAATTACTACTGAGGTGTGCAATGCGCATCTAGTTCAGTCTAAACCCGAGTTTCTTCTAGATTTGGACGAGGCCACCATACATGGATTGCCTCTAATGTTAAGACTATTAAGAATAAAAAGACTCTTCACTCTGAGCCCTGGTTTGACGACAATCTCAGGAGCCATAAACAAGCCTGTTGTAGGCTTGAAAGGAAATGGTGGACTCCCAATGATAACATTTGCTATATAAAGGCTATTCAGGCCTATAAAGTCATGGTCCCTAATTCCAAATCCTGTTAATTTGTAGCAAAGATAAAATCTTCTCTTAACGTTCCAAAAGAGCTCTTTGCAACAGTGAACAAGCTGAGCAAATTACTTGAATTCAGAAATACCCTGTTGGTCAAGAATTCTGTAATTCTTTGGCGCATTTATTTCAGAATAAAGTTAAAATTGTATATATACTTTCATCTCAATCTGTCCTGTTGTAGGAAATGTATTGGAGGAGATAACTACTCTTTTATTTGTGGGGATCACTTCCTCTGACACCGATTCGGAATCTAATGCCCACTTGGTAGATGTTAATTCTCTCTCAGAAGCTACAAATCAGACCCTTCTTTGTTAAACAAATTCACGATCTCCATTGGATCCTTGCCCCACGAAGGTCCTTTATCTAGCACCGAACAGCACTGTCAACTATTTTGGGGACATCTTTAATAGGATGTTCATCGAGGGATACTTCCCCAAGGAATGGAAGAAAGCCTCCATTCTCGCCTTGCTTAAAAAGAACTACTTGGATGCCAAGGACCTGAATAATTACAGACCAATTTCATGGCTCCTCTCCCCGCTAAAATTGTTGAGAAAGCCATTAACATTAAACAACAATCTCCTGGATGCTTCACAATACGGATTCAGAAGCCAGTGCAGTACTAAGTCAGCTCTGATAGTTTCTGAGGAAATTTGGCAAATTGTAGACCTGGGAGGTGAGGTTCCCTGATTTTACTTGACCTCTCTGTGGCACTCGATATGGTCACTCATAGACTTCTTACTGACTCTTTCTGCCCTGATTATCAGGGGCAAGGCACTTAAACTCCTCACGTCTTTTTTTTTTCTTTCAGATAGCGAACAGTTTGTGGAGCTTAACGGCTTCAGGTCTAAGCCCTTCTTTCTTCTTTGTGGGGTTCTTCAGGGATCCCCTCTGAGCCCCACTCTTTTTAACCTCTGTTACCCCCTTAGCTGACCTGATAGAGGCATTTGGCTTTACAGTGGTATCCTATGCGGACGAAACTCAAATCGCGGCATCACTTTCCAGCAATCCTGAAGACCCTGCCTCCAGATTCCATGACTTCAGGATGTGTAACAATTGTCTTAAGTTAAACTCTGGAAAGACAGAGGTCCTGCTGTTCGGAAGGGATACATCCTTTTGGTCGCCTGAGTGGTGGCCATAGGAGAGCTTCCCACCCTAGTCAAGAAAGGCAAAAAACCTAGGAGTTTATTTGGACCAGAAACTCTCCTTTTAGGGCCAAGTAAAGTCTATAACCTCTTCTTGCTTTTTTATGTTAAAGACTCTCAGAAAAGTCCTACCTTTTATCCCCCTTGATCTACGGAAAGCAGTTATTTTTGCATTAATATTGTCTATAGTCGACTGCTGCAGTGCACTGTGTTTTATTTCCCAGACCGGATTTTTTAATAAACTGCAGATTAAGCAAAACGCCACGCCCGCCTGCTGCTCGCCATACCAAAACATTAATGGGTATCTCGTCTTCTGCCAGTGCTGCATTGGCTTCCTATAAAAAGACGGATCAAATTCTAGTCCCTCTGCATTGCCTTTAAGACACTGCATGGGCTTGGTACCGAAACACACATTTCTCCGGGATGTCCCCATAAGACATCTGCATTCTTCATCAGCTTTCAATCTTGTGATTCCTAAAGTCAAAACAGCTTCCTTGGGGGAGAAGTTTTGTGGTTGGCACAGCCAGGCTATGGAACTCTCTGCCACCTGCCCTTAAGAAAAAAATCTAATCTTCTTTCATTCCGTAAGTCGTTAAAAACCTGGCGGTTCAACAAGTAAACCTTTACTTTTCCTCCGAATCACAGCTTTGCTTCTAGACACCTTTTGGTAGTAGTGCATGGTACAAATACAATTTTCATTAGAGACTCCAATCTCCTGAGTACAGCAGATCTGTACTTTGGAGTCAGAAGAAACTGACTCCAAAGACTCCGGATCCAGGCAGATCCGCACCCTCGATCCAATCAAACCCGATGCCCACGGTCCAAGTATGAGTGGTTCACTTGTGAAGTGAAGTTTCTCCGGCGATCCTGACCTCGTGTCCAGGGTTGGCTGACCTCTTCTGCCCTCCACAACAGCGTCTGCAGTGTGAGTCCGGAAGCTCCCCCCAATCGCAACCTGCTCTGGTAAGAAGATTCCAACGTTCCAAAGGAACACCTGCACCTGAAGCACCTGGGCCTTGGTGAGCTGAACCGATGGTGCCACTGCAACACCCTACATCCCAACTTACCTATATTGTCGTTGGTCTTCCTCCTACAACATATGGTGCCATGCGTACAGCCTCTTTCATTGGGCACCATCGTTGAATTTGCATCCTGCACCCAGCCAACCCTGTGCTGCTGCTGGTGTATGTTTGGTGCTGCTTTGTGGCCCCACTGTGCTTAACCTAATAGCCCCCATAGCTTGGTCCTTCCAACCGATCTACTAACGTGCAAGCAGTGTGGCTCCAGGCACCCCCTGTCTCAATTGGAAAACATTGGGCCGAAAGTCAGAATTTGATGTCTGCACCTGGTCGTCCCTGTGCCGCGGGTGGTGCAGTTTTGGTACCTGACCCCTTGTCCTTGCTGACTTTTTCCTCCGAAGACAGAATTTGTAAGTTTGATACCCACCTGTATAACCGCAATATTGTTTTCCCTATAGGATAACATTGGACAGTGTGAAAGTTTCTAAGTGTCGATGCTTGAAAGTGATCAGTATTTTTTATTAAAAACGTACTTGCCTTATTATGAAGACCTGGCTCTTAAAATAAAGCACAAAGTATAATTTTATCCAAATTGGTCTCGATCTCCTTCTCGAGTCGTGGGTCCATTATTGATCATGTCTGTGCAGTAAATGTCTTCCCCAGTATTGGATCTTTCATAGATTCACATGCTTGATTCATCCCCATCATCGGAGTGGGAGTCCCACGGTGCCATTATAAAAGTAGTAAATACTATAATCATAGGCTACAATGCAATGCACAGTACCTGTAATAGCCTATCTAAATTATTTTGTAAAAAAAAAAAAAAAAAACCAAACATAAGCAATAACCAATCAGGCGACAACACCCAGTAGAATACTTCCAAGAGAGACTCAGCTTTTCTACCGCACGTCGTGTGACAGGGAGTCTCCCTGAGCTCTGCTCAGTTTTTTCCTTCACTCTTCTGATATATATTCTCCAGTTTCCATCAAACCATATTGGATTCTTCTAAGCAGTGACTTCGGATTGTGTGGGTCTTGCGGTAAGAAGAGACTTCATGCAGAAGATCCCCATAACGACTGTATATACTGTTTGTTTCCTGAGCATGAAGTTAAGGACTGTAAAATTTGTAGAACCTTTTCAAACAAAACCCTAAAAGACAGAAAGGGTAGGTTGCTGATTTGGTTACAGAGACTGACAAATCTGACGTTGTCTGTCAGGATGAGGATAGTAATACCTCTCACTCTTCTCTAGAAAAACATAAAAGGAGAGAGTGGTCATAGGAATCTCCTGAAGGCCATGAAAAAGCTTCCAAAAAGTCTCATCATGACTCTGCAGGCTCCTTACAAAAAGGAAAGCGTTTATTTCCTACTGAAGAAAAATCCCATCCTTCAACTCCATTTGCCTCAAAACATGCACAAACATTTTCAGAACACTCTATAGTGAAGATCACTAAAAAACCTTCATCGTTGGCAGCACCGTCTTTGAGATCACGGATGCAAAAATCACCATTGGGGCGTATTTCCCCTTCATCGTGGTCAACACTCATCGTTGTCAAAAACCACCGTCGGTGAAGGTTAAAAATTCGGCGGCAGCTCCACAGACGATGCCTTTACCGTCGATGAAGGTACCTTCACAACCGACAAGCTCCTCGTGTACGATGGCCACAATGGATACGATCTCATCGTCAGTTCCCGTCATGTCATAGTAGACTGCACAATCCCCACTGTCCGCGAAACTGACGACGACACTAACTCTACCTGGCCTAAACACCGCAATTTACTCCTCTTTCCATCGTCTTCCTTCTCGTCGACAAGGGCGTTGACTAGGTTTTTTCTTCAGAATCCTTCATTGATTTACCTTTTGCCTTCTTCTACTTTCTTAGAAGAGTCAAATGACGATTGTCAGTTTGGCCCTGCACATAGTCCTACACAACTTCACGTAAAGTATCAAGAAGATGAGGAGTATGAGGACTATTATCAACAGGAGTTTAATCATCAGCATGGTTCTGCCAAAACCTTTCTGTATTTGGAACCTCCTCATCAGCCCATGGTTCACCTTCTAGTAGCATTGGTTCAAGATTAGTTCAAGATTTAGAAGCCATGTTGCAGGATTATCACACTCTTTTTCCCTTCACCTGCGGGTGCACCTTCACCTCCACCGGCATCTCCACTGCTCATGTAATGTAATGTAATGGTGTCTTGTAAAGCGCATGTATCACCCCGCCATGGGGTATCTCAGAGCTGTAGACCGCTGGGGAACCCGTCCTGGCTTTCCCTGTGAGATAGTCCCTGCTGGGTATCTCCAAGGGGAAACCAGGTATCCCCGGCGTATGTGGGGGGCCGTTGTGGAGATAAGGCAAGCTAATGCCCAGAGTTGCCGAGTGTGATCCCTGGTTAGAGTAGGCACCGAGGCGAGAATTATCGAGTCCGCTGACCCTGGTCCATGACCCTGCCGCGTCGGGAATTGAACCCTGGTCTCGGGCCGTCCTCTGCTTTCGGGTCTGCCACCTCTAACCAGTGAGCCACACCACTCCTCCCACACCTAGATTTAAGCAGAGCTGACGTTTTGCCTCCACACAGGATGTATTCTTTAATGATGACGTGGAGGAAGAAGAAATTCAGAGCACTAGACCAACTGGCAATGAGTGAGAAGAATATATAATTTCCACAACCACTTCTCCAACACCTCAGTCAGCAGACTCTCCGCCAGACGATATAGGCGCTTTGCACGCTTTAAATAAAAGGGCTGCCCTGATTCAACTGCTGATGACAGTCAGGCAGTCTGAATGCTTTCTTTATGATCTTAAAGATCAATCACGAAAGACTGTAAGTGCAACCCCTATAATTGATCATGTTTAGTTTAGAGTCCAGAGAGATCCCCAGAGATTTAGCTGAGTCAGCTAGAGTAAGCTTTTTCATGGTTATGAAATGCATTTTAGGCTCATGCCTGTTTATTGCATTTATATACAGCATATTTTCATGCTTCAGAACGTGTGTAAGGTTTGGTTTGATTAGCCTATGTATTAATGTTAGGCTGCATATTATGGTTATTATACATGTATATGTGTATAATTAATTAGTACTATGTACTTTTGGTTATATTTACACATATATATGTATATTGTTTGTGTTCCGTGTTCCCGCTCATGGGCGGAGATAATTCAGTGCTTATGACTATTAATGAGTATCCCCTGGAAGAGAACTGTATACTTTCTACCCAGTTAGGACCAAATGGCATTTCTGCTGAAGGTAATCTCACCCTTTCACATAGGGAAATCTATCACCTTGCCAATATTCTGCGCCCTACCTCCTGTCTCCAAGGACGAAGAATGGCTTCACCGTCTGAGCATAGAGTACTATGAAAATATATATATATCTAGATGGATAGATAATCTCTTATCGCAATAGATTAGTGGAAGACCACTTTTTTGTCAGTTTATCTGGAGCCAAAAAGGGCAGAGCAGTGCAGAGGAGAAACATCTTGGGGTGGAGCCGTTGCGTGCTGTTTTGGACAGTTGCCTGGCAGCTACGTGGGCGTCCCTACATATTTACACAAAGCCCTATTTTCTGGACAATGGCACTTAAGACTACTGTTCAGTTTGTAAGATTACGGTTCAGCTTGTATGTACCTGGTTGTGCTCATGTTTGACAAAATGTGAACGAATGGATAGTCATTGGCGCAGCTGAGGTGGGGGACATTCAGATGACATGATTTCACACACAGGGCACATAACTGACTGTACTTTAATCAAGACTTGCAACAACAATGCCAAGTGATATCTCTCACACCAGCAGAGGGGCCCAGGACAAGTATGATTAAGAGAAGCAAAAAAAAAACGTTTGGACACAGAGCCTCATGAGGCTGACACTTAATTACTCAAGGTGAAATGAAATGAAATGAATGAAACTTATATAGCGCACGACTTACCCTGGGGCATCTCAGCGCTTGCTTAGGGAACCCGTCCTGGTATTCCCCTGTGAGATAACCCTGGCAGGGTATCCACAAGGTGAAAGCCAGGCATCCCACCGCGAGGGGCCGTTGTGGAGATTAAGCAAGCTATTGCCCAGAGTCGCAGAGTGTGAACCCGTGAGTCGAGAAGGCACCGGAGTGAGAATTAACGAGTCCGTGGAATTTTTGAGCCCAAGACCCGCCGAGGGGGGGAATTGAACCATGGTCCCGGGCCGAACTCAAGCTCCAGGTCTGCCGCCTCTAACCCCTGAGCCAGGTGTGGTGGACAATCTTGAGCTGAAACCATTGGACTAGAGTAGAATCAGCTGAACAACCTGACACAGAAGAGACACACCACCTTGAGGCTACCAAGTCTTGATAAATACACCAAAACAGTCCAATGTCCAAGAAGTTTGGTGATAACGTACCCTACCCTCCGCCAGTCTGGAGGTTACCACATTGGAGAAGCTAAAGTACAAACTCTGCACTGCGACTACTTTAAGAATCCCCTACTCAGATCATACTTAAGGGATTTAGCACAGTTGCTCAGGTGAAGTCTGATTACCAGCATCAACAGACAGCTGACATGAGTTAAACACGTAAATGCACACTGAAGTACCTGTCGAACAATCATATGCACACTGTAGTATCTGGCAAAGACATCTTATACCCAGATCAGACAATTCTGTGTCCCATAAGCCATAATCTGACATCACTGTGAGGGAGAAGGACCACCTTTAAACCCAAACTCCAACCTAGCAAGGGTACTGACTACTCTCCCTCACATGGCCCTTTCAACACACCACCCCAAAGGAAAAACTCAATAGCTGTCGATAAGTCAAAGAATTTGCTAAGAGGCCATGTATTATAGAAAATGCTGAGCTAGATGAAACATAACTGATGGATAAGCCTCTCAAAAGTTTCTGTGTTTTCCTTTTTGTGAATGTCAAATACTATTATCGAGCCTGTTGTGTATAATTTTTAATTATGTGTTATAAAAGCTCACTTAATAATTTCTCTGCAGGGTTTTCAAGTTCTGGTAGAGACGGATTGGTTGGACTATGGGCATAAATTTGGAGACCGCTGTGGCCACCAAGACAACGTTGAGGATCATAATGAGCAATGCCCAGTCTTTCTGCAGTGGCTGGATTGTGTGCATCAACTTCTTCTGCAGTTTCCTTGCCTGTTTGAATTTAACCAGGCCTTTTTGGTAAGAGTGTAGTCTACTTCTGGCTGGTTTTGTTCTAAACGAAGACGGATCTAACTGCATAGTGTTCAGGATACTGTTGGAGCGGGGTGGCCTTTTGCAGAGTGATCTGCTAAATTTGGTACCTTTGGGGTCTTGAGTACTAAAAGTGAAACCGGTGTTTGCTTTTATGGTTTCAGGTGAAATTGGTTCAGCACACTTACTCCTGTTTATATGGGACGTTCCTCGCAAACAACTCTTATGAACGTGAAATACGTAACATCTATAAACGGACCTGCTCAGTCTGGTCTCTACTTCGAACCGGCAACAAAAAGTTTCATAACCTACTTTACCTGCCTGGAAATGAGATGGTAAGTGACTTTTATTATACACATTATATAGATGGTGAAACAAATGTAATTTCATATTAAGCAACAATACGTTCAATGCAAATAAAAAAACACACTGATTCAGTGTGCATAGACGGACATCCTCCAGCTGCTGTATAAGACCTGCTACAAAATTTAGCAAATGCCATTGCATTCATAGCCATGGATTGTGAGGACTTCATAACAAGAATTATTATAATTCAGTGTAGCATGCACCCATTCATTGCAACACTTTTTTTTCTGGATGGTTTTCTTTTTAACTGTCACTATAGCTAACAGAGGCTGACGGTCAAAACAGACTCCACGGTCTCACATGTAAAGCTTTCTTCTAATTGTGTTTTTTCCATCTGACTTGCAAGAGGCTCCTCCATTTCTTTCACGCACAATATGATTATTGGGTATGCATTTGTATCCTAATCAGTGTATTACTGTAATGCCGTCTTTCTGTAAGAGACTTCTAAACACGGATGCCTTACCTTAAAATACTCTCCAGGGATCAGACAGGATCTGGAAATTCTTGAGCAGTACCTCTACGTGCTAGGCAGTAGTGCAGACAGGTCCTCATTGACCGTCCTTGCCAGATGTGATGTGCTCTTTGCCTATATAGATGCCACCCCAATGCGTTGACATCCGTTCCTTTCTTTCCGTGCAAACAGTTGTGCATCCAGAGAGCTACCTCAGTCACTTTTTGCTCAACTTTTTGTCTAGTCATTTTCCCACAATTGTTTCCGGTTTGCTAGGGATGTTGCACTCAGAAACCTATGGGTATTAATCAATGCAGGGAATGTCATTTGCCAATTTCTGGACTGATTCTGACTTTGTTTGCTTTATGGTGCATTGGATCAGGCAACAACTCTTATGTCCGGACTGTATTTCGATGCACGTAAAGGCAATTCAGGAGAGATCTCTGAAGATCCTTGATGTGCGACAGACTAAGACCCGTACTCCCGCTCTCTGGGACAGTCTCAATCCTGCTGATGATCTGTGTGGCCCACTCCTGTAGCCATTCCCTCAACCGTTCATCACCCAGTAAGTCGAAAAAGAATTTGTTTTGTTTCTTGACTAAACCCCGTCCTTCCAAGTTTTTGGAATGAGCAGGGGACCATCCACATGCATCGAGGACCCACACACCATTCACATAGCCCGCACAACTCCATCTCAGCACCTCCAAAAGTTCGTCAGAGCAACTCCTGCCCAGCTTTAGTAACTTTATGAAGCTGTCGTTCATATCTGGGCAACTGAATCCCTCTGGAGAGCCTTCTGGCCCCAAGGATCCGAGTAGTGACTCACCTTGATTAGTGTCAGCAGACCCTCCTATGATGCAGACTGGGCTCTCTGGATCCGTCCCCAGATCTGGACAGACCCTAGTCCCAAGCCTTATTCCGGCATCACTACCTTCACCTGGTCTCAGTTGTTCAAAGCCGTTACGAACGTCTCCGATGCCTTACAATTAGGGTGAACATATTATCCTTTCCAATTCTGAGACGGCGCAGAGTAAACCTTGTCTGAGATAGAGACTGGCTCCATGTAAGCCAAGACTGCCTTCGGACTCCGAGATGGTGTCGCTGTCCTTTTGTGTATTTGTGGAGGGCGCTGTATACGGGGCCTTTGACCCCACTGACCTCCTCCAATTCTTCCCATAGGAGGACTGATATGAGGAGCTGGGTGATGCAATCATGCTTGATAACTCACCAGACTCTGGTGTAATCTCCCTAGCTAGCCAAGCCACTGTAGAAAGTGACCATGGGCAGGACAGCTAAGGTCCTTTATCTCCAGCTCTGATCAGTGTAGGTTAAGACTAAGGTCTTACCTGGGGTGCTTCAGCCATTGCACCCTAATGTGGAGCCATGCATGTTTTTAATGATGCACTCACAAGTGTCCTGCGGAAATCCTGGTCCAAGTCCTATTCTAGGATCCCAATCAACCTTCAGGTTGCACGTCATCACCATCTTGCACCAGGGGATCCTACATTCTTTATGCCGCACCCTACCCCTGAGAGTTTGGTGGTACAAGCTTCGACAGCTAGAGTCAACCCAAGCACCTTCCCTTCTACTCCTCCATATAGGTAATCCAAAAGGCTGGAGACCTTTGGGAAGACTATGTTCTACTCCACCAGCTTGTCTGCATAGTTTGTCAATGCCAATTGATTTTAGGGCAGATATCCCCACTCTCTGTGGGACTGGGTTGAACTTGTGCAGCCCATGGTCCTGGAGGAGATGCTGGGGATTCTTGCACAAGTCATGTTTGATATCCGAGCCACTGCAAAATTCACCATCAGGTGTGGATTGGACACCACTGACTCCCTTGACAGAGCGGTGGACTCCACGGTGGCCTTTAGGCTCCACGTGTGGTTGCGGTCAATAGGCTTTTTCGGGCATGTCTGCCCTTCAATGGCTCTCCTCTGTTTGGCGACAGGGCGGACGCAGCACTGTTGCGCTTTAAGGATCGCATGGTCACGGCTCACTCACTCATATTGTCTTCTGCTCCAGGTCAACATTTCTCCTGTCGCCCATTCCGTGGATACGGTAGAGGACTTCATACCTGCCAATATCACCCAAACCCATAGGGCCAATAGGCTACCCATCCTTTTTGTGGCTTTGTTCCCACAGACCTCGTCCGCAATTGAACCTTCTTATCCCAATCCCCTCACCCCAGTTTCATCCCAAACCTCTATATGCACCCTCTTCCGTTAGGAGGCATGATCCAGCGCTTCTTACTGGAGTGCCAGAAAGTCACCTCGGACAGGTAGGTGTTGCAGTTCATTCCGCATCCTACGCCCACCTATTTCTCACAACATTGTCTACCCATCCTCCCTTCGTACAACTGCTGCTGTTGAAGGACCCTCTGTTCTTGTTATGCCAGGAAGTGCAGGCTCTTTTGGGCACAGGAGCCATTGAGAAGGTGGCAACACCAGGAGTAGATCGTGGTTCCTACTGCTGCTATTTTATGGTGCCGAAAAAGGATGGAGGCCTCCGCCTTCTGCCCTATTCTCGATCTTTGACCTCTCGACGCCTGGAGATTCGATGTAGAGTTGAACATGTAAGACTCTTACATTTAGATCCCCCGTCTTGCGAGCCCATATATGTTACCTGAGGTTCACAATGAGCTCTGGGCATTTACAATTTGCTGTGCACCCCTTTGGCCTCACCAGTGCATCCCAGGTATTCATAAAAATGATGGTAAGTAGTTGCTGCCATCCTCGGAGGTCCCAGTCTTCCCCCCTAACTCAACGACTGGCTATGAAGGTGAGCTCACCCCAGTCAGACATCACCCACCTCCAACATTTGTTGGGGTTCACTATCAACATGCCAATTTTCACTTTCATCGGAGCCTTTCTGCGCGCTGTGAATTTTGCGCCTACACTCTGGCACAGAGGGTCCAGGAAATTTAGTTTATTAACCCGATGTTTTCTTCTCCGTCTTAGATCTCGGTGAGACTGACTCTGAGGCCAGGTGGCACATGCAGGCTCTGCAGTGAGATCTGAAGCCCTAGTCGTGTCTTATCTTCGGTGAAGATTACACAAAATCTGCTATGGTGGTTATGGCAATCGTGTCAGTGACAGACCACTTTCCCTTCGATTCCTGGAGCTGATAGTGGTTACTGATGCCTCACCTCGAGAATGGGCAGACCACCTGGGAGAGGTGGAGATTAGAGGACCCTGACATCCTGCGGAGAGCCGGCACACTTAAACGTTTTTTAATTGCGGGCCATCCACTTGGTGTTGAAAGCCTTCTTGCAGTCCATCAAGGAGAGGCAGGTCGAGTTGTTAAAGGATAACACCACCGCCATATGGTAATGCAACAAGCAGGGTATTGGGACATCTTCCTGGTTGTACAACGCCTTCCAGGATCTCTGCAAGTGAGGGAAGACAAACTCGGCCATCAACATTTTGTGTACGACAAATGGCGTCTCCACCCGGAGGTGGTGCAAGGTCGCTTCTGCAAACAGGAAGAACCTTTGTTCAATCTATTCGCCACTACAGAAAACGTGCATTGTCAATATTTTTATGCATTAGTGTCCAAAGCGTCTCTCGCTCGGAGAGTGTTCTCCTTGGAGTGGAATTCGCGACCCCTGTACTCTTTTCCACGGATACCTACGACAATTTCAACGACCGTAGCCCGACCCCACAGCCATCCCGACTGCCAGCAACACCAGCCAACCCACCATATCCTCCTGGACACCGATCACGGCAGAAGAAACAACCTCTACCATGAAAGGCATCCACTTGGGGGGACCCCACAGACCCCTGCCCACCACACATCTACCACAGAGCCGCCACGACCTTCGCACTCTAACTACAACACCCCCTTCTTGACCAGCACCTTCCATGATGACTGTAAACGCGCAGAAGTCTGGCCTCTGCTCATGATGTGTTTTATCTAGGACCCCGATCAATATTGTGACCTCATGCCCCTGTACGGCTATAATCAATACATATCCCTATAACGGCATAATAATCAGCCATATTTCAGTAACTAGCCTCTGCAGTCCATGACAGTCCATGACACAGCAGAAGCCACTTCCTTAGATTCCTAGATAGCACACCAAGTTCTTTCGACATACCAAACCCCCAGCAACCTGGGAAAGCCCCGCTTGCTTTGTTTTGATTAGTAATAGAACTCCTGCGCGCACTGTAAGAACGACCAGTTCTTAGTGACATCTTTATTGACGTCTTATGTCCAAAAACTTACGTCAAACTCGGCACCTTTCAGGTATAAATATACCAACGTTGCCTTAAGCAAGCACACGGTGGTGGTGAATACAGGAGCGGAACAGCTGTCCCCTTGCAGAGAGCCCAGCAGATGCGAGAAGCCCACAGACGCTGCCCCTCCTCCTTGACGCACTGAGAAAGACGCTGTCTTTTCTCCTGCCGAGAAAATCCAGCTCCGGCGTTTCCAGCCTACCCTTGCGGGTGACTGGGATATCTGGTCCTGAGAGGAGATACCAGACCTCCTACATTCTATTCCAGAGTTACGGTGCTGACTAAACCCTTAGAGAGAATTCTTGAAACAAACTCTTGGCAAAACCAACTTAACTTAAATTGCTACTTACTCCCTCCCATGTGTTAGGCTTAGGTCAGGTACACTGGGGTAGGCGTAGTTAGAAGCACCAGTTGGGGTCGTTAGCCAATGTATATATGAATGTATATATTTTATTCATTTTAACTATCTTATGGCTAAGAAACCATATCAATGCTTTTACAGTATTATTTTGTAATGCTCCTTTTACTGTACGCACTTTTCATAATAACAAGTCTTGCAATTGTGGCAATTCATTTCTCTTGCATGAGAAGGAAGACTGCTCAATAAATTATATATTTTATTGAAAAACGCCCGTCTCTCAATTCTCTGCATTCTGGTGAAAAGTAAATCTGCACAACTGACTGAGTGAAATAGCTGTCTATTGTTTCACACGACTCTAGAGATTGACTCTTATTCTGAGGAGCAAAGTTGTCATGTTTATGCGGTTGTCGGAAGCTGAATCCCTTCTTGTCTGAGCCAGGGAAGCTGATCACTTCCTATTCAGTCAAAGTTTCCAGTGACCTCTGAGCTAGCTGGCGCAAACCTAAATTAAGTCTAACATAGTCAGTAGAGACCTAGAAGACCGCAGTCCTAAGTCTACACTGCTGTTTGTTATTCCAATGCGCAGGGCCTATAGGGAAAATAGGAACTACACTACACTCAAAAAACCCTCAGCAGACCCGACGGACCTGAAAAACTACCGGCCCGTCTTGCTCCTCCCCTCTGCGGTGAAAGTCGCGGAGAAGACAGTCAATGCAGAACTAACTGGGTTCATCGAAGATGACGCCATCCTCGACCCTTGCCAGTCTGGATTCCATAGCAACTACAGCACCGAGACTGCTCTACTTGCCGCCACAGACAACATCCGCACCCTCCAGGCCACAACGCAGCCCTGATTCTACTCGATCTGTCAGCTGCATTTGACACCGTCTCCCACCGCACTCAGTCAGACTACACAACACAGGAATACAAGAAGCCGCACTCGACTGGATCAGTTTGTTCCTCACCAGCAGAAGCCAAAGAATCAGACTGCCACCCTTCCTCTCCAAATCCACTGAAATCAACTGGGGAGTCCCACAAGGATCATCCCTCAGCCCAGTCCTCTTCAATATCTACATGGCCCCACTCGCCGTCACTGTCTGTCAGCATGGCCTCAACATTGTATCCTACGCGGACGACCCCCAGCTCATACTCTCCCTCTCCAAGGACCCTGCCACCACCAGACTCCACTTCCAGGAAGGAATGCAGGACGTTGCAACCTGGATGAGTAACAGATGCCTAAAGCTCAACTCGGAGAAGACCGAAGTCCTCATCCTTGGAACCACCCCACCAGCATGGAATAACACCTGATGGCCCACCGCCCTCTGCACCTCCCCTACCCCTGCAGACCACGCTAGAAACCTCTGCATCATAATAGACCCCTCCCACTCCATGAACTGTCTGGTCAACGCTGTCGCCTCCAGCTGCTTCAGCATCCTCCGCAAGACCTTTAAGTGAATTCCCCTCGAGTTCTGAAAGGCAGTTCCCCACACACTCATCAACAGCAGGCTGGGCTACGGAAACACCCTCTACGTCAGCATAAACAAGTCTCTACTCTGCAAGCTCCAGATGATTCAAAACACCGCTGCCAGACTGGTCCTCGGTATCTATCAACACCAGCACAGCAGCCAACAACTACGAAATCTCCATTGGCTTCCCGTCGAGATACTCATCCATGCCTACAAATGCCTACACAACACCGGACCCCCATACCTCAACGACAGTCACCCTCCATGCACCCAATAGGAACCTTCGATCCACCCACCTCTTCATCGCCAAACCCCCATGCGTCCACAGAGCCACAGCAGGGGGAATATCCTTCTCCCATATCGCGGCCAAGACCTGGAACGAACTCCCAATCTACATCAGACGCTCACTGGTTTAACGGAACTGTGGAACTCCAAACGCCCCTCCCGAGCCTTGATACCCTCACAGGTGAGTAGCATGCTTAAAATTCCCAGATTGATGGATATCACTCCTACCCTGAGGTCTCAAAAAGATGAGGACCAAACGGGCTCAAGTCACCCTAGTGCCCCTGAATTGAGCACAGAGAGTATGGTACTCCAAACTCTTGGGCATGAGCATCTGTTCTACGATCAGGCTGCTTTTTTAGGTGGATCTGCTTTACTGTAGCAATGGCAGGTCTTGCATCCCAACCTGCGCACAGTCCATCTCCATGTTTGGAGATTGAGTGGCAACAGTTGAGTGTTTTTAATTTTCCTGTTCTGTTATTCTGGCAGCCAGGCATCCCTCAATAAAATCCAACCAAAGCCGTTGGGACAAGTTTTTGGCTTGGTGTACAGAACTGACCCACTTAATGCCAAAGTGTTTGAGGTGTTATTGTTTGCGTTATCATTGACCCAGAAAGGCATTGTTTTGCGCACTGTTAGGCAGTATTTGTCGGCTATATAACCGTTTATGCAGTTGCCAGTTCAGCCTTGCATGTCCGCCTATTGTGGCTCATTTCTTAAAAAGTTTCCAGCACTTTTCTTCCTTCTGCTTTCCTTCTGCTCTAATGGGATTTAAATTTGGTTTTGACCTGTCTGTGCTCTCCCTTTAAACTGATGCATAATTCTCTTCTTAGGCTTTTGAATCTTGAAATATACTTTACATCAGCCCGGAATGTGCGTGAGCTTCAGGCCCTCTCAGTTCATCTACGTATACTACCTTCTTTTCGGGACAAACTGGTTCTCTGAATGCATGCCTCCATTCTACCAAAGGTGGTGATTCCATTTCATGTCAGTCAGACAATCACCTTTCAGACGTGCATTGCTCCCCCTCACCCTTCTAAAGAGGAAGAGAGGCTCCATTGTTTAGATCCAAAGAGAGTTTTTATATCCATCTTACCAGGGAAATGGAATGGGGGACCATCTTTCGATTGGATTCACTGGAGCAAAGAGGATAAGGCTGTGCAGAAGAGGACTATCTTACAATAGATTGTACAATGAATTCTATGCATTGGTGAAGAAGCAGCCTCCAGAAATCTTGAGGACTGTATAAACCTCTACTTTCTGGACAGTCAGGTCTGTCAAGATGGAAAAGTTTCCCGCTCAGTCCTGCAGGACTTTCTGGCTTGAGTCAGTTCACAGCGCCTCCTCCTAGGACGTCTTTGCTGAGGTATCTAAGGTGTGCCTGCAGTTAGGAGTCTCTTGCAGGAGAACAAGTTCTCTTCCAGGGAATACTCCTCAATAGTCATAAGCACTGAATAATCCTCGCCGATGTGAGAGTCCCCGGAGCATATACAATAATACATATATATGTGTATGTTTAGAACCCACAAGTACATAGTACTATCCAAGCATACATATATACATGTATAAACACATAAATATGCAGCCTATTTATATATCCATAGGCTAAGAAGCCAAAATTACATGTATTTCAATTGTGTGAAAATAATATCGCATACAAATACTGCAATAGAGAACATGCGCTGCAATAGTGTTCCACAACAACCTTTTATTTTCAGAAAAGAAAACCAGTATTAGCAGGCAATTAGCCCAGAGGCTGCATAGATAAATAACATCACTGTACAGAAGAAAATTTGCACCTTGCCTTTAAGGCTTCCAAGAACCTGGACACCGTGCCTTTAAGACTTCCAGGAGCCTCCTGCTCCCATCATGCACCACAGCTTACAGTTAGGTCAGTTCTTTTTTCTGGCTCCTTCTGGGAGGATCCTGGAGCTTGAGCTCGTCAGTTTTTGGCTTTTCTAGTCAGAAATTGTTTTCTAACAACTGTATTCAACGTTTTCTGCTGCTGGGATTGTTTTCCAATATTTTTCTGTTATTTTCTGGTGAGAAATGCCAGCTTTATTCTACTAGGGTCCTTCCTGTGGTAAGATGGCTAAGTCTGACCCTCACTATGTATGAATTGTGTGCTTGCCATCCTCACACAACCCAGAAGTTTGTTATCATGGTCAACAATTTTCAAATGGAACTCTGCGAGACAGAGAGAAGATCAGACTTCTTACCTCATTGGAGAAAGGAAAACCCCATAAAAATGGCCTAGAGAGTAACCCTACCTCTAAGAAGCCCTCCTCTCAGGAAAAACAGAAGAAGTGGCGAAGATCTGCCTCTACAGCTTCCAAAAGTAAGAAGATTCTGTCGAGATCGGCGTTGGAACAGGTGAGACACTCCTCGAGGTCGAGGGATAGATTACTGTCGACACGAAGAGAACATCCATCAACGAAAAGTAAAGCGACGTCGAGGCATACTCGGGCTCGAAGTATGGCTACGACCGACCTAATTCGTCGTATAACAGTCGAGGTTTCCGCCTCCTTCCCGAAGGTCGGTGTAGAGAGGATGGACGACAAGATCACCCTCACGGACCCACAGGCGGTCGGTGTCGAGGGCTTGTTCACCACCAAAGAAGGAAACATCGAAGACGCCGCAGGTACACAGGGGGTCGAGAACACCTTCGCAGTCGATATCGAAGAGACCGACGTTGAGAGAAGAGCTTCAAAGGCGTGAATCCTTAAGTGGATCTCCGCACAGCGGTCGACGACGATGGTGGCTCATTCCGACGTAGAGGAAGAGAAATCCTGCCATCTCTGCTGGGGATGTACCATAGAAGTCTAGGTCGCCGTCTAGAGCAATTCGCTCGATGTCGAGAGGAGCATCTTCGTCACCTGGCATCACCATTATCCAGGTTACGCAGGAGGGTTCTCCGACTCCCAGAGAAAAGACTCCTTCGATTCCTTTGTCACCAAGATGGCTGGAAAGCTAAGGCACTGGAAAGTTCCTCTCAGGTCTTCTGAGGGACCTCCTCCTACAGAATCTTCGAGACGCTCTCCTCGTAGGTCTCTGAGACTATCTAGATATCCATCACAAAGGCGTTCACATTCAAGAGGGTGCTCAAGATCTCGCCATTCTCCTACGCCAAAGAGGAGACCTCATCTTCCAAGTCTTCCTTTACGGACTATTCACCAACCTTATCTTCTACACTGCCATCCAGGGTTTACCCGATAGACGATATCAGGACTTTTAATGAAGTGCTATGAAGGGTGCCAGCAAGTTGAACAATAATATGACTGCACCACTAGTTTCAACTTCTGTCATATTTGAAACCCGCATTATAGGTCTTCGACCAGACCACTTCTTCCTTTGGTCACAGATCTGCTAGAGCCAGCAATGCAGACTTTCCCGACTCCTGCCATGGTGGGTTCGGCTCCTACTCGCATCTTGAAGAAGTATAAGGCCCCAGACCAAGAACCGTTGTTTCTTCGTGCCGACTCCCCTCCAGACTCCGTCATAGTGGCGGCGGCCAGAAAGCACATTCCGCTTGTGAGAAAGTGGCTCTATATATACTGTACAATAATGAAGTACAGTGTGTGTAGAGTCCACAAACCCCAAAGGTACAACAGACGTTAAAGTCAGGACTGACCTTACTCTCAAAAGTGGTAGCTTGGTCGAGCAGTAAGGCAGTACCAGAGGGCAGTGCAAAGCATTGGTTGTACACACTCAGTCAGCAAAGGATTTCACACACTTGGACTGAACTCCAGGCCTATGGTTTTCATATACAAAGATATGGTTGTCTTATTTTTAGAACCAACAGGCATAAAAATATACTTTGCTAGATATAAGTACTCTCGTGTATTTACTTTGCAAGGAAACAATAACGTTGGTGAACACAATAGGTACAGGAGTTGCTGAAGGCAACTCCAGTTTAGACACACTTTAGCATTGAGCTCAATGGATTGTTACCTTAAAAGTACAGTTGATTACAGTATAGATTACTTTAGTAGTTCCAGGACTAGATCCTAGATTCAGTCCTGGGGTTTAAGCTGAAATCAGATTAGTAAAAACGTTTTAGTTACTGTGGTGAATTTTCATGAATATAAAGCTGTTTTAAAAGTCCACACTTTTCAATGACAATCTGGCAAGGTTATTCAATGGGAGAAAATTCAGGTTGCAGGTAAAATATGATTGCGTTACTTTTGTAATCCAGTACTGGGCTTCTAGGGCCAGCACTGGGGTCTGAACTTAAAACAGGTAGGTAATTGTGTTTCAGCGTTTCGTATGATTTTCAAAGAATATTTCAAGTTTTCAAAAGGAGACACTTAAAAGAAATTTCATAGAAAAGCAGACAATGGGTTCCTATGGAGAAAATACAGATTACTAGTAAACCCGGTAAGGATTACTTTTGCGGTTCAGTAATGGGCTGCAAGGTACAGTACTGGTTTCTCGCCTACTTGCAGGTGAGTACTTCGGAATTCGGACTTCGGCTGTTTTTATGTGAAAATTTGCAGTTTTCAAAACTTCACACATTGAAAATTTTTGAGTCAAAATGAGTCAATGTTATCCAATGGCAGGTAAGTGAGTTACCGGTTTCCAGGTGAGTACTTGGCTGGTGAGGTTAAGTTTCCGGGTATAGACTCAGGGGTCCACCAGGGGGAGATAAGTACAGTCGGTCCCGCCCCAGCAGCGCAGGGCCGGCCGAGTGCAGAGGTAGGTAGGCCCAATGATATCCAATGGGGGAAAGAGGGCCTTCGGTTGGTGGCAGCTGGCTAGCAGGCCGCGCGGCTGTGGGAGCTAGGCTCCTGGTCACTTGCTCAGGGTAAGGGGGGAAGTAGGGTAGGACTCGGCGGCTGGTTGCAGGGTGCTCTTGAGCCGTTGGGCGCCCAATGTTATCCAATGGGAAAGGTCAAAAAGGAACAAAGGCTGCAGGCTCGTGGACAGAGACTCTCCAGGGGTGACCAGCACTTCGAGAGGTAAGTTGGGATCTTGGAGCACAGGTAGGCACCCCAAAGGGAGGCACAGGGGGCTGTAGGGCGCCGGGTGCAGGGGTGTCTTTGGGTGTCGGGGTGTCTTTGGGTGTCGGAAAAGCTTACCCTCGGCTGGGCGTGGTTGGGGAGGCCCCTGTTTCTGAGTCTGCAGGCGTCGGCTGGTTCGTCGAGGAGGGTCTTTGGGCACTGGACTTCGGGTTCCAGTCGCCGGGGGGGACGTCCTCGTGGTCTTGGTTCGGTTGGGCCCGGCCCGGGCTCGGCGGGTGCAGAGTCGGCTGGTCCGGAGCTTCCTGGTTGGCACCAGGTGGGTTGTTGCAGCAGAGCCTCTGCTGATGGGAGTCCCAGTCTTAAAGAGGGTCAAGGCAGGCAGGTACTCTGGGTGTCCCAAGGTTGCTGTCCGCAGAAGTCGCCGGGATTAGGCAGGAGCAGGTTCCAGGATCGACAGGGTGGTAGGGCTGGGGCCAAGCCGGTTGTTGTCGTCCTGTTAGCAGCTGCTCGGAGGTCTTCTTCTTCGTGATCTCCTTAATTCTTTTCGTATGGGGATCTGAGGAAGGGTCAGGGAGTCACTAAATACTGAATTTAGGGACGTAACAGGTAGGGCAAGGACCGGGACCAATGGGTCCCTGTCCTGGGGTGAGTACACCCCCTGGCCTGCTCCTCTTCTGCGGGAGGGGGACAGGAGCCTAGCTGGGATTGGGCAGGGCTCCCCATCTACAAGATGGCCGGAGCCCGGGGTCGTGCTTCACCTAGTCTCCCCCACATGAGGGGTGGGGTCAGCCTAGGCTGGCAGCCCCCCACCCCTTCCTGACGTAGATTTTCCCGCCAGCGTGGGGGTTAGAACTGGTGGGGGCCAGTTGTTTGGTACAGCAAATGGTCTGGAGAAGCTCACAGAGGCATGCCTTTGAAGCTTCCCCCTGCCCATCCTGGAGGAGGAGACCTAGCACCTCGCCCAGGATGTGCATTGTTGCAAGCCCAGGAGAGCGGGGGCTCTCCCCCCAGGGGTCCAGCAACATGTCTGCTGTGTGGCAGCCTCTGCAGCCACTCAGCCCAGATGTGGATTGTAGGTAAGGTTTTCAGAGGGTATCTTTAAGATGCCCTCTGGTGCATTGTACATTAAATCCCACACTGCCATCAGTGGGGGTTTAATGTGCTGAGAAGTTTGGTACCAAACTTGTCAGTCTTCAGTGTAGCCATTATGGTGCTGGAGTTCGTAATGACAACCTCCCAGCACCATATACTCTTAATGGCATCACTGCACTTGCAGCGCCCAGGAATGGCCCTGGCACTGTAGGGGCACAGGGCTCATGCACCTGTGCCCACACCTCCGGCATAGGGCACCCAGATAGAGGGGTGACTGAAGTATGCTAGGGCAGTGGGTTCTGTGGGCATGGCACACAGGGATGTGTGCCATGTCGACTCTTGGTTTAGTTCTGTACTTAGCCACTCAGCCTGCAAAGGCAGTGTGTGGGTGCCAGTGTATAGAGGGTGGCACAATAAGTGCTGCAGCCCTCAGGGGTCTTCTCTGGTCACCATGCCCTGGGTACCCAGTGTACCATTTACTATGGGCTGACAGGTGGCCTGAGATGCCAATTGGGTTTTTAGTTTCAGCACAGTTTTAGGGAAGGAACACAGGCCCTGGGTACCTGGTTGGCAGGAGCCCAGGGCACACTCAGTCAAACCACATCAGCAGTTCAGAAAAAAGTGGGGGCATACCAAGGCAAGAAAGATCGCACTTTCTCACACCGCTGCTTCAGCCTTCTCTGTTCTTCCAGAAAAGGATAGTGAAAATATGGACTCCATGGGGAAAAGAATGTGCAATACCTCTGTCAGTCATGAAAGTGGCTAGTGCTTCCGCCCTGCTGGGTCTGTACGACAGATCACTGTGGGACTCTTTGGCAATGTTTACGGACAAGTTACCAAAAGAGGATTAATGAGATTTCCAAGAAATCCTGCAAGAGGGTGGATTGGTGGCAAATCAAGTAATCAGTGCCGCTGATGACACAGCAGATTTAGCGGCCCACGGATATTCCCATGGCATTTGCTCGAGACCTTCAGCATGGCTTTGTCCCACGGGTCTTAAGCCTGATGCACAGAGGAAGATGGTCAACCTTCCCTTCAATGGCTCTTCTCTGTTCGGGTCCCATGTGGACAACGCGATGTCCAAGATGAAAATTAAACTGGGTACTCTGAAGGCTGTTGGTTTGGAAAAGCGGAAAGAATTCTGAAAACTAAAGTCGGACGCAATCAAGGTCTCCCTATCAACAGAGGAGACCTGGAAGAGGGAGAGGAATGCAGAAACAGCTGTCCGCTGTGCCTAAACCACCAACAAAACAATGATGTGTGGCTTCCTCCAAGCCCGTTGACCACTCCGATGGGAGGGGAATTGTTTCTTTACATCTGGAGGAGTGGAAAAAGATAACAAAGGACAAGTGGGTCATCAATATTGTGCCGAATGGGTATCTGCTCAGGTTCAAATCTCCACCTCCATCACTCCCTCTGTGATAGAAATCTCTCCACGACCTCCATTTGTTACAAGCGGAGGTGAACATTCTTCTACAAAAAGGTGCTATAGAAAAAGTTCCCATTCCACAAAGGAATTTATTCTCGCTATTTCCTCGTGCAAAAAAGAGGCCCCGCCACAGAATACAGACCAATACTGGATTTGAGACTGTTGAACAAATTAATTTGCAAAGAAAAGTTTCAAATGTTGGCACTGCATCAACTCCGCCCACAACTTCATCAAGGGGACTGGATGTGCTCCATCGATTTGCTTGACGCATACTTCCACGTTCCAGTGTCCTAGAAACATCGCAAATTTCTAAGGTCTCATTCCAGCATTGTCAATTCACAGTGCTCCCGTTCGGGCTCAAATCGGCCCCTCGTATATTCTCAAAATGCATGCCTCAAAATATATTCATATATCCCTACCTGGATGATCGGTGCCTGAAGAGCTCGTCCCCTGCCCCGCTGCAGATTCATTTCTCGTACTGTCTTTAGCTACTGAACCAGATAGGCCTTCATGTCAACTTCAAGAAATCGATCTTCAATCCAACACAGAGGATCCACTACCTGGGTGCCTCCCTGGATACCGAAAAAGCGAGCGTGTGTCTTTCGGAGGGGAGGTTATCCGCAATCCACGAGAAATGTCTGAAACTCCTTCACATGCAACGTCCCACAGTCCGACCAGCGTCCTCACTGCTGGGAATGGCGTCATGCCTTTTCATCGTACCAAACGCAAGATTAAATATGCATCCTTTACAACAATCTCTGGAAGGCCAGTGGATGCAGGTATCATGTCGCTGGGAATATCATGTGATTCTCCATCAATCAGCCAGGGATTCCATCAAATGGTGGATAAAGCGATCCCACCTGATGAAGGGAGTTCCTTTTCACCTGGACCAGCCTACTCCGAAGATAGTCACGGATGCCTCACTCCAAGGATGGGGTGCTCATATGGGTCCTCTGCAAGTTCAAAGACGGTGGTCAGAAACAGAACAAGGTTACCTCATTAACCTCTTAGTGCTGAGAACAGTGCATCTAGATCTCAAATCACTAACTTTCACTCCAGTCTCGATCCATTCGGATTCAAACAGACAATACAACGATGATGTATTACTTGAACAAACCGGGTGGTACCCGATCGAGGCCTCTTTCCATAGAGTCTCAGACCATCTGGAACTGGCTTCTCACACGAGACCCATCAATTGTGGCTATTCATCTCCTGGGGACTCAACTCCCAGGCGGACGCCCTAAGCCGAGACTTCATCGAAGCTCACGACTGGATGCTCAACAACAAAGTCACTTAAACCATCTTTCAAAACTGGGGTGTGCCAGGGGACGCTAGAGGTCGCACTGCCGGATGGCTGCCTGTTAAGATAGCTCCGCCGGTCAGGAACACTAATCGGCTGAAATAGCGATCTTGCGGATGCCAAATTGACAGATATTGGCAGTAATGGACATCGGAAGAGGGGGCGATTAAACTGTGTGGAATTCCACATTGAGGCGATGCGAAGGAGGTGGTGAAATCGTCCCCGGGACCGGTTGGTCTGAAAAGCGCAGGGCTGTGTAAATGACGGAAACCCGAGCATCGATGAGCGGTTGATCACGGGGAGCAGTACTACTGCGTCAGAAATGGCAGTCTATTAACAGGGATGCTGCAGCCATCCACGGGACGCCGTACTATGACGAGCGGGACTGATATGCAGCAAGTCTGCAGTGACATTAGTAGATGTGAGCACCGAGGATGCCGCGCGGCAGGCCTCTGTAATATAGCGGCGCCCTGACCCGTGACAGCACTGGACTTAATATAATGCGGCGAGCAAGGGAGCGTGAAGTTGGAGATTGCGGAGCACATTTGGCAATGAATATAGACTGTTAAAATTAAACCCCATACTGTGAAGGTGCATGATGCGCTCGTATGTGATTTGGTTGGCAACATTGCGAGCTCTGGCGAGAGGACGTACCAGCCCAGCATAAAACGGTGGCGCCCTGCACTGGGATTCTTTTTCATAATTTGCGGAGTCACCATATATAAGGAGCGTGGGTTGAGGTGGGACTGCGCGCCTCCACTCTGACCGCAGGAAAGCGGTGGTTGCTCTGGTTGTGGAGCAGCACGCTGGTAATGTTCAGAACCACAATGCAATAGACTGTCAGGCACAAATTGGCGGCCGTCCGGAGCGCACAGTGACGGCTGTTGTCTACAACTACGATTTAAACCCTGCCAGTGCGACATTGCAATTAGCGACCATAGCACTCCCCCTGCACAGCTGTTCGACCTGCCTACCTGCTGGATAGGTGTGGGGGCCAGCCTCACATCTCGTGTGCCAACGCAGGAGCAGGTAATATAGTAGACCACGTGTCGCCTGCAGGACCCAGGGTTCGGAATTCTGCCGTGCTGGAGCCACAATGCACTGATGCTCCTGGTAATATTTGTCTCTGTGTAATCCCACTGGTGCGGATCACGAGGTGAGTGCCTAGACTTTGAGACATAAGCTGCCAGTTCCAAGGCACAGGCTGTGGGTCCTGCTGTAGTTATGCGGTGATCTGCTGTGGAGTGACGCTGGCGGGCTGACACTTAGACGCTGGGAACACCTTACGGAATACACTTATGGGCCCCCCCGGATACCATATGTCTGTGTATGTCTGAGTTGCTAACAAGCCATCAATCGAGCTGGACTGTTATAATGCCCAAAGGCGTAATAAATTAAAGCTCGAAAAAGCGCTCCTAAGAGAGGGGAAGTCAACAGATAGTGTTACTCTTGGATCGTGATGGGCTGCGGCGTCTCTTATTGCATGCTCGTAATACCAAACACCAACATCATGGGCAAACCTGATAAACAGCAACCCAAACTCTCATTTGAATCGCGGAGATACACAAAGGGGGCAACTCTGCACTCTGATACTGAACTGGAAAATGAACCCACAACTGGTAACTCAATGGAAGCTGTTCTTAAGGCGATTCAAACCAGTCTGCAAGATACCAACGGGAAACTGGACAACCTTACGCAGCAAATGGACAACATGGCGGCGAAGCTAGACAAACAAGGGGAACGCCTGGACGATGCTGAAACCCGATTTGCAGCAGTGGAGGATGAAGTGCATGCCACGACTAGTAAATGTACAGGAATGGAGAAACTGCTTGAGTTCTAAAAAATAAAGCCGAGGACTTGGAAGCAATGTCTCGCCGTAATAATATAGGAACCGCAGGTGTTCCAGAGTCCACCAATACTGGGCGGATGGAAACATATATTGAAGAGATGCTTCTTTCAGTCTTTGGTGCCGAGCATTTTTCATCAGTCCTCATAGTGGAACATGCGCATAGATCCCTAGCACCATGTCCACCAGGCGCTTCTCCGAGACCCACAATTGCCAGCATCCTTAATTACAGGGATAGGGCTAGCGTACTGAAGATGGCTTGAGAAAAACAACAGGTGATCTATCAGGGTTATAAGTTGGAATACTACCCGGACTTCACTATGGTTGTACAACTAGCTCATAAGGACTTCGCTCCGGCCAAGAAGAAATTGCGTGAGTTAAATATAGAATACGCAATGCTTTATCCAGCCCATTTGAAGGTGACGTGCGATGGTCGATCAACGATCCTCCAAACACCAAGAGCTGCTTAGGACTTTGTCAAGAAAGTAAGTATT
Source organism: Lissotriton vulgaris (assembly GCF_964263255.1). NCBI lineage: Eukaryota > Metazoa > Chordata > Amphibia > Caudata > Salamandridae > Lissotriton > Lissotriton vulgaris. The sequence goes on along the minus strand of NC_141687.1, from coordinate 168,399,795 downwards.
ATATGCCATTTGAACTGTTAGTCTCTGATGGATTGACCATTACACATTACGTTGTGTGACGGTAAGACATTTTATGGCTTGTAAAGCGCATGGATAGTGGATCTATCATAAAACACGTTAACATGAACTGTGCAGACACTGGGGGGGAAATGCCCAGTAATGACCTCTCATTTGGAATGTGGGATGTATGTATACTTCTACCTGACTCTTGTGACCATTGTGTTCCACCTAAAACTGCCTTGGCATACATCAAGAAAATCGGTAACTAGAGCAATCGCCATCAGGACTCTGTGTGGACTTGGATGGTGTAGTAGATACTGTATACCTTACAAACTCCTTTTTGTTTGCTACTCTTCCCGCCTTGCTGGTGCACCTCACTTGCATTTGCTTGTTTGTACCAGGCCGCATGTGACTTCCCAACATTACTGTATAGTTGAGACTGGGGAGGATGGACATAGTGATAATGTATGCTATGTCCTTAGCTCATTGGATACGGGTGGATCAAACACTATGTGCCTGGATTGTGCCAGGGCGATATTTTGGTCCTTATTTAGAGCCAGTGAAGTGGGCACACTATACACTATAGCACGTAAACCAGGGTGATGTAAACTGCCGCCTAGCTGGTCACAGAAAGCCCTTTGGAATTGTGGTTTGTACACGCACTCATAACTTGAAGTTGGGAACTCTATGGGATTGGAGATTTGCGCTACACCATTTCTACTGTGGATGGGGGCTGTTTTCTTCTTGGTTGACTACTTTGTCCTGTGTATAATAAGGTAATGATGCTTGACGAAGTACAACAGGATGTCTCACACAATGTCAGATTTGATGCCAAGAGTACTTCATTGAGATTGGTTATGGTTACTCTGCATTCATATTGTAATCCTGACCACATCCACTAAATTGGATGGAGTTGTGTGCCCTTGGTGGACCCTCACACGGGAATTCATGAAGTTTATGGTTTGGTTGTATTTTTGTTTTGGGATTTGTCTTTGGCATAATTGGGATGCTAAAGTGTGTTTTGGGTGTTGGAAACTGTTATGCAGACTATGGTACCTGAGACTCATCGCTGAGGTCCAGATTGACTGTGTGATCCATAATAATGCTCATAATTTTCCACATAAACTGTTCAACCTTGGGGTAATACAATCTATGCAACTTATAGTGAACTGGAGAATGTATTACCAAATGCGTGTTGGCCACTACTGAATTGAGGCCAACACAATTGAACTTCCTCACCTGGAACATCAGGGGACTTAAAAAGCCCAACAAAATTAGTCAAATGTTTGCATATTTTGATAGATTACATATTGGCATTGCCCTTTTACAAGAAACACATACTGCTCCACACTCAGTCAGTCACTTTGGTCGTAAATGGGCAGAAACGATCTGTAATTCTACATATTCATCGTATTCTAGAGGAGTCACCATCTTAGTAAAAAAGGGGACGCAATTCGCTGTTGAAGCTACCATAGTTGATACTCAAGGGAGGTATGTTATTGTTACAGGCACCCTTAGAAACACCCTTATAAACACATATGGCCCGAACACGGACGACCCTGACTTTTACCATGAGATCAGGCGGAAATTGCACGGCGTGGCAGGCAGGGCCTCATTGTGGGAGGGGGATTTTAATCTTGTACTAGATGAGCACCTTGACAGATCGGGCTCAACTACAGAGCCACATCGTAGGGCACTGGTTAAACTTCAAGATATTATGTCTGACATGCACCTAAATGATATCTGGAGAATTCAGAATCCGGGGCGTGTGGAGGCCACACACGCGTCAGGAGCACACAATAGCTGGTTGCGTATTTATTATTGGATAGGGTCTGATGACATAATGCTTTGGACCAAATCCATACAACACCTACCCAGGACTTTGTCTGATCATAACCAGATACTATTATCTGTTAATGTACCGGATTACACACCTCCCCGTTACAGCTGACGCTTCAGTGCCAAAGCATTGTTAGATTCTGTGTACATGGATACTATTACCACAGCCATTTCAGACTATTTTATGTTCAACAAGCCCACCACTGACAACCCTAGTTTGCTATGGGAGGCTTTTAAAGTTACATTGCGAGGAGTTTGTAGAAGTACGAATGTGGGAATTTTGAAAGATATCCGCAGACAGCTTGAGAACAAGTTGTAACTCTTAGAACGGGAATACGAACTTACACAGAGTTCTTTGGTACTGGGGGACATTAGGACTGTCATGTCGGAATAACAGTCGTTTGCGGAGGACGAACTTAAATACATAGCAAGGCGCACTAATGCAAGATACTTTGGAGAGGGGGGAAGACCCGGCAGAGTGCTAGCATCAAACCTTTGTGAGGGTCGTGCTCCGCAAACAGTCCTCCAGGTCAGAGAGGACAATGGGTGTGTGCGTACTGATGCACAGGGAATATTGCAAGAATTTGTGAAAACATATGGCGCATTGTACAAATCTCAGCCTGCTGCCTCTCCTGCAGAAGTCATGGAATACCTAGCAGACGTCGCTATAGCGTGGTTATCCGATGCACAGAGAGCATATTTGTCACAGGTAACGGAGATCGTTAAGTCGCTGCCTAATGGTAAGGCCCCGGGCCCAGATGGGTTTACGTGTGAATTTTACAAAGCCTATGTGGACCTAATAGCCCTGCACTTGGTAGCCATGTATGGAGATACATTTGATAAGATGATACTACCTCCTACATTAAGGGAAGCTGTGCTCATTGCCCTTCTTAAGACGGCTAAAAACCCTGAATGTTGCGATTCCTACCGGCCATTATCGTTACTTAACGTAGACTCAAATCTTAGCTACATTGTTAGCAGCGCGACTACAGCCCCTCATGACCAACCTGATCCTACCGGATCAGTCGGGATTCATCCCAATAAGGTCAACAGCACATAATACAAGAACACTCTGCATTATCCCATTATTTAATCCCTAGCACCAGAGCAGCGGCAGTTATGTTAGATGCTGCCAAAGCATTTGACTCTATAGAATGGCCGTATCTAATAACTGTGCTGCAGAGGATGGGGTTCCCTCCTATGTTTTTACAATGGGTGCAACTTTTATATACGAAACCAACAGCACGAGTCTAAGGCAGGTTTTAAAGTACCTGACTTCTTGCTTTATTATTTATGTGCACAGGCGCAATATGCGCACTGTTGGTACAAACCAGATCCCCTACTTAACACACGTGGTTAAAGAGGAAGGGGACGCCTTTGCCTGTCCCGCTGACGGTTGTGATTACACATCACAAACCGCTATTACATACTAAAAATATTAACACTATCGATGCATGGCGCAAGATGGGTAGCCTAGCACGTAAGTTACCATTGTATGCTCTTGCCCTTCCGCTGAAATATCATATGGAGTTATCTGTTACGCGAGAAGTGGGCATGGGACTGTTACAACAGGTGGGCATAGACACTATGGGAGACCTCTATCACAGTGGGACTTTTCAAATGCCACATGATCTTACTGATGTCAGCAATCCAGTTCACATACCATAGGCTTCAGAGGCAATTAAGAAGTTATACCCCAACTACCCAGCGGAACCCCCACAATTACAGGCGTTGCAAATAACTCCCCCCAGTAACAAACATTTGGTGTCTCGGCTATACAATACATGCAAGAGGACATTGCAGACACGACACTTAGAGCGCTTGCAAGATGGAATGAAGTGCTGGAGGATGTGCTCACAGAGGAAGAATGGTTGATAGCATGCTCCCTTACGGAAATGCTGACGCCCAATGGAAATTTGAGAACACTGCATTTTAAATACTTGCACCAAACCGAATATTCTCCAGCTAGACTCCATAGGTATGGTTTACGTCCTGATGCGAAATGTAAACGCTGTGGGACTGAACCAGCAGACTTCCTGCATCTCGCAAGGCTTTGTCCTGCAGTACGGGAATTTTGGGAAAAGGTCACGCTGTTACTGGGCCGAAATGGGGGGTATTGACATTGCCTGCTCCAGCCGTACATGTTTATTAGGAGTGCTCCGAAACATCCGGGCTGTTCCACGTATATTTTGTATGATTGCCTTACTTATTGCTAATCGTAGAATTTAATTGTGCTGGGATAGTAGAGACATCCCTAAAGTTAAACAATGGCTTCAAGACATGGGCATATTGTCAGGACACGTTGAAGACCTATGAAGAAGAATTGCCTACTTGATCAAGACCGAGGGACTATTGGAAATATTTGAGTGTATATCTATGCACAAACCAGGTTTATTAACTATATATGATAAATTGTCCTCCTTTATATTTATGTGGTAAAGTATATATGAGATGTTATTGCACGATTATTGTATCTGGGTGAAGTACAGTAGTCTGTATGTTCATGTTTGGACATGCTATGTCTTTGAAAATGTTAATAAAAAGAAATTAAAAAAAACTGGGGGTGTCAGACATTGACCTGTTTGCAGATGCAGTAAACACAAAAAGCCCCGTATTCGCATCCAGGTTTCCCCAACCATGCTCTCAAGGGAATGCCCTTTGATAGAATGGTCTCGGACATTAATGTACGCCTGTCCACCGATTCCGTAGATTCCCACAGTAATCAACAAGTTTCACAGGACCAACACCAGAATGATCCTGATAGCCCCGGAATAGCCTCGTCAGTGGTAGTATCCGGACCTTCTTCAGCTATCGGAAGTACCTCACAGGAGGTTGCAATGCCATCCGGATCTGCTATCCAAGCACGTAGGGAAGGTTTTTCACCACAATCTCTCATCCCTACGGTTGACGGCATGGCTCCTGATGTCCTACAGTATGGACACCTACAGTTGGGTTCAGAATGCATGGACATTCTCAAAGAAGCAAAGAGACCTTCCACTAGGATATCGTATGCCTTCAAGTGGAAGAGTTTTTTCTCTATGGTGTGTGAATGATGGACAGGATCCCGTCCGGGGTCAAGAACAGGTGATTTTACCATATTTGCTGCATTTGGCTAAATCTGGGCTCCAGTTCTCCTTAAAGTCCATCTTGCAGCTTATAGAAAGTCCCTACTCAGATTTCCTTTTTCAAAATTCCTGTGGTCAAAGATTTTCTTGAGGGTTTTAGAAAGGTTTACCCTCCAATCAGGGCTCCTTCTCCTCCATGGGAGGATAACATTGTTTTAAAAAAGCTGATGGGGGCTCCTTTTGAACCTATTAATAGAGCTTCTTTACAACATTTGACATGGAAAGCTGCTTTCTTAGTTGCTATTACATCTGCTCGCAGAGTGAGTGAGATCCAGGTGCTGTGTTGTAGAGAGCCCTACACTTTGTTTCATGCTAACAGAGTGGTTCTAAGACCACATCAGAGTTTTTTATTTTTTACCTAAAGTAGCCTCGGATTTCCATATTAATCAGGCAATCACACTCCCTATATTCTTACCTAATCCTTCAAATCCTCCAGAAAGTTCCCTCCATTCTCTGGACCTCAAGAGGGTTTTAAAATTTTATTTAAACAAAACAAAGGAACTAAGAAAATCGGACTGTCTGTTTATTAACTATGGTTCTATAAACACCGGCTCTGCAGCTTCCAAAAGATCTATCTGTAGGTGGATAGGGTCTTGCATTTCATTGTCATACCAACTGGCTAACAAAACCCTCCTGGGCAAACCTAAGGCCCATTCTACTAGGGAAAAAGCCTCTACCACGGCTCAACTTAGGAATGTGCCCATTGCAGAGATTTGTAAAGCTGCTACTTGGCGAGCAGTTCACACTTTTACTCGTCATTACTGTTTGTACTCTGACACACAGGCGGATGCTCAATTTGAGCAAGCCTCTCTGAGAAATATATTTGGTTAATGCCATGTAACATGTTATCTTTAACTGTACCTGCTGCTGTCTGCTCGTCCGCCCATAGCTTATGGCTATTGATGAGAATCCCCTGGAAGAGAAGGATAAGTTACTTACCTGTAATCCTAGTTGTCTTCCAGGGATATACTCATCAAAGTCATAAGCAACCCTCCCACCTCCCCGACGAGCATCAACAGTGCTATACTGAGTTGCTTGCATCAAATATGCTGGTTCCTACAGATTTATACACCGTAAAAAAGAACTGACTTAACTGTCACCCGTGGTGCATGATGGGAGTAGGGGGTTATTTATCTATGCAGCCTCTGGGCCTGCTATTACCTGTTTTTTTCTCTAAAATAAAAGGTTGTTGTGGAACACTATTGCATTGCATGTTCTCTATTGCAGTATAGAAATACATGCAATTTTGGCTTCTTAGCCTATTGGATATATAGTAGGATGCATATTTATGTGTTTATAAATGTGTAGAAATGTATGTTTGGATAGTACTATGTACTTGTGGGTTCTAAACATACATATATATATGTATTGTTGTATATGCTCCGGGGTTCCCCTACATGGGCAGGGATTATTCAGTGCTTATGACTTTGATGAGTATATCCCTGGAAGAGAACTAGGATTACAGGTAAGTAAGAAAATAGGTTACTTACCTGTAACTTTAGTTCCCCAGTATTGGTAACTTTCATAGATTCCCATGCTTTTGTATCATTCCCCGTCGTCAGAATGGGAGCCTCGGTAACAAAAATAACATAGCAGTAGGTACAAAAGAGAAAGAAACAGGCCTAGGCCTCATTCCCTTTTGTAGCATATCCGCCTCTTTTTGTAAAAGAGACCAAACTTAGGCATCAGCCAATCAAAAGAGCCTCACCCCATAGAACCCTCCTGAAGGAACCTCAGAGCCTCAGATTTTCGTAGCCGTTGTGTATCAGTCACCATATCTGCTGAAGGCTGAGCTTTTCCCGGGGAGGTGGGTGGGCGCATGGGAATCTATGAAAGTTACCAATACTGGGGAACTAAAGTTACAGGTAAGTAACCTGTTGTCTTGCCCCAGTATTGGAACTTTCATAGATTCCCATGCTTTTGTATCAGAGTAGCAAGAAGTTAGCAATAAAAAACACATTTTGTGTCATAACATACCTTGCAATAGCCAACATGACATAAAGATACAAAATGTGCAAAATAACGGAAGGTGGGATAGATAGGAAAGCTCACCAATTAGTGCAAGAGGTTCCTCAGGACTGCCTGGCCCACTGCCGTATCTTCTTGTTGTAAGGATTCCAAGCAGTAATGCTTAGTAAAGGTGTGGACGCTGCTCCAGGTAGCAGCTCTGCAAATAACAGAGCTGTTGAAGAAGCCACTGATCTTGTGGAATGTGCTTGAACCCTGCCAGTCAGTGGTTTACCTGCTGCAGTATGGCAATGTAGAATGGCACCTGTAATCCATCTTGCAATCCCTGCTTTGACATAGGGAGACCCTTGCTCGGACCACCAAAAGCAACAAACAATTGGGAGGATTTCCGAAATCCTTTGGTGCGATCCAAATAGAATTTTAAACATTGTTGTACATCCAGAGAATGTAGCGACCTCTCCGCTGGTGTAGCTGGGTGAGGAAAGAAAGCCTTAAGAATAACCGGCTCGTTCAAGTGGAAGTCCAAAGGGTACTTTGGGTATGATCTTTGGGTTAGTTCTCAAGATAACTGTGTTCCTTTTGAATTGCAGGAAAGGCTCTTGGATTGTGAGAGCCTGCAATTCCCCAATACGCCTTGCCGGTGTGAGGGCAAGAAGGAGAGCCAATTTCCATGAAAGGAACTTCATGTCTGATCGATGAATTGGTTCAAATGGGCTTTTCATGAGTTGAGTGAGGACTAGATTCAGGTGCCAAGTAGGAGGCGGAGGCCTCACTGGTGGATAGACCCGTAACCAGCCTTTAAGAAATTGCTTAACAATCCTGGAAGACCACAACGAAGGTCCAGACTCCTAACGTCTGTACCTTGAAATTGCCGCCAAATGAACTTTTGTAGATGAATGGGCCAGTCCCGACTTAGCCAAGGACAAGAGATAAGGCAGAAGCTGATGAGGTTTTGAAGAAAAGGGGTCAATCTTCTCTCTTGTGCACCAAATGCAAAATCTCTTCCATTTGAGGCGGTAAGTCTTGTTCGTGGAAGGAGCTCTCGCCTGGGAGATGACTTCTTTAATCTCGTTCGAGATGGGGAGATTCATAAATTCTCGCTGCTCAGGAGCCCTGCTGTCAGGTGTAATGACTGCGGATCTGGATGCCAAATCTGTCCTTCTGACATTGTGAGAAGGTCTGGAATAGTCCTCAAGGGGAGCGGAGGAGCCAGCGACAACAGATGGAGCTCTGTTACCAGAACTGTCTCGGCCAAGCAGGGGCTACCAAGATCATCCTGCATGGTTCCACTTTGATCTTCCTGATCAGTCTCTGGATCAGTGGGATGGGGGGAAAGGCGTAGATAAATGTCCTTGACCAGGCTATCGAAAGCCCATTCTCCAATGATCCTCGGTGGTGAAGCCTGCTTGCATAAGACAGGCATTTCTTGTTGGTCGGCGTGGCAAAGAGATCTATTGCAGGTCTGCCCCACTGGTGGAAGACCTCTCCTAGAACTCGCTGGTTTAGCTCCCACTCGTGACTGACTGAGGATAACCTGCTCAGTCTGTCGGCATTCTCGTTTAGAAGTCCTGGCAAGTGTTCTGCCTGCAACGAAATTCCGTGAAGGATCAACCATTCCCAGATCTCCTGAGCTTCCTGCGACAACTGGAGAGACCTGGTTCCTCCCTTCTTGTTCACGTAATGCATGGCCGTGGTGTTGTCCATTCTGATGAGCACTTGTGAACCTCTTCGGCGAGGGAGAAAGGCTTGTAGAGCCAGTTTTATTGCTCTTAGCTCCAAGAGATTGATGTGGAACCGACGATCGTGAGGAGACCAACGGCTGCTGACATGCAGGTCCTGAATCACCGCTCCCCAGCCATCCAACGACGTATCCGTTGTCACTACTTGAGGAGACGGATCGCTTACGAAGGATAGACCTTGGGACAGGTTTCTTTGGTCTGACCACCACAGGGCCGCTCTTTTGATTGCCGGAGTGACTGTCACCTTGTCGTTGAATGATCCGTGAATCTGTGTCCATTGGATGTCCAGTTGCTCCTGAAGAGGACACATTCGCAGCCTGCAGTGAGGAATCAGGTATGCATGACGAAATTACCCCCAGCAGAGATTTGTAGCGGCGCACTGAAAGACACCTTTTTTTTCGTAAGTCCAGAGCATTGGACTGCAGTTTTCTCTGCCTTTCTAGGGTTGGAAAAGCTTTCGAGAGTTCTGAGTTCAGGATGACTCCCAGGAAACGTGTCTCCCTGGATGGGACCAGAGATGATTTGTCTTTGTTTAAAGTGAGTCCTAGATTTTGAAACCGGTTTGTACATACCTGAACCGAGACTCGCGCAGCTCTGCTGGACGGGGACTTCAGCAACCAGTCGTCCAGGTAAGGGAAGACTTGAAAATGATTACGTCGCAGGAAAGCCGCTACTGGCGCCAGCACCTTCGTGAAGATCCTCGGCCCCGAGCGAAGACCAAAGGCTAAAACCTTGAATTGAAAATGGCTCATGTTGAGCACCCAACGCTCCGATGTCATCTTGAACCAATTCTGAAGGTATTGGGATACCCTGCCTCCAACTGATGACTTCTTGGAGGAGGGTCCAGTAGGAAGAGCTAGGAGGCCACTATTGTCGTTTGGGCGTATCACGTCCCTGGCGAGCCTGCTTCCCTCTGTTGTTAGGGCTGGAGTAATTGGAGGGTTGGCTCTGCCTTTGCTGATAAGGCTGGCGGTATTGTTGCGAACCTGAGCCGTAGGATGAGTACCTCTGTTGTTGGTAAGATCCTCTGTAGGTTGTACTTTTGCCTCTGGACCCTCTAAAAGGAGTCTTGCAGTACTGAAGCGTGCCCAAAGATCTGGCGGTCTCAGTGTTCTTTTTGATTTCTTGAAGAGTGTCGTCAATCAATTTCCTGAATAGTGCTTCTCCATCAAAAGGAAGATCCAGGACCTTATTTTGGATCTCGGGTCGAAACCAGGTCACCTTCAACCACCCCTGGCGACGAAGGACCGCAGCCCCCGCCAGAGAACGAAACGTTGTTGTGGCAATGTCCATGGCACAGTCAATGATCTCCATTGATGTAGCCTCCCCTTCCTGTAAGACCTTCTTTGCTTCTACTTTTAATTCGGGAGGAAGCTGATCCAGGAACGGTGCAACATCACAACATAGTTGGCGATCATATCTGCCCAATATCGCTAGGGAATTAGCTGCCCGCACCAGAAGACTCGCCATTGACGAGAATCTCTTCCCGGCATTGTCCAATCTCCTTCCTTCCTTGTCCGGAGGAGTTGTTAAAGGAGCAGAGGGGTTGCGGGATTTTCTCTGTGCCGCTTGAGAAATTACCGAGTCCGGTTTTGGGTGGCCCGTCAAGGCAGCTGGACCATCGTCAGGCGCTTTGTACTTTTTATCTAGACGCAGTAGTACAGGGACCACCGTCGCTGGTTTTTTCATTGCCTTAAGGCCTTCATCCCACAGATGCTGCACTATTGGTATGGACCTTGTCGACTTCCTATAAGGTTCCTTGAAATCATACAAGAAACATTCAGAGGCCACCGCAGGCATTGCCAACTTGAATCTGCCCGTTGCTCTTTCCATCAGCTGATGGAATCCTCCTATTTCTGCTGGAGGGGAATCCACCGGATCCGGACACGGAGACGGAGGGTCTGGAATGATGTACTCATCCAATTCAGAATTTTGTTCAGCTTCATCGTCCAAATTATGATCCTCATCCGAGGGATAATCATGGGTGTCTGCTGACCTGGAAGCCCCTTGTGGACTTGGTGCCTGTGGCTGAGGGGACACCTGAGCTGGTATCTCAGGAACAGCCGTTGAGGTAGGCGCCGGGACAGGAACGGATTGCGCAACTGGAGACTGAACAGGCTTTGCAGCTTTAGATTTGTAATCCTGCAGCATCCTGTGCAGGTCCTGCAGGAAAGAAGATGGGACCGAAACCATGTCTTGGCCTGAATATTGTTGTGGTTGGTCAGAATGATGATGGTGATAATCACCTTCTTGGTCATACCCTCCTTCTGAATCAGTCTCCTGGCACTTGACCAGAAGTTGAGAAGGACTGTCAGCGTAGTCATATGGGTCCTGATCCTCCTCTTCTGACTCATCCTCATCAAACAGCAGTGCTGGTGGCAAGGGGGTTACCCTCCTCGGAGATGTCCTGTCATGTGTAATTCTGGTCATGGAAATAGCGATTCTCTTCTCCGATGCCAAAATGGAACTGAAAATGCAGCCGTCGGCTTCGGCGACTGAATATGCATCGTCGACACAGAAATACTCAACGGCATGATAGGCGTCGTCGCTGCTGTCGACAACGAGACTGTCGACATCCCCGCCGTGGTCGTCAATGTTGCCGTCGTCGAGGCCCTCGTCAACGACACTGTCGTCGTCGCCACAGTCGACGAACTCTTCGCCGTCACCATCGTCGTCGACGCTGCCGTCGTCGTCGGCATCTTCGTCAACGCTGTTGTAGCTGTCGTCGACTATTACATCCTAGTCAACGATCCTGTCGTCGCCGATTGTCCGGTCGATGAGCCCTTCGACAGAACCAGTTTCAGCGTAGGCTTCTTTTGCTTAGTCGACGGAGCCTCCGTCGACGACGCCTTCATCGACGCCTTGGAACTTCTGTCAGATTTTCCAGAAGATGGGGAAGAGGATTTTTTGAAGGCTGGATCAGTCTTCAAACCCACGAAGGCGTAGATGGTCCTACCCTCTCCTTTTCACCATGGTGAGGAGATTCGCCTGGACCCTGGCTCTCAGACCCTCTGGGAGTCTTTTTTGAGGCCTTAGAAGGATGCACCACAGAAGGAGAAGGGGAACCCCTACCCCTTTTCACTGACCTTCTTGTTGAAGACGCAGATGTAGTGTCCTCACTGTCACTGGAGACAGTATCCTTCCTGGACTTCAGCCATGTCAGAAGCCTACCCTCACGGTCCCGGAGGGTCTTGGTTGAAAAGGTGCGGCAGATCTTACAGTCCGCAGCCTTGTGATCAGGATAGAGGCAATAGATGCAGTCTTTATGATTATCCTCAATGAATAGCCTTTTCTTGCCACAGGTGGAACATGGCTTGAAAAGGGCCTTCTTTTTCTCCTTGTTAGACATCCTGGAAGGTTCAGCTAACAATCTGAAGAAAACCTGAAGAAGAAACCTGAAGAAAAACTTCTGAAGAGTAGAAAGTTGAGCAGAGCTCAAAGGAGACTCCCTAGCACAACGTGCGGTAGAAAATCAGAGGCTCTGAGGTTCCTGCAGTAAGCTCTTCTGATTGGCTGATGTCTAAGTTTGGTCTCTTTTACAAAAAGAGGCAGATATGCTACAAAAGGGAATGAGGCCTAGGCCTGTTTCTTTCTCTTTTGTACCTACTGCTATGTTATTTTTGTTACCGAGACTCCTATTTCGACAACGGGGAATGATACAAAAGCATGGGAATCTATGAAAGTTCCAATACTGGGGCAACTTATCCTTATTGACCTTTTGGGTAATGCCTTTTCTGGTAAGAGACTCTATCAAACCGCAGATTCCTTACTGACTCCCTTCCTCCCCTCTCTGCAACTACACGCTTTCCTCTGAAAGACCCTCCTTGGCTTCATCAACCATTCTGGAGTGGCTCTGCGTCTGTGGGAGCAGAATGTGTCCCAAAAGAAACTGATGTCAGTATGTGCCATCTATATGGGCACTGCGCACGTCACATGGCACGGTCAACTTTGAGCTGTTGCCACTACCTACTGATGCTCGGAGGGACTACTCAATTTCTCCAATATTGGATCTTTCATAGATTTATAGATTCACATGCTTGAATCATTCCCAGTCATCAAAGTGGGAATTCCTCTGTGCCATAGTACAGCAATATGTATTGGTATCAAAGTTTATAGTGGCAATGTGAAGTTATTAAAATAGTCTATGTACTTTAATTAAAAAAAATAACTATAACCACAGGTGACGGCATCCTCTAGAATACTCCCAGCAGAAGCTGTTTCCCTCAAATTTTCTACTGCATGTCTGGGGGAGTCTCCCTGAGCTCTGCTCAGTTTTCTTCTTCTCATTTATTTGGAAAACATCAAAATATCTGATTTTTCAAAAAAAAATACTTTTGATCCTGCAGATCTTGCAGGAAGAAGAGATTACATGTGGACGACCCAAATAAAGAATGCCTCCATCCTCAACATTAAGTAAAGGATTGCAAGGTATGTCACACTTTTTATTCTAAAACACTGCAAAACATAGAGGCGAGGCTTTTATTACATCTCCAGAAAGAAAGAAATACTCTTCAGGTGAGGAGAGTGGCACTTCTGCTAAGCCTCATGAAAGAGAAAGGTGGGGGGGGGCGTGGCTTAGGAGCCGATGGGACAGGCTGCGTGAGGACGGAGCTCCGCGCCCTATCCTCTATATTCTCCTGATGTAGGAGTCTCCCGGGCCCCCAAGTAGAGCCGCTTGAGTGGGGGCGTGCCCAAGTAGCGGCGGATGTCGGAATTTGCCCAGAATCGGGCCTGGAACTACGGCTGTAGCGGGCGTTAGCTGGAGGGGCCGGCTGCCGGAAAAATCAAGATGGGGCCCAGCTCCTTTGTCTGATCCGGGAACTGGGACTAGCGCCGACTGAGGAGCGGAGGAGTGGTGGCGGCAGTGTGGGAAGCGCTCCAATCGTAGCGCGACACACCGGGACTGCTGCAGCACTGATTCTGGGCGGAGGAGAACCCTGAGCCACGGCGAGAGAGTGAGGGGAACGCTGCGGCCGGCGGAGGACCGGGATCAATAGCTCGGCCCTCAGAGTTCGTGGAGGGCCTGGAACGGAATTGGAGCTGGTGGACAGGGCGCCCGGCTTTGGGGCCGGCCCGGAGCCCTCCTGGTCTCATTGGGGGCGATTGAGAGCTGACTGCGCCCCGCTGGGAGGCCTGAACTGAGGGCCCCAGCCCTACAACACAGACCGGTGGGGGCTGGTGTTTGCTCCCCCTGGGGGGCCCTCCTCCTGGACATCGCTGGGCGCGGAGGACTGGGTGCAGGGCCGCTTTGGGTCCCTAGAGACCAGTAACGGGGCCCCTGGGGGAGACTGCGAGTGGCCCTGGAGCTGGGAGATTTGGCAGATACTGGCGGTGGGACGTTCCCCCCCCTCCCCCCGTCCCACCTCCCCACCCCTCGCAGACCCAGTGAGCGTGAGTGCGGACGGTGGCCTAACATTGTGTTGCTGGGGGCTTGATGACCTGGATTGGGGCTGAACTGCAGATGCTGTGCAGTAGCTGGCCGGATCTGGAGCTGCGGATTTAGCACGGCGGCGCGGTGCTGGGGGAGCAGTGCTGGGCTTGCCATCTGGCATGGGACTGCGAGGAGCCATTTTAGACTGGAACGCTAAGGGGGCCTTGCGGGACTGACGGCGAGCTGTGGGGCCCGGAACCTGGAGTGGAGCGGCCAGCAGACCCACGGGTAGCCCACACTGGATGCCACACTATAGCTGGGGCTTGCCCGGAGGGTTGCCGCTGCGACGCGTGATGATCCTTGAGCCCTGGTGGAAGTAAGGGTGGTATTACCCACTGGTCTAGGTCGCTAGGCCAGAAGGCCTGTAGAGGCCCTCAATGTGGGATTGTGGTGCGCTGCCGCCCGCAGCCATGAGCAAGCCCCGTGCATGGAAGGAAGACGACCCGCCGCCACCTGGAGCTGACTCTCCATCTCAGGAACATGGGGAGGAACAAGAATTGCCACGGGACCCGGGGATTCAGCTTCAGCTGGACAAGATTCTGGCAGCCATAGCGGACTCTCGAGTCGCCCTTCAACAGGACTTTGCGCAGGTGGTGACAGGGCTAGGTTTACTACGGGCGGATCACTCGAAGCTTGCTGACCGTGTGAACCAGGCTGAAACTGCGCTTCAGGAGGTGAGCCCTGCACAGACTGCGCTGTCTGCGACTATGGCGGGAGTACTGGATCGCCTAACTGTGCTGGAGCGGCGTGCCCAAGATGCGGAAGGCCGGAACAGACGCAATAACATCCGCGTGGTGGGACTACCGGAAAAAATCGAGGTGCCGGATATGGTGAGCTACCTTGAAAATTGGCTTAAAACAGTAGTGGCTCCTGAGGAGCTATCGTGCTTCTACACATTGGAGCGGGCACACCGGGTCCTGGCCAAGGCGCCGCAGCAGGGACGCCCCTCGCAGCCGGTGGTGGCGCGGCTCCTACACTTTCATGACCGTGATTTGCTCCTTCAGGGGGCCCGTAGTGATAGCCCCTTGCAAGTGAACGACAGTAAGGTTACTCTTTTCCCGGACTACTCGTTTGATACGCAACGGCGCCGCTTGTCCTTCCAGACTATCAAGAAGGAGTTGCGCGCAGAAGGGATTCAGTATTCTTTGTTCTTCCCAGCCAAGCTGCGCATAGTGCTCGACAGACAGACACACTTCCACGATACGCCGGAAGATGCATGGGAGTGGCTGGAGTCCTACAGAGCAGGAAAGGATGGCCAAGAAGTGGAAGCACGGGAACTGGCTAGAGAGTCTCTGCCTCGCAGATCACGACGGTTGCGGCACCGTGGACGGGGCCTGCAGAAACCATCGAACTCTCAGACGGCTGTGGAACGGAGGGGTGCCCTCGAAGCAGTGACGGCGGTCTCCGGAGAACTGTTAAAGACTACACCGGAGGCGTCGGACCATGGTAGTGACAAGGGACTATCTGAGGCGGATTCCTCAGCGTCTGACGATCCATGCTTGCAAACGGTCACTCCCGGAACTGCAGATGGACTGCAAGATGAGTAAATGTAACGATAGCTGAGGACTGGGAGTTTTGTCCTGGAATGCTGCATTATGATCACTGCTTTCTCGTTTGTTTGGGGCTTATAGTGATGCAATGGGTATGCGGGGGTCTAGAGAATTGTATCGGGAAGAGCTAGGGGGCGCAAGAGCTGAGGGGGGGGCTTTGAGAGGACCTGGGAGACACAGTACTCGTGGGGATTCGAGGGCGGACAATAGTTGCGTTGGTGGTTCATTGTGAATTGCTTTCTAGGCCCTATCCACCCCCCACCGGATGGTAGTAGTTTGTTTACTTTAGCTTTGCTTTGGACAAATAGTTGGGGTAGTTTGGATGGGATTCACTATGTTGGTGCCTGTTCTGGGTGGGTGAGGAAGATGTACTGGGTGGGTTGGGATTGTTTGGGGATGGACTTTGTTTGGTTAAGGGATACTGTCGGCTGCTGAATTTGATCGGGAAAATTGACCTTTCGAGTGTTGTGCATTTGGTTACTGATACAGCCTCCTTGCAATCGGAGAGTGGGGGTTGCTTTGAGTGGTTCTCGCATTGTTGGCATGGGTTCGTCACCTGATGTGAAATGTATAACCTGGAATGTTCGGGGATTGCACTCAATGCAGCGTAGATATATGGTCCACTCCTACTTGGTCCGTAGGGGTGTGCAGGTGGCTTTTTCACAAGAAACATTTAACTAGGGCTGAGGGGCTAGCTTTGCAGCGCAGGTGGCGAGGGCAGCTTTACTATCTCAGCTTTTGCTCGGGGAGTCCTAATCTGGTTAGGGCTGGGTCCCCTTTCAAGTGTTGGATCAACTGATTGACCCTGATGGCCGTTATATCGCAGTTAGCGGACGTCTGTATGGGCGTGCAGTGACCCTTTGCTCTGTTTATGCTTCCAATGTAGATCAGGCGTCCTTCCTGGAGACTTTGTCTTCTGTTCTAGCAGACTATTTCACGACACCAGTGTTGATGGGGGGAGATTTTAACTCTGTTGTGGATGTTACCTCGGATAGATCCCATCCTCCACTGCCCACGGCCCCGTTCAATAAATTAGCTAGGACTCGGACCCACTGGCAAGACAATTGGGGATTCATTGATATTTGGAGAGAGCAACACCCGACCGATAGGGATTATTCATATTATTCGGCTTTACATGATCTGCATGTTAGATTGAATGCCATTTTGTGTAGCGCTGGATTAGCGGTTAGTAGTGAGTACCTTACGCGTACCATATCGGATCATAATCCGCTGCTTGTAAACTTCTGCTGGGAGTTGGAACGCCCTAGAATCCCGATTTGGAGGTTGCGTCCAGAGATGCTGGAAGATCAGGTCTTTCGCGCTGAGTTGGGGGAAGGAGTAGAACACTACTGTGCCCAAAATACTTGATCAGCTACGACGGGGTTCCTGGAATGGGATGCTTTTAAAGTGGTGGTCCGCGGGATCTGTATTGCCAAGTGGGTGGGGGTTCGAAAGTTGCTGTTGCGGGACATTGAAGCGGGCGAGCTAGCTCTTCGCGAAGCTGAAAGGGCGCATTCGGGTGGCACGCGCGACAAGGTCTTGACTCGGAGAGAGATGGTGGCGGCGGGGGTGGAGCGCCTCAGATGCTTTGATCATAGAGCTTTCTTGGCTCGAGCGCATGCGGAGAGAGACAAGGTGGGCACATTGCTGGCCTGGTTGGCTGACCCTGTTCCTAGATGCGTACCCATTTTAGCGCTGACCTCCCCTTTAGGACGGTTTGACTATGAGCAGCATCTCATAAACAACCATTTTCGATCCTTCTATGCGACTCTCTATACCAGCCAGTTGCAGACTGGTGAGGAAGAGGCTTGGGTGTTTCGAGAGGGGTTGGAGTTACCATTACTTGAGGAGGAGGAGGCGAAGGAGCTTGGGCAGGATATTACTTTGGCTGAGATTTGCTGTGTCATTAAGCAATTGGCACACAACAAAACACCGGGCAGCGACGGTTTGCCTATTGAATTCTATGTGACATATATTGATCTCCTGGCCCCCAGATTATTGGGGATATATCAGGAAGCCAGACCGACGGGAATATTGCCGGCTTCTACTAGAGAGGCTATCATTGTCCCGCTCCTCAAGCCAGGAAAGCCGCAGACTGACCCAGCTGCGTACAGGCCTCTCTGTATGCTCAATACAGATTATAAAATATTTAGCAGGGTGCTGGCTATGATACTCCTTCCTTTTATGACTCGGTTGGTGCATTCGAAGCAGGCAGGCTTTATCCCTGCGCGTAATACCGCCGGTAGCATACGTAGGTTGATAGGAATATTAGAGGGAGGCTGTGAAATGGAGGGGCAGGCGCTTGCCCTTTCTGTTGACATAGCCAAGGCGTTCGACAGCCTGGAATGGCCCTATCTGTTTTCAGTCATGACAGCGTTTGGGCTTGGTGCCGGTTACGTTCAGTGGGAATCAATTCTGTATTCGTCGGCGACAGCTAGAGTCCGGGTGGGGAGGGTTATTACCTCTTCCTAACCAGTGGGACGGGGCACCAGACAGGGCTGCCCGCTATCCCCATTGTTGCTTGCCCTTGCAATAGAGCTGTTAGCGGCGCGAGCTAGAATGGGGAGGGAATATTGTGGGCTCCAGCTCCGAGGTCATGCACACATATATATTTCGCTATATGCGGATGACCTCCTGATGTTTTTGGGTGACGCGGGAGAGGCCCTGGAGGGGGCACGTTACCTTTTGGCCCGCTTTGGAGATATATCAGGACTACAGGTTAACTGGTCTAAGACCTGTGTTTTCCCGGTGACTACTGTATGTGACCCGCCTACACTGCCGCCCGATTTGGTGTGGGAGCCGAGGAGCCTGCCCTATTTGGGAACGCAGGTGTATCATGATCAGGGGGACCTCTTCGAAGGCAACATTGGGACAGCGATGAGGGGTCTGAGAGGTAGCATGACGTTTTGGGGGTCTTTACCATTGTCTGGGGCAGGTTGAGTGGCGCTTTTGAAGATGGTGGCGCTTACCTGCTTGTTATACTTCTTCTGGACTCTGCCGATCAAGGTGCCGATGTGCTTTCTTTTGACGGCTCCGCTCCGAGGTGGGCAGTTTCATTTGGGGTGCAGGTCGACATAGTCGCGCTGGATACTCTGGTGCGCCCGAGAGCTTAGGGAGGACTTGCTGCCCCTGATTTTGAATTCGACTATTTGGCAGCGCAGTATCAATTTCTCACTCAGGCGGTGGCGTCATTATTTCGGGGACCGGCGCCGGAGGTGCCAAGACATGTCTTATCTTTCGTGATCCTACAGCAGCGACTGAGGACTGCTGATTTATCTATGATAGAGGGCACCTTGGGGTACTGCTGGAAACGGTTTCACAATAGAATCGGGGTGCAGCGTCCTTACGCGCCTGAAATACCGCTGGGCATGTGCACGGCGTTGCCACACGGCGTTGATTGGTCTGCCTTGGCCTGGGAGCACCTAGGCTTGCAGATGGTGGGATACCTTTATGCGAATGGCAGGTTGTTGCCCTTTGGGGCGTTGCAGGAAACATTTGGTCTTCCGTGGGGTCATTATCTGATACATACGGCACTGACCGCTGCCATACTGAAGCATTGGGGTGCTGGCCTCTCTGAACCACCAACGAGCGGAGGGTGTCAGTATGTAGTGATGGCGGCGGGCACACGTAAGGCGGTTACCTGTTTATATAAACGGATGCTAAGGGAAGGGCTTAACCCGCTGCAGGAACTGCGGGAGTGCTGGGAGTCGGACCTGGATAAGGCAATCCCGGATGCAGCCTGGTTGCAGATACTCAGAAGAGCGTGGAAGTGTACTAGGAACGCTATTTCAGCTAATTCAATTCTTTGTTTTACACAGGGCGTACATCACGCAAGCTAAGATCAATCAGTATTTTCGGACTGACACTGCGAACTGTCCCCGGTGCCGCCTACAGGGTGCGGATCTGAGCCACATGCTGTGGGACTATCCTCAGTTGGGGACATATTGGGAGGAGGTGGCTGAGTTGCTCTGTAAGGTGACTGGACGGCAGGTGGTACTGGATAAAGGAGCTTGCCTGCTACACTGGTTTTCACACACTAGTAAAAATAAGTTAACTAGCAAGTTTATAGACCTGGGGCTAGTTTTAACCAAAAGAGAAATTACATCACACTGGAAGGCAGCAGTTGGCCCTAGCTTTGGTAGATGGAAAGCGGCAATGCTTTTGTGGGCGGGCAGCGAGGGGACCGTGCGACTGCAGCAAGCCCACAGATCCCATAGCGATAGGGCCCTGGAGGCGGCGCGGGCATGGGAGGCTTTAGTGCTGGAGCTCAGGTTACAGGAAGGAGACACTGGCTCGGACTCCGGCACATCGACGGAGGGGGAGCGGTCGTAGGCGGCGTCCCCGGGTCCTGGGGAGTTTGGCACGGGAGTTGATCTCCGAAATTCCGGGTGATGGCGGAGATGTTAATACCATGGAGGAGGCACTCAGCACACTCTTCACACATTAGTAATACTTGTTGAATGGGTCACAGCATTGGCAGCAGGGGGGGGGAGGGGAGGAGAGGGGTTGTTGGGTGTCGAGGATAGCCATACATAGAATATTGTATAACAATTTAGTCCTGGATGACCGGAAATTATTATGGTATTGAAGGGGATCGGAGTCGAGGTGCAAACTCAGATTTGAAATACAAAGTGCCTTGTTGAATTGTTGGATTATAGAGATGCCTTTCCGAATGTGTGAAATGGGACTATCTGTAAACGTAATGGTCCTTCCTCATGTTTTGTTTGTGTTTTGTAATAATAAGATTTTTAAAAAAGAAAATGAAAGAGAAATGTCCTACGACCAGGGGACCTCTGAGGAGAGCAGAAAAGCACAAAAAACTTCTGTCATCGATCTTTCAAAATCATTCAGCAAAAGGAGAAAACACCCAAATTCTCCTCAAAAGGTGCTTCCTCAGAGCCTACTACTCCAGCCACCAGGTCTTCCATTCGCCCACATACCTCCACACAACTGTTGGCAACGAGATGAAAGATCCAGGTCAAGTCACCGTCAATTAAATCTCCCCCATCAACAAAAGCAAGTATTATCTGTCTCGTCTGCACAGTCAACGACGCTGACAACGGCAACCCAGGCCATCAATGTGCCCATCCCGTCAACTAACACCTCGTCAACGACAATTCCTATGCTGACTTCGCCCTAGACGATCCTGCCGTTAACGCAGACACCACTGTTGACTATGTCAATGTCTACGTCACCACTGTCCACCTGACTATAGTCTTCGATTCCCTCGTCAATGGATCTGTCGACAACGATACAAGTGACACAAACTTTTTCAAAGCCTCAAGACACTTCCCCAGTAAACTTTCACCATATCCTCCTAGACAATTGCTTGAGGATTTAGATAATTCAGAAGAGGAGGGGCCATATGGAGACGTACATCTGAATTACAAGTCAAATATCCGGATAAGGATGACTAGGACCCATTTTATGGGAGTTCTTATAATCCACACGCCAAACACCAATATGCGTATTACCATGTTCATCCAGATCCTCCGAATGTTCCAAGTGGAGCGCAAGTGCCTCTCTCATTCAAGATCTGCAGGTTATGATGCATGACTACCACAAAAGGCTCCTGAACCCTGCACATGAGCCACAAACAGTTCCTTTGCCACCTGTACCATCTACACTAATGCCTATATCAGCGTCTGTAACGCAAGGATTGAAACCTGCCTCTAATATCGCTGCACCTCCGAGAGATAACACATCATCCACTTCTGACGATGACAAGGAAGATGGTGAGATTCATGACACCCATCCACCTCATGAGGAGTGAGATGACTTGTAATCTCTGCTCCGTTGCCACCAGCACCACATTCTTCAGATTCCCCACCTGAAGATATTGAGGGTTTCCACAATTTTATGGAAAGGGCTGCAGCACAGTTTAACTTGCCTATATCTGTGAAGCAATCCGATTGCTTCACGTATAACTTCAAAGAGCAAGTTTTAAGTCTGTTCGAGATATCCCAGTGATTGATCACATTTGGGTGGAGGGCATCGAACTGATGAACTCCGGCATCCGTGGCAGCTGTGGTGCCAAGTATCGATGAAAAATTCAAGGCTCCTGAGTACTCTACTGTTTGCCTCATAGAGCATCCCAAAGCGGACTCGTGGTATCGGAGGCTCGCAATATATTACAAGAGGGGCAAAGCATATCTTCCGAGATAATCTATTGTGCAGTGGATATTGCTTCCGCTGGTTTCGGACAGCTGGTGTGTGCTGCTATATTGCGGAGAAAAGGCTGGCTAAAATCCACATCATTTAGGCCAGAAATCCAATCAAAAATACTCAATATGTCATATGATGGTGACTCATTATTTGGAAAACTCATTGAGGCTTTGCTTGCCATCAAAACTGACAGGGATATGGCAACATAGGTGGGCACATTGATGTTCCATAAAGTGACCTATCGAGAAGCTCACAGCAGATGTTTTTCTTCCTACAGAGGAACTTAACCAATGTTACCACCAATATCAACCCTATTTGTCTGTTTAGACCTCCTTCTCAATAACAGTACAGCCCACCACCTATGACAGCCCAAACAAGACAAATACCAGGCCTAAGCAGCCCACCCAGTTCAGAGACCTTGCACACAAACAGTGACCTCAACCAGGTGCCAACTACCATTCCCTTCTTACCTCACCCCATTGGTGCGTACATCTCAAACCATCTTCACCAATGGAAGAAAATTACAACAGACAAGTAAGTATTAGATCTGGTGACCTATGGTCATACCCTCAAATTCATACAAGGAAAAAAAGTCTGCTTCAGTGCATCTGTACAAACCATTTCTAGGGATGATGGGACCTTTGCAAGAGGAGCTATAAATCCGATGGATACAGACAGATGGGTCTTTCGACAAGCTTATCAAAATAACTCCAGCAATGGTCCTAACTCTGACCTGGGGGACCCAGATATCACACCTTTCGAAGGGCCTCACATTTCTCCCATTAATACCAGAGTTCCTCATAACAGTGGGTGCCTCCCTGGAAGGTTGGGTCAGACATCTTCAGGATCTCCAAATCCACGGCAAATGGTCTGCCTCATAATGACCCATGCATATAAATCGCCTTGAGCTCAAGGCCATTTTCCTCACTCTCAAGCTTTCTTACCCCGCATACAGGGCTCATCAGTTCTGGTACAAACAGACAACACGAACAGCTGCACTAGTAAACAAGCAAGGAGGAACAAGGTTGCTCAGGACCTATGGCACTGGTTCACAACATCACCTCAAGGTAGAGCATGTTGCAGAAACAATACTCTAGTGGACATTCTCAGCAGATCTCTAGAAAGTTGCCACGAATGGGATTTGAACCAACATTAGTTACTTACCTGTAATCTGTGGTTCTCCAGTATTGGTGTCTTTCATAGATTCACATGCCTGAATCATTCCCAGTCGACGGAGTGGGAGTCCCACAGTACATAAAAAAGCAATAATATGCCATATTAACATAGGGAAAACCTGGTAATGACCAACCAGGAAGTAAAGTAGCCCAAGCTACAGGAGAAAAAAACTTCCACACTTGTGACTATCCTAGTCATTTTGTATAGCTCAAACTGCAGCCAATCAAGCGACAGTACCCACCAGAATGTTCTCCCCAGAGGCTCAGGCTCTCAGATTTTCTCGCACAGGAGTGATGGTAAACCAATGTAGCCTATGAGCCTCTGAGGGGAGGTGGGAGGGTTGCATGTGAATCTATGAAAGACACCAATACTGGAGAACCACAGATTACAGGTAAGTAACTATTGTATTGTTCTTCTCCAGTATTGGGGTGTCTTTCATAGATTCACATGCCTGAATCAGAGTACATAGCAGTAAATACCCATGCTATTTGTAGCATAAGTCTGTACATATGAAAAAACAAATAATCATATAATAAATGTCTAATTTCTAAAAGCATGAAATTTGCAGTTACATGAGAATGTACATAATAAGCATGAATAAACGTCCGAAAAGCAGTAAGAGCAGGAGGGAAACAGAGGCTCACCTTATCTGAAAAGATTTCGCAGAACTGCTTGACCCACTGAAGCATCAGTCTCGCTGGCTGCATCCAAACAATAGTGCTTGGTGAAAGTATGCCTGCTGGACCAGGTTGCTGCTCTGCAGATCTGTTGCAGAGGAACTCCAGCGAAAAGAGCAGTCGAGGAAGACACAGCTCTTGTAGAATGAGCCCTTGGAGTTGCCTGTAAAGGCTTTCCTGCTTGTATATGGCAAAAGTCAATAGCGCAGAGATCCATCTAGCTATTATTTGTTTAGACATTGCATGGCCTTGTCGAATCTTCCCATAAGCGACAAACGATCAGATTTGCGTATTGCAGAGGTCCTTTGCAAATAGAACTTTAAACAACCCTTGATGTCAAGTGTATGCAATGCCCTCTCCGCAGGGGATTAAGGGTTAGGAAAAAATGTTCTTAAGATGACTGGCTCGTTCAGGTGAAAGTCTGAAGGCACCTTGGGCATAAATTTTGGGTTTGTGCGGAGCACTACTGAATTAGATGTGAACTGTAAGAAAGGTGGATAGACAGTGAAAGCCTGGACATCACTGACTCTTCTAGATGAAGTCAAAGCTAACAAAAGAGACACTTTCCATGTAAGAAATGTTAAATCCACTCTGTGAATTGGTTCAAAAGGGTTACGCATGAGCTGCGCTAACACTATATTGAGATGCCATGATGGAGGTGGATGACGTACCGGAGGAAACATTCTGAAAAGTCCTTTAAAGAACTGCTGTATTATTCTTGAAGAGTAAAGCGAAGTGGACCCATCCTGACGATACCTTGAAATGGCTGCTAGGAAAACCTTTAGCGTTGCGTGAGATAAACTTGATCTTGGCAGGTGTAAGAAAAAATGCAATATCTGATCTGGCCCTTCATGCAAAGGATGAATCCCAGCCGAGTGACACCAGATACAGAATCTTTTCCATTTAAGTCTGTACGTCTTTATCGTAGCAGGTGCTCTTGCTTTGGCTAGTACCTCCTTACAATCTGCAGGGATATTCAGATGGGTGAATTCAAGGCACTCCGGCGCCAAGCCGCTAATTTCAGAGAAGCCGGGTCCGGATGGTAAATCTGACCATCCTGAATGGAGAAGAGATTCGGTATTGGTCGAAACTGAATTGGTTCACACTTCGATAGGAGAAAGAGCTCAGTGAACCAGTATTGGCGAGGCCACCTGGGGGCGATGAGAATCAGGCAACACAGTCCTTCATCTTCCGGAGAACCTTGGGAACCAACGTTAACGGAGGAAAGGCGTAAGCATATATTTGAGACCAGTTGATCGAAATCTAATTCCCCTGAGAGTCCTTGTGGGGATGCCAGCTTGCAAAGAACAGGCATTTGCTGTTCTCCTTGGTCACAAAGAGGTCTAGATCTGGATGACCCCACTGTTGAAAAATCTGATCCACCGTTGGTTGATGAAGTTCCTGCTGAGGGTGTCCACAAGAACGTTTGCAGTTCCCGGTAATTGGACTGCCAAAAGATTGATTCTGTGTCGTATTGCCCATGCACATATTTCCTGGGCTTCTTGACACAGATGAACCGACCGGGTTCCTCCCTGCTTGTTCAAATAATGCATGCTTGTTGTATTGTCTGTGCGAACCAATACCGTGGCCCCTTGAATGATTGCGCGAAATGACTTGAGGGCTAGGAAGATGGCTCTTAACTCCAACAGATTGATGTGCCAGACCTTCTGTTGAGGGCTCCATCTCCCGCTGACCGTCAGCCCTTGAAGATGTGCTCCCCAGCCCTCGAGGGATGCGTCTGTGGTGATTGTGAAGTTTGGTACGTCGTGAAGGAACGGGCAACCCTGTTGTAAATTTCTCTCCTGAATCCACCAGAGAAGAGCTCCTCGAATGCAAGAGGTGATTTGGATGAGATCTTAGAATGAACCGGAGACCTGCAGCTATTGCAGGTTGAGTTCTTCCTGAAGAGGCCTCATCCTGAGGCGGCAATTCGGTATCAAAGGAATGCAAGAAGAAATCATCCCCAGAAAAGACTTGAACTGTCAGACTGAAACTGACCTTCTTACTAGCAAAGTCCGAGCCATGTCTTGTATCCTTTCTTGTCTCTCGTCTGATACGAAAGCTCGGACCAGTTGTGTGTCCAAGGTTGCTCCTAAGAAAGCTTGTCTTTAAGACGGTTCTAGTTGTGACTTGCTGAGATTGACGGAGAGACCCAGTGACTGGATGCGAGACAGACACTGTTGGATGTGGTTGTCTGTGTTTGCGTAAGAACTCGCCTTGATAAGGCAATCGTCCAAATAGGGAAATATTTGTATACCCTCCAGCCGGAGGTGTGCCGCTACTCGAGCCAGGAGCTTCGTAAACACCCTGGGCGCTGAACGCAGCCCAAAAGGGAGGACCTTGAATTGGAAATCCCTGCCAGCCACTCTGAAACGCAGCCACTTCCTGTGACAGGGTAAAATGGGATTGTGGAAATATGCATCTTGAAGGTCCAAGGTGGCCATGTACTCTCCCGCCGAAAGAAGATGCAGTATTTCTTAGAGCGATAGCATCCGAAATGTTAGCTTTTTCAAGTACTATCTGGAATAGAATCCTGTTCCTCTCTGAAGCTGAGGGACTTTTTCGATTGCTCCTTTTTTTAACATCAGATTGATCTGGGAAAATAACTCTTTGGGATGAGCTGGAGGTGGGCCCTTTGGGGGAACATTTGGAGGGAACTTTTTGAATTCTAGGGCATGGCCCTTGGCCACAATGTACAAGACCCATCTGCAGTCGTTATTGAGGACCATTTTGAGTAGAATTTTGAGATCTTTCCTCCAATTTGTATGTGGGAATGCAGCAGTAGCGGTGGCAGGTGACAAAACTCATTGTCTTTTATTTTAATCCTTTCCGCGGTAGGCAGGATTTCTTTTATTTTGGGAATCATTTTTGTTGCACTGGCCAAAAGACTGGAAACGTTGGGATTGGTAACGTTGATTCCCTTGTCTGTAGGAAGATTGCTGTTTGTAACCTCTTGTAGTAGCGGACGATCCACGTCCTCTCACACCCTGAAAGGGCGGCCTCCAAAATTGTAAGGTGCCCAGGGACCTGGCTGTTTCTGTGTCTTTTTTGATTGTTTGCAAGGCTTCCTCTACCTGCGTGCCAAACAAAATTTTTCCATTGAAAGGCATGTCCAACACCTTAGCTTGCACCTCCTGGCGGAACAAAGTCTCTTTTAGCCAGCCCTACCTGCGCAGGACAGCAGCCCCAGCTGAATCCAGTCAAAGCCACATCCACTACAGAATCAATAATCTCAGCGGAGATTCTCTCACCCTCCTGCAGTATTTTCAGAGCTTCTGCTTTGGATGGTTCTGGAAGAATGTTGATATATGGCTAGATGTCAGACCACATTTGCCGGTCATATCTGCCCAGAATGGCCAAAGAGTTGGCAGCCCGGATTGTAGTTGCTGCCATTGTAGACACACACTTCCCAATAGCATCCAGTCGCCTGCCGTCTCTATCCGGTGGGGCTGCGATTGGGGAGTAAGGATTCCTGGATTGCTTCTGTCCAGCTTGTATGATCACCGAATCTTCAAACTTCGGGTGTCCTACAAGGCAAGCTGGGGACTTTTCGGGAGCCTTATATTTTGTATCTATTCTCGGCAGTTCTGGAGGGATAGATGCAGGAGTAGACATCACCTTAATCCCCTCTTTCCAGATGAAATCAATAATTGGTATTGGCTTAGTCTGCTTTCTTGCCTGATCCTTGAAATCATAGAGGAAGCATTCCTGTTGTGTAGTCTCCATCTGAATGTGGATACGTTGCGTAGCTCTTTCCATAAGAAGATGGAATCCTCCAACATCCACTGGTGGTGAACCTGCGGCAACCGGAGGTGAAGGAGAAGGTGTTTAAACCTGATAATCATCCCACTCCGACAACAAGGATCTGTCGTCAACTTCATCTTCCTCTCTTTCTTCTTCGTCAGAAGATTGGTGTTCTTCAGGGTGATAAGAAGCTACAGGCGGAGGAGGCCCTGGAGACCTGAAATCAGACATTGACGTTTGCACCACAGGCATAGGAGGCACAAAATCAGCGGACTCAGAAGGTGGAAAACGCCTGTAATAGTCATTCAGCATGTGCTGTAGATTCGTTAGCAATGCTACCAGCATCTGAGCTGTGGGGACACTAGTAATGGGTGATGTTACATGCTCAGGTAAGGATTGGCCATCTTGATCGCCTCCTCTTGATACTTGATGTGCAATTCCGAATGACTTGTTGCTGTTCCAAACCTCTCATCTAGGTCAGAATCGTCCTCACTACCAGAGTCCAGCAAATTGTCAGGGACTTGTAAGGGAACTGTTTGAGGTGGCCGGTGTAATGGAGATAAAGGCTCTAGTCCAGAACCGCGTCTCTGAAGCAAGGGAGGCTTCGGCGTTGATGTAAAAGCTGTAGATGGTGACCAAACCTGCATGGTGGTACATGTAGACAGCTGCAGCGTCGACGGAGGCACCATCAACGGGCTCGTCGGCGGGGGCTTGGAACCTGACGATGATAAGGTCGTCGTCGACGATAAAGTTGTCTTCTTCGACGAAGAAGGTTTCGTCGACGATGGAGCCTTCATCAACTATCGAGTTGTCGAAGGTGTATGTGTCTCGTCGACGACAATGGAACAACCGTCGACGATAGCTTCATCGTCGACGGAATCTTCTTAAGCTTGGCCGTCGACGGGGCGCTGACGATGGCAGATGAAGATTCTCTCGTCGACGAGATAGGCGTGACAGAGACATGGACCAACGTCGACGGAGAAGACGCTGTCGACATTATCATCTCTGGTTTAGGCGAAGAGAAAGTTACCGTAGACGTAGATATTGCGTTGACGGAAATCTTCGTCGAATGAGGCTTTGACTGCATCGTCGACGACAGGGTCTTCTTCGGAGGTAAAGTCTTCTCAGAAGCTGATTTTTTAGGAAAATTTTGGGTCGCTCTTCTCGGGGGTGTGGATGGCAAAGGTTTGACCTTAGCAGGTGGAGTAGCCTTAGAAGTAGAAGGCCTCTCAGACCCCTTAGAAGATTGTTGCTTCTTCACAATCTTGGCCCCAGGAGAAGATTGCACCTCTTCAGCAGCTCTCTTCCTAGAAGCTGTAGTAGACCCAGAGGCAATACTGCCTACCTCAGAACAAGGAGCATCTTGATCCTTGAGCTTTTGTAGCCACAAAAGCAAGCGGCCCTCCCTGTCCCCGAGGGTCTTCTGAGGGAAGGTCCTACAAACCTTGCAGTCCTTCACCTGATGGTCCGGGTACAGGCAGTAAATGCACTTCTTGTGCGGATCTTCCTTGACAAGCCGGAGCTTACCACAAGAGTCACAAGGCCTGAATAAACCTTTCTTAGAGGAAGACATCCTAAAATCCAGGGTTTTGAAGGAAAAAAGAGAAGTACTAAGCAGAGCTCAGGGAGACTCCCTTCACACGACGTGCGGTAAATCTGAGACCCTGATCCTCTGGGGAGAACTTTCTGGTGGGTGCTGTCACCTAATTGGCTGCAGTTTGGGCTTTACAAAATGACTAGGCTAGTCATGAGTGTGGAAGTTTTTTCTCCTGTAGCTTGGGCTACTTTACTTCCTGGTTGGTCATTACCAGGTTTTTCCAATGCTATTATGGCATGTTATTGCTTTTTTATGTAGCGTGAGACTCCCACTCCGACGACGGGGAATGATTCAGGCATGTGAATCTATGAAAGACACCCCAATACTGGAGAATTTTTTTTCTCCCTCTTCGGGGCAAACCACTGTTAGAGCTCTTCACTACGAGCAACAACTGTAGATATCGCTTTTACGCCAGTCGGCACCCACCTCAGGATCATGGGGAATGCCTTTTTGATAAGATGGTGTAGGATAAATGCATACGCATTTCCCCCATCCCCATGATCCTGAGGGTTCTCAGCCAGATGAAGGTTGAGAGATGCCACATGATCCTCATCACTTCCCGGTGGCTCTGACCGTACTGGTTAACCGAGCTCCACCTACTTTTAGAGACCAAGCAGTTTCCTGTGTGCATCAAACCAACATTACTGACTATGAACCAGGGCCAGATTCTGCACCTGGATCCATGTTTTCTCCAATTGTATGCATGGCTCCTGAATTCCATGAATTCCATAATGTGAACATTCCCCAGGTATGCAGGGCTATTCCAGCAAGGGTAGAATCAACCAGTAGATCATACAAACTGATGTGAAAAAGATTCTGCTTATGGTTTAACAGAACAATTTACATCCGCTGGAAGCACCACCGTAGCTAATATTACCTTATCTTCCCTCTTTGGCTTATTCAGGTCTAGTGCATGCATCTGTTAAAGTACATCTTGCAGCAATATCTAGATATAGGCATTCATATCAAGCTCATTTATTGCGCTCCACAAGAATAACTAAGCAATTTATGAAAGGAGTTTTTGGAGTTTTCCCTCTGGTACTACCTCCACTGGAGTGGCGTCTTAACATTGTTCTTTCCCACCTCATCAAATCACTGTTTGAACAGATTCAAAAGTCTGATCTTAAATTCCTTTCATGAAAGTTAGCCATTCTTCTTGTACTAACATCCGCAAGAAGTGTAAGTGATATTTAACAGTTCACAACTCAAGAGCTTTTTCTCCGGTACACTAATAAGACTGTTATTCTTCGGACTAAACCCAAATTTATTCCTAAAATGCCCTCACAGTTTAACCTTAATGAACAATTCATTTAACAAACCTTTTTCCCTATCTGACTACCCCAGCAGAGCAGTCTCTGCGTTCTCTGGACATAAAAAGATGTCTGAAGTTCTACATGCATCGACCCAAACAGTTGCGTAAAACTTCACAACTCAACCTTTTAATTTTGCCATTTCAAAGCGGGCAAACCACTCTCCTCCAAGATGAAGGCCCACTCTACAAGAACAGTTTACACATCAACCACCTTGTTCGCAGGCGTTTCTTTGGCGAAGATCTGCTGTGCTGCAATGTGGAAAAGTCCATACTTTTTAACTTATCACTTTAGCTTACAGGCAGTGCTTACGGCTTCTATTTCAATGAGATGAGCCTCTGTCATTTTGAATACACTACTACTTGATATATTGTCTCTATTTACACATTATGTGTCTATTTTAATGCATTATAAAATGTGTTTTTTAAGTATTATTATTATTGTTATTCGGTTTCTGCTCATAATGTTAATCCCACCATCGGCAAGAGTAATGAGCCCGCATGTCCTAAAGTTTACACACTGCACGGTATTCTGATTCAAGCATGTGAATCTATGAAAGATCCAATTCTGGAGAAGAAAATAAGTTAAGTTGGAAAGCATGTGCTTTGTAGATTAAATACTTTGCATAAGTCTGCCATCTAGTGTTGGGTCCGGATGTTTACATTTTGTTTTTCTTCGAAGAAGTATTTCTGGTCATGAGGTAAGTGACTCCTCCTTTTGGTGATAATGCGCGTGGGCATCGACTCCATTGTTAGATCTTTCCCGCCATCGGGTTCGGAGGTGAATTGCTGCGCTCTGGTTTGACACTGTTTCTCGAGTTCCCCTTTGGTGCGCAATCCACTACCCTCGGCGGTTTCTTCTCGATCACGTTCCCATTGTCCGTGTATCGTATCGGCTCAGTCTTCGATCGGAAAATTTGTGGATGGCCGATGGGCCCAACCGTATTGAGTACGCTCGCAGTAGATGGAATGGATTCCATTCATATTCTGGCCCTGGTACCACATGAAGTCTCCGCACACTGACTTGCACGAAGTTTGCAACTTGTGTTTATACCCTGAACACAACGAGCATTACTGCGACGCGTGCCGATTTTTTTAATCCAAGAAGACACTCCGTGATCATCGGGCTCAACATCACAAGATGCTCCAACAAAGCGGCTCCGCACCAGATATCTTCGGATAAGATTCTGACCATGAAGTCTTCGACGCACCAGAGGAAGAGGAGGAATACATTTCCATGTCCGAAGATGACTCCGGCATAGAAGATGTTCCGCAGGGTCAGGGTACAGTGAGTAATGATACTCCACTGCCCCAAAATATGCAGAAGAAAAAGGCTCCGGGCCCTCCTGTGCCTTCGGGCCAAGATCAGCACAGGGATCAAGTTCCAAACACCCGCCTAAAGGCTCGAAACCGAAACACGCATCGAAGCCCTGCGACTCCGGATCGAGTCAGCCTCATTCGGGCACCGAACCAAAACCTTTGGCACAGAAATCCAAATCAACGTGACCATCCCTTCGACACCAAAACCTAAATCTTCGGATCCGAAAGCCTCAGAGCCGAAACCTTCAGCACCGACAATTCTGGCACTCAAATACAAAACAGCTCCTCTCCCATCCAAGGAGCCTCGTTTCGACATCCTGCCTTCCAGTACGGACCCGAAACTGAAAGAAATAGTGATTATTCCAAAAACTGGACATTTTCACGTAAAAATGCCAATTAAACGGTAGCCAGAGATGGAGGAAGTTTACCACATTTCACTTAATAAGAAAATTGTTGGTACTAATCCTTCTCCTCTTAAACCTCCTTCCCCACTTGACCCGAATTTGTTAATTACTCCTATAGAGTCACCAGATACACAGTCACCTGACCACCAAGATAACCAAGATGGGGAGGTACCAAGGGACATTAGTCCTGATCCATGGAATGACTACAATACAGATCCTAATACAGACAATGTTCCTGCTCTATACCCTTCAAAACCCTCTCCACCAGACTACAATGTAGGCTCCAACTTCACAAAGAGGCCTTTGAGGAGGATTTTCTCTTTGAGACCTGAAGTTCTTCTCAGAGAGCAACACACACACTGGCCTTGCTCAAGAGAATGCTCAAACATGTTTAAGGACCCTGTGCGTGTACAGATTGTCACACCCAGAGTAGACAGGAAATATAAGCCGGCACCTACGGACCCAATCTACATCAAGGGTCAAATTTCCTTAACCTCCCTAGTGGTCTCTAACGCTTGCAGAAGAGCAAATTGTCAAACCACAGGAGATGCCACCTCCTCCTGATAAAGAATCCAAACTCACAGATGCCTCACATACAGGCAGCCAATCACTGGCATATTACCAACACCCAGGCTCTTTTAGCACGTTAAGATAGGGCTAATTACGATGAGCTGGAAACAATCAAATTCCTGCCAGACGAACATAAAAATAAAGCAAATTATTTGATTCAGGAAGGAAAGCTAATTTCTAATACATCCATTAGGTGTGTTTTAGATGTGGCTGATACTACAGGTCGCACAGTTAATACTAGCTTTCTTTTAAGAAAACGCCTGGCTCCGAATTTTGGGGTTTAAACACAAAGTCCAAGCTTCCATTTTAAATTTACCCTTCGATAAGGAACACCTCTTAGAACCTGTAGTAGATAATTCTTTAGAAAAAATGAAGAATTATACAAAGGTTTCAAAATCCATGGGGTCTCTGCAGTTACCTTCCAACCGGGGCCCCTTTTGCTGCTCCTTTTACAGGGGGGGGGGGGGGGCTCAAAGAACATATTCTCGGGCAATACCTCAGCCTCCTACAGGGGTAACAATCAGTCATCCTCTTCTAGAGGCTACTTTAGAGGAGGATTTCGAGGCAATAAGTACAAGGGCAGAGCTAAAGGTAACTCAACATGTACTTCCTCTGCGGCCAACAAACAGTGACTTGTCTCCACCACCCCGATCATTCCACATCTGCCGGGGGACGTCTTTCTCAATTTCTACTCGTCTGGATCGCAATAACTTTGGACAAATGGGTTCTACAAATTATCCAATCTGGTTATTGCCTGGAGCTTACCGCCAATCCCCCAAACATTCCTCCAAGATCACACAAATTGTCACAAGAGCGAGTGAACCCTCTTAAACAGGTAGTTCTCTCTCTATTGCAGAAAAAAGTTATAGAGCCAGTCCCATTACAGTATCAAGGGGCTGGCGTATACTCATATACTGTCTCATACCCAAAAAGGACGTATATATATATATATATATATATATATATATATATATATATATATATATATATATATAGACTTCCTGTCTACTTTACACTTAAAGGACGCGCACTTCCATATACCAATACATCCCGCTCATCTCAGGTTTATGGTAGTAGGACAACGTTACCAGTTCAAAGCGCTTCCATTCGGAGTCATCACTGCTACCAAATGTGTGGCAGTAGTCACAGCTCCTCTATGAAGACAACATATTCACGTCTTCCCATATTAGACAACTAGCTCATCAAAGCCAGTGCACAAGCAAAATGTCTACAACACACTCACAAAACAGTACAGCTGCTCCACGATCTTGGATTCACAGTAAATCTGTCCAAGTCCCATCTGCAACACACAAACGTACTTGAGAGCCACTCTTGATACACAAAAAGCTTTAACCTATCCCAATCCAGCCAGAATCTGCAACATTCAGGCTCTACTTTCCCAGTTCCAGCCCCACCACTCATTACCAGCTTGGGTATTCATGCAGTTAGTAGGAATGATGGCGTCTTGCATCTTAATGGTTTCCTATGCAAGACATCAAATGCATACCCTTCAGGAATGTTTCAAGAAAGG
The DNA here is from genome assembly GCF_964263255.1 of Lissotriton vulgaris. NCBI lineage: Eukaryota > Metazoa > Chordata > Amphibia > Caudata > Salamandridae > Lissotriton > Lissotriton vulgaris. Next base: position 168,365,650 of record NC_141687.1, on the reverse strand, counting down.
AATGGGGTGACCCTATGTCCCTCAGAACCTGGGTATATATTCAAGAAGAACAATGGTTCTGTTGGGTATGCGTAGCTCATTTCTTGTACACGTAAATCAATTATCTTATTTCTTATATAAATCCTCACATGTAAGATCAAGACCAATTAAATCATAAGGAACACACAAAAAGATAGTTGAAAGGGTAAACAATTGTTTTATATAAATTGCATCATTTATCTGTTACCCATATATAGCTAATTAAACAAAGCGCTGCCAACAACAGTGAAGATTCAAGGTGAACAGTGATCAAGTGACTTATTGTGCTCAGTGATGTAAAAGTGCGTAATATGTACAAAGTGATTAGGATATGTACAGGGAAAGGGGGGGCCAGACTGAAGCCAACGACTTTGCTGCTGACTCAAGTTTTAATTTCTCGCGCAGAGCCTTGAACTGGACCAGATGGTAGCGTTGATATTTCAACCTAATGCATGCTCTATTGAATGGTCATTGCGGGTCTTCATCAGGACAAAAGGGGAGGGGAGGGGTGGCAGCCTAGTTAAACCAGATTGAATCCAGAGTGGTAGAACAGGGGGGCTCAGTTGTGTATAATCATGGCCTCATTGCGTTGAGAGGGATGCTGGAAGCTTGGGGTTAAGGTAGCTACCCCAAGCGAAAAAGTCAGGCTGGGAAGAAGTGGATGCAGGACTCCCTTCTAGTCACGTGTAATCTGCAGCAAAATCATGGAATAATTTGAGGACGGCGGCAAGCTGACTTCCTGCCGTGTCACTGCGCAGTCAGGCTGGATAAGGAGTGGATGCAGGACTCACTTCTAATCACTTGTCATCTGCGGCGAAATCGGAAATCCATTCAAGGCCTACAGCAGGCTATCGATCGTCCTGTCGTGCCGCTGCGAGTTGTCAGCTGACAAGTGATTAGAAGTGAGTCTTGCATTGTATTGTATTGGTCGTATTTTAAATTTGGTCCTTTTTCAAAAAGGACATAGATAGTCTATTAATCTAACTTTACGTTGCCATTATGGCCTTTGATACGGTACAGTGGGACTTCCACTTAGACGACTGGGACTGATTCAAGCATGTGAATCTATGAACGATCCAATACTGGAGAATTGTAGCTACAGGTAAGTAACTTATTTTCATTTTCCTTATCCAGTCTGACTCCTGGGGCATGTTCTATTGTAAGGAATCTGCGATTAGTCTACCAGAAAAGGCGTTACAGAAGGGAAGTAACTTATTCCTCTTGGTTTGCGCATAGTGTGCTCACTGCAGATCATCTAAAACTATCTGCTGCTAGTGAAATATTATCATATTTGCCCAGCTCTGAAATCCCACACGTTCTTGTTCCTGGTACACAAAGCGGTTTGTGTTTGTGGGTCAGTTGGGCTAGCCAATCCACATTCCTCCTCACAAGTAACCAAACTTGGCTATTCCAGATATGCACTGGATTTCAAATTATCTTGGTACTGTGGGTATTTATCTCCAGCTACTAGTAGAAAATATTCAAATCTAGTGGTCAAGTTAATTCCAGTGCATTCTTGTTTAACTGTTGTCTCGGATTTTGATTGCCACACTACCTTACTTATGCTCAAGAGTAATATTAGCCTATGCCAATTTTTGCTAGGAGGCAGAATAACAAATACTGATGTCCAGGGACCTCATTGACACTGCTACATGGCTAAAGGTTCCAGGCTTAAAGCGGAAGAAGATAGCAATACAGTGATTGGTGCTGTTTACTTGGTGTGCCTATTGACTATCATATATTACATACGTGATACAGAAACCATCAATAAAGAATTTTAGTACATGTAAGTCATTGGATTGTTTTGTATGATCTTGCGATATGACTTAAGAAATCACTTACTTTCTTTGCGCTGCTTATAAGATTTTGAATTAAAACAGACGACCAGAATAGTCATTGGTTTCCCTTTGGTGGGAAAAATAAGGTTAACTCCCTATTGAAAAAGTTTTCTCGTGCTTCAAATTGGGAATAGTCCATTTGTATCCGAATGCACAAACTCCTCGGTCCTTTTGGTTGTTCTCAATAGCTAATCTCTACAAATTAGTCATCTCCAACCATCGGTGCTAGCCCCAAATGCATTCTGGAGAAAATGTTCTCCATGTGCAGTATTATTCCTTTACAAGGCACCAAATATAATCCGAAATTCCAGTACACATCTGCATCCATCTGTGCCTACTTGGGAAAAATCTTTCATCTTATAGCAAGATTATCAAAAGCCATGTGACGGCCTATTACAACTTCTCCCAAGCCGTCACTGCTAACCCTGGTAAAATAAGTTCCATGACACGGGTCAATAATGTTCTATCCCACCTTATCATAAGCCTCGTAAACTAGTGTGACATGAACTTTCTTTCACAGGCAGCAGTCTTCCTGATTGCCACTCCGCCTTAACGATTTATTCGCAAATTTGAATGGCTATGCATGCTTAACCCATGAATTTGTTTCCACTATAAGCTATTACTCAGAATACATCCACAACTTTATCTCTTTCTCTTGTCATACTGACTGATATAATCTGCTTTACTCTCTTAATACCATGGAGTGGTCTTTACTGCTGTTTGGTGAGTACTAAATTAATAGCATGTGTTGCAGTGCGCTACGTTACTGGATGTCAAGCTAGACAACATGTGTAGGTAAGAAGAACGTATTTCACTACGTAATTGCGCCATCTACATGAATCTAGTTGGTCAGCGCAGTAAAGTGTGAGTTGCAACCACTGCCAATCAGAGGAGGTATTCTAATTTACATTACGGAAGAGCCGTTTTTGTTTACCGCTGACACATTCAATAAGCCTAGTATGACACTGACCCATAATCTGACACAGTTGTGGAAGTTAAGTAATTGAAAATGTATTCTCATAATAGCAAATAAGGGAAACCACTAATTAATTGAGATATACAACTTTCTTCTTGTGATCTAATGTGCAGCTTCTTTACACACATCCAGCTGTTCTCTTAAAACATTGTCTGAAAAATAAGATGAACTGATGAGCTAGGTTATGTTGAGGTGTGAGAGCTACTGTGATGGCGCATTGGCAATGAGCTGCTGTGATGGCGCCTTAGCCACTATGCACACTTCAATGGCATACATTTTCAGTGTTTTCTTCATTCTCTCAAATCTCACCACCACAGAAAGTCCCTCAGTTAAAAAAGCTGCAAAACAAATCTCAGCAGAAGAATTGCAAGAAAAACATTTTTAGCTTAGTTAACTGTGAAAACCTTCATATCTATGAAGGCAAATGTAAATAAATTGGCTACAACATGCTAGAGTTTAGATATTTGTGTGTGCTTCTAGTCACTATGTTCAGCGGTTCAAATGGCATCATATCCATTTTAATTGGTCTTTCAAGGCGTGCGACCCATTGAGAATATTCTAATGGTTTTAGTACTTTCCTCTGTCACCTTATATTTATAGCACTGCCCTTAATAAAGATGCACATATGACAATAATTCTGCAAACTAATGGTTTTGGCTTGGAATGGTATGGTGAAAATGTTTACAATGGCCGCCTACTTGTAGCCAACTCAAAATAATGAGAGTTGTTATCCAGAACCCTTTTCATTAGACTGACCTCATGTTAGAAAAAAACAAAACATAGGTGACCATTTGTGTTTTCTGGGCAACCATGATGAATATGCATGTGCAGAACATGCTGCTATACTACTGATCTCGTTTTTCTACTGAGTGCGATTTTCTAGTAGCTTCTATTAGAGGGTTAAACATTCAATCATTACAATTTTAAGTGCAACATTTAGTAGAAAATGTGAATATTTCTATACTCAATCTAAATTCTTGCTTAACTAGGATCATTGCCAAAAATATATGTAACATGTTACAGCCTACATTTGAGTCTCAAATCTGGCATTTGTTTTAGGCATTGTTTGATTAACATTTGTTTTTTGGCCCAATAGGTTCTACACCCTGTGTGTCACGTACGGGCTTTGCAGCTATGGACAGCTGTGTACATGCCAACATCCTCTCCTTGTTCCCTTTCAAAAGACAGTATGGAACTTTTCCTACCTCCTGTTTCCCAAAGTCAGGACTTCGGTGCTCGATCTCTAGACAGGTAAAAGAAACAGATGGCTCTACACAAAAACTGCGTGTACCCTGAACACTGTGGGCATTAGGTTCCATTTGAGTAATTCCATTGTCTTACAGGCATGCTTATTGAGGGCGCTGTTAGAGATGGGCACTGACATCCACGGTAGAGCAGAATGAATGCTGGATAAGTGATGTCCATGTATTGAAGGGTTGTTATTTGTTGTGTAAGTGCCCAGCCTAATAGTGCGTCTAACTGCTTCACAGGGCATCCAACATTCCGTTACCCTTGATAGACACCCATAGAATACTGTTATGAAATGCAGGTGCATTGCCATTCTGGGGATGAATGATCAGCATAGGAACCTGCTAGCCATGATGTATGTTTTTTTTTATTTCTTTAGACTAACAAAAACCCGCTCAATGGACGACTTGATCTCTGCTTGCGATGGTGGTGCCCCCCTGACACGTACCTCCAGTGATCCAAACCTCAACAACCACTGTCAGGAGGTCAGGATTGACCTTGAGTCTAGGAACTGCATTGTCAATGGAAATGAATCTGAAGCCTCCTCGCAACTGCAGCCGCTGTATCCAGAGCCCCCAGAAGTTGTCGGAATAAAATGTCAATTTATAAAATCAGTTGGCATCAAAGCTGGAAGTCTCTGTGCAAATATGGAATATGATTTTGATAACACAAGTAGTATGAATTCAACATCTCCACCTGGTTCTGCTACTGATAATTTTCTGGAAGTTGATCATACTCGAGAGCTAAAAGGACCTAGTGATGACACGCGAGAAGGAGTTGGTAATGTTGATACCATTCAAATAAATGATGTGGTCAAGAATCCTCAAAGGTGTAGTGATGCTGCAAGTCTGCAAGGACTTGGTGATGCTGACAGTCTACAAAAAGTTGGAAATGCAGAGAATCTGCCAAAACCCTTTGACTCTGGGACTATTCCAGTGCGTAGTGGTGATGAAAATCTATCTGACTGTGGCAACTCTAAGAATTTGGCTGTATGTGGGAATACTGAAGATGACAGAAATATTCAGAGTTTGGATGGTGCTGAACATCTGCAAGACTGTAGCAGCAGTGAGCCTCACCAATGCCCAGACGCTACTATTGAACACAAATTTGAAGATGATGATGCAAAAGAGACCAGAGGAATGAAGGGAGGAGGGAGGATTGATGATGCAGAAGAGACCATGGTCTCAAAGAAACTTGTCATAAAGGGACATGTTGGAGTCAGTACTGGGGAAACTGGGCTTCTCAAAGAAGTTGTAATGAATGAAGTAGAAGAGGCTAATGGTGTTTGCCAAAATAATTTTGAAACTGATGAGGCTAAGGATTTGAATGCAAGTGGGAGTCTTGGATTGAAATGGCACAATGGCACTTTTATTGCTAAAATGCAATCAAGCAGCTGCATACTAAAAGAGAGTAGGACAGCAGTGGCAGGGGAAAGCCCTAAATGCAGTTCATCAAGTGACATAGATCCTACGTCTGGGCCATGCGGTAAACCAATATTTGGCAATGGAGGAGCCAGTAAGGATGTCATATGTGTGGAAAGCAGCCAGACTACAAAATTACCATTTGACTTCCCCCGTGTTTATCATCGCCAGAGTTCGCAGAGTCAGATGAGCGAGTTTTCACTTTTGGGATCCAACTGGGAGAGCTTGCAAGGCATGATGAAGTCCATTCCAAATGGAGAGGCAGGACACAGGAGACTCCTCATGCATGGCTGCTGCAACAAGAGGCTGAATAGCAAACCTCTTCGCCTGGCTGGCTCCTGTGTTGGGGGACATTGGTTCCACAGAGATGGTGCGAAGACCTCATACTATGTTCCATCTAGTCCTCCTTGTTCAGGAACTCATTTGAAGAGCTGTAAGTATTGGACATCTGGGCACTCTAAGCAGCTGCAGACGAGCAAGCTTATTGCACTGGCCTGTCCATCTCCAGTGCCTCCTCCACATCTGGATGATGATGGCCTTCCTTTCCCAGCAGATGTGGTGCAGCAGAGACTGAGACAGATTGAGGCTGGTTACAAACAGGAAGTAGAGCTGCTGCGCAGACAGGTGAGGGAGCTACAGCTGAGGCTAGAAGTTCGACACTGCTGTGCACCTCCATCAGAGCCCGAGGTGGACTATGAGGATGACTTTGTAAGTAATTTTCATCTTGAGTATGTTGCAGTTCTTCTAAAAGTGACTTATTGAAATGGAATGCAGACATGTTGAACAATTCCAATACTTAATGCAGTTCATCGTATTAAGTAGTTCTCTTTCAAATGTTGCCTGATCAAAGCCTGTATTATAACAAGCATACAATGCTATAGGTCTCACATTTATGCTGAAGGTGTTATTAAAGATATGTAAGCTAAATTCTCGAAGTTAGTTTTCAGTACCAACAGGTGTGAGGAGTCAATCCCCTGGGTTAACAGATCGCTTTATTCTCCTTTTATATTTCTATGTTATTTCAGGACATTTAAAACACACTCCTGTAGGTCACTACCCATTTCTCTGCAACAGTAGTTCTTGGGTAACCTATCTTCGGTAGGCATTCACTTCTATGCAAGGACAAAGGGAGCTCTCCTGTCAGTGGCACGCCCAGATACCGGAAAGTCCTGCTGCAACTAAATATATTTGCAATTGTTTTGGATTGGTAGACTGGAATGCCACAGTTCAGGGACATAAAAAAGAATCTCTAGATATGACGCTTTGAAATGGAATTCCGTACCTCGCTTATCCCGTCACCTGACTGTTGTGACCTAGTTAGTGACTGCGCCAAAGTGCATGAAAGTGACTCACTGCCTTTCTTTTCCCGCCATCTCCAACACAGACAGTAAATCCAAAGCTAAAATAGGCGTTTAAAAACTCTCGGTGATGACGTTTCCACTCCACGAGTGCTGGAAGAGAAGTTTACTAATGCAGTGGCTTCAGAATGCCTCAAATGGAGAGGACTGTTGAAAAAGAGCAGCTTTCAAAAATGCTTTATTTCCGATGTTGTGTACTATCCGATTGCAACATCAAAAAGAAAGCATTTTTGAAAGCTAGTCTTTTTCATCAGCCCTCACCATTTGCAGTATTCTGAAAGCCACTGCATTTGTAAACTTCTCTTCCAGCACTTTGTACTGTGCCGTTCGCGCAATAACTACACTCCATACTGGTTTGAAGTGTAGTAGGACATGGTAATCACAAACTCCCAACTTGTATTAAACACAAACGACCAAATCTTATAACCTTAATCCACAATAACCCCTCCCTCTCAAACAGCATTCTCCATCCGTTCCTCCACTCCTCCCATTCCTGCTTTAAAGGTCCCTTACATCCCTTTTCACCTTCACAACCCTCTTATGCATCCTTTCTTGCCTTTCATAGTCTGCACCTTGCATCCTGCGCTCCCCCCTCCTTCACATGAGTGCGCCCCCACTTCCCCCTCAACCCCCCCACCCCTCCCCTTGAGGGGTGGCTCTGCCAGTCTGTGACTCACCACCCCGCCAAAGATCTGCTAACCTAGAGTCGAATAACCTGTCCTAAACTGGCACACATAACTCTCACCCCCCTTTTGCCCTTATAACAGTAGGGTGGGCGGGTGGATGACAAAAACTCACCCTATTTCCCCCCTATTTCGGTGGTGCAAGGTGCTAAGAAAGAAGCCGGAACCTCCCTCCCAGCACCTTTTAAGTGCACCACATGCCCGCCCCTAACCCTACCCCTTGACCTCCCACCACCCACCATGTCCTTCCGTTGCGCGAATACCCCAGGGGAAGACTGGTCTGCGACCCTGCTTCGACAGGGGCCCGCATTGAGAGATTAAAGCAGGAGCCTGTGTTACTTCCCTGACAACGTGAAGAGGATACGATAATATATTAATGAAAGAAAGGGGCTTCAGATGTCGAGGAGACACATAAGGAAACACAGGCAGGTGGAGAGGGAGAGGGCATATAAATGGAGAGAGCGTGGAGGCAATGAACTAGAGACGGACAAGAGAATAAAGTGAAGAATAAGGAGGAAAAACAGAAAAAATCGCAGGAATGACAGGGAGGAGAGAGGCAGAGTGAAATATGAGCTGCACAGACAGCCAGCACCTGACTTTATAAAGACGTGCTAACAAAGCACTCTAAAAAGGAGGGGGTCGGGAAATTGGCTTTGGTGGGAGGGAGAGAGGGCTGTGAGAGGAGAAGCAAAACATATTGGTGGTCATATTTAGATTAAAAAAAATATTTACAGGGCAGTTGAAGCAGCAGCGTCATGCATTGTTTTAGCAACACAGCGTCCGCTGAGCTTCATGAAACATGAAGCGTGGAGGCTGGGACGCAGTCGCCGTGCTGATAAAAGGCGCGCCGCCACACACGCACCCACCAAAGTGCCTCTCGTAAATAACCAGCACATTAATAAATTGACTTTGCTGCCCCCCACACTCCCCCCCCCCCAAAAACAGTATTGCTCAATGTTTTTTTTTTATTTGGTTTTCTATTACGTCACTCGAACGTAGCAGTGCTTTAAATGAACACCAGTTGCATTCCCGACAGTCAGTTGTAGTTACGGAAAGATTACGTGAATGAGTGTCAGATGGTCGTTTAGTGGCACCCAGGATGCCGGAGCCGGCGCTGGGAGTATGGTGGGCTGAGTTAGCACAGCACGCCATGGCCAGCAGCTGCAACATTGGTGAGTGAAGGAAGCTGGCAGATCTGGAAATGTGAGCAGCAAAGAAAACAAGTAGTCCCTAAATAAAAAGCTAAAAGCCAGCAGCGTAACTAAACTGTAGTTGGTCGGTGCTGCTTCCTGCTAAAACAGAATAGACGTATCGGATCTTAAGCCAACAATATACCACATAAGAAGAGCAATGCTACACTTAACCGATGGCAAGCAGCAAGGCAAATTACCCTCCATATTCGGTTTACTATAGGTCTTGCGACCGCACATGCGCTGTCTAGGCTCGACCTAAAAAGGGCGTACTTTGCGACACAGCACACTTTTTCTGGGCGCAAACCAGGAAAGTGCTCCTTATTATGAAGAATGTGCTGGCAGCAAAGAACTCTCGCTGCTCGGGGGTCAAGGGACAGTGCGTTCAGTGAAATATGGAGCAGCTGCATCAAAGCTTCTGTGTTTCTCTGTGCAACCCGCCTGCATTTTGACTGCATCTGCCTGCAGGGGGATATCTGGGGTTTGCGGGGGTTTGTTATAATATATGGTGCACACTTATGTAAGTGGGCACCCTGCAGCAATCCAGGTGACCCTTAGGGTGATTTTAGTGGTCTTAGACAGCCTTAGAAAGCGCTCTGTGGTAGCTTTGGAGAACAGCCTTCAAGCTTAGCCCAGAAAGAGTGTAAAGCAGCTTGTTTTACCAGAGCATAATCTTGATGGTATAGATTAAGTGAAAAAGAAACACAGTTTATTCATAAAAAATATGTATTTATTATAAAACACTAACAGACAATGATATCCCCTAGACTGAGATATACACAATGCACACAGTAAGGTAAGTAGCACAAATACACAGTGGTCACCAGGGGAAGACTAAACCATAAACTAAAATAGTGGTATTGACTCAAGTCAAGACTATACCCGGAAGACGTAGAAGTGCCGGGGTGCCAAGGAACCACCCAAGATAAGTAACCAGGAACCCCGCGGAGGTCGTGTGCAGAGTGGCAACACGCCTGCAGACTCAATACAAGTCAATGGGTAAGTCACGGTAGCAGTTTTAAAGAAGGACCCTACCCAGTGGACCCTGAAGAAACCCTGTGAAAGACATAAGGTTGGAGAGCCACCCCACCCGTGAATACCCTAGGAACAAGGATACCCACACCAGGGAAGCCTGGTGCATAGGTGTTAAGTGGTGTCGGAAACTGCTGTCTAACTCAATGGAGGATTTAAGGAAGATGCTGCTATTGGAGAAGGTTAAAGTGTCCTGTGGAACCCAAAGGTGGATTCAGGATGAGAAGTACCTGCAAGCAGAGGGGACAGAGTCTGTCACTTGGAAGTGACAGGAGGCCCGGAAGATGAATGCCCACCGAAGGAGAGTGTTGCAGGAGAGTTGACGGTGACCATGAAATTGCAGCTGTGCGGACCAGACGACTCTGTGGAAGATCATAAGTTGGGCAACAAGCTGTCCCATGTCGGATGTAGAGAGTTGAGGGGTCGTGGTCCGGAAGCGACAACAAAACTTTGCAACTGCAACCAACGGGGAAAGTGAAAAAGGTACAGTGTCTGGACCAGCAAGATCCAGGTGACTCACAAGCATGAGAGTCCGGGCCGGTCTCGAGCAATAAGGGAAACCTGCAGAAATCAAAGGAGACCCTTAAGAGGACCCATTTGCCGAAGGCACAGAAATCAAAGGAGACCCTCAGGAGGACCCACAGGCCAGAGGCACTGGAGTCGCAAGTGGACCTCTAGCAGCTCACCAAAGATGCAGGCCCACTATGCAAGTGATGTGGTGAGGACACAGATATTGGTAATAGGAGATGCTTGAGGTTGGGGCTACTTGTAGCCTGAAGATTTTGGATGAAGGACACCAACAAGCCTTTCCAACAGCAAGTGGACATGGTACACAGTGGTTTGCATCCTTCAGCTCCGATAAAGGATACTGTCCTCAAACTTGGTGAGAGGACAGGGCAGACCTTGAGGGATGTGAAAAACCACCACCGGTGTTGCTGAGCCTTTCGGAGTCCGCGGGAACCCAGGATCAGGCAACCAGTTAGCTTAGTTGCGGTGCCTGCAGACGCAGGGAAGAGATTCCTTCAGGTGTCTTGGATTCCCCCAGGCCTTGGAAGGTTCCTGTATGAAACTCAGGCACTGATGATGCAGCAGACTAGCAGGGCAATGAGATCAGGAGCAGCAGGAGTCTTCACAGTTGCAGCTTTGATACCCAGAGTGAAGTGCATAGTACTCAGACGGTCGAAGAAGTGGTGTCTTGAATCTTGTCCCACGATGAATCTAGGGACCCAACCTCAGGTAAGCCCTTAAGTACCCTAGGGAAAGGGATCAGACGATTCAGGGTTCCCTCCCAGGGGAGGGATCGGACAATGGGGTGGATACTCCCATGTCCTTTGTCCAGTTTTGCGCCAGAGCAGAGGCCAATGGCTTCCTGAACTGGTTTGAACTGGACTATGCAATGAGGTAACCAAATGTGCCCTTCAAGCAGACTGAGTGGCGCTGGCAAGCGCTCCCACTTTACCCAATACACTAAACCCTGTCTTGGAGGTGGTCACACCTCCCTGTGACAGGATACCTATTGTTCTTCCTTCCCCTGCTCGAGCTTGGCTCAGCAGCAGGAGGACAAAATCTTGTCTCTGGTCGGCAACAGCCATGTTGTGCTGTCCGGGTCTAGAAGACTGGTACTGGGAGCTCTGAGGGATTCCCAGAGGAGCTTTACAGTGAGGAGCATACTCCCACACCGTTTGCGGTGTGGGAGTATGATTCCAACATGTTTGATACCAAACATAACAGGGTTAATTACTGCCAGTTTAGAGATGGTCATTGCGTAATGACACATGGCCACTCTGTGTCGGAATAGCTGATGCACTTACAGCCCGGGATAATGGACTCCGAAGGTTGTAGGGGTGTCCTGCTCATGCAGGGGCAACCTCACACTTCGAACCGAGCACCAGGCCTTCAGGATTGAAAGGCCTGCTTTAGGGATGACTAATAGGTTGTAAGTGCAGTGCCCTTATAAATAGGGAAACCTATGTCTTTCGTAAGTGGTGCTGGCACCAGTTTACACAGGCTGCAATGGCAGGCCTGTAGTTAGAGTGGTCACCTATGGGTGGCATAATGCATGCTTCAGCCCATCAGGAACCCCTGGTGTACCTATGCCCTGGGTACCTCAGTACCATATACAAGGGACTGATAAAGGTACACCAGTGTCCACTCTGAGATGTGCCTAAGTACTAACCGTACCAATTTAGGGGAGAAAGCACATAGACTGTGGTCCTGGTTAGCAGGATCTGAGTCGGACTGCTCAGAAACAGCATAGCAGCAGGCAAAGTTGGGGGGGGGTGGGGGGGGGGGGGGAGGGGTAGTAATCATAAAAGCAGATCCAACACCCGTCTTGCCTGCTCACCGACGCTACCTGCGGTTTAGAGTGGGCCACAAGCACTTTCAATTTGCAGTACTCCCCTTCGGCCTCACCAGCGCCCCTCAGGTGTTCACAAAGTTGATGGTGGAGGTCGCAGCCCATCTGCGGAGATCTGGGGTTCCAGGCTTCCCATATCTGGACGACTGGTTGTTGAAGGCGGGCTTTCCCAAATGGTTGTTTCCCACCTCCAGACTACGGCGTGTCTCTTGCACTTGCTGGGGTTCACTATCAACGTGCTGAAGTCACACCTGACCCCCTCTCAGACGCCCTCTTTAATTGGAGTGGTTCTTGACACGGTGCAGTTTCGGGCCTATCCTTCTAAACGGTGAGTCCAGGATATTCAGGCTATGTTACCGGTGTTTCGGCCTCTATTCTGGATTTCGGCGAGAATGAGTCTGAGGCTGGTGGGCCTCATGGCCTCCTGCATCCTGCTTGTGACCCATGCATGGTGGCACATGCTGGCTCTGCAGAGGGACCTGAAGTTCCAGTAGGCAGAGCATCGAGGAATTCTCACCAACCTGGTTCAGATTTCAGAGGACACTGCGAGAAACCAGCAGTGGTGGCTTACAGACCACAATTGGTTCAAGGGTAGAACCCTCTCCCTTCCCCATCCAGATTTCACAGTAGTGACGCATGCGTCCCTTCTGGGATAGGGTGGCCATCTGAGGGAGATGGAGATCAGAAGACTCTGGTCTCCGGCAGAGGCCCAGCTCCATATCAATCTGTTGGAACTTCGGGCGATCTGACTGGCACTGAAAGCCTTTTTGCCATAGATAAAGGGACGGACCATACAGGTGTTCATGGACAACATTACTGCCATGTGGTACTGCAACAAACAGGGCGGAGTGGAGTCATGGACTCTTTGTCCACGACCCCAGGCGTTTCCATTCGGCGGTGGCTCAAGGTCTCTTTCAGGGGTGGAGAGCCTTAGTTAGATCTGTTCGCCTCTGAAGAGAACGTGCAATATCATCAGTTTTGCATGTTTGAGATTCCTCCTATACGCCTTTCAAGAAGATCAACAGCGACCGAACACGTTATTCTTGTAGCTCCGTACTGGGCACGGAGATTTTGGTATCCCGAACTTCTAGACAGGGGCATTGGTCCTCCGGTCAGGTTGTCCCTTAGGGAGGCTCTTCTGTCGCAGCAGCAGGAAAGGGTCCTCCACTTGACTGGTCTACTCTCCACCTTCTAACGTGGGGATTGAGCGGGGACAGTTGACAGATTTCAACCTTCCTCCCGAAGTCTATGAGGTTATTGTGGAAGCCAGGCGTCCCTCCACAAAATTCGCTAGCCGTCTGCCGATGGAATATATTTTGTAAATATTGTACAGACCGGTCTTCTGTCTGCCTCTTTATATGATGTCCTCCTGTTTATACTTTCCTTGGCCTGGCAGGGATCTGCTCTGAGCCCCTTAAAGGGCTATCTTTTGGCCCTTTCGTCTTTTCTTCGTCTGCCTGATCAGCCTTCTCTTTTCAAATCACCTCTGGTGTAGAGATTCTTAAAGGGGTTAATGCACTTGTTTCCCTCTTCACCCTTTATTGTGCCACAGTGGGATCTTGATTTGGTTCTCACTTTTCTGATGTGCGCACTATTCGAGCAGCTGCACAACTGCCCTCTACGGCTGCTCACCATCAAAACGGCCTTCTTAGTGGCAATAAAATATATCAGGAGGGTGAGCGAACTGCAGGGACTGTCATCACAGCCTCCTTACCGGACGGTCTTTCCGGAAAAAGTGGTGCTCCGCGCAGTGGCATCCTTTCTCCCTATGGTGGTAACACCCTTTCACATGGGACAGTTACTCTTCCCACCTTCTATGCACCGCTGCACCCTTCCACTGTCTGGATCCAAGAAGAGCGTTCTCGCTCTATCTCGATCGAACCTAAGAGTTTCGGTAGGATGACCAACTCTTTATAGGGTATGTGAGTGCAAAGAAATGGCATGCTGTCAAAAGAGGGCTATACCCTGCCGGGTTATCCTCTTTATCACAATTTGCTATGCCTTAGTGAAGAAAGATCCCCCTGAAGGGCTTAGGGCCCATTCCACAAGGGCAAAAACAGCCACCACGGCTCTCCAGCATGGTGTCCCGTTTGATATTTGCCAATCAGCCACCTGTGCATCGCTGCACACGTTTGCCAGACACTACTGCCTGATATTGCTTGGTTATCTGTTTAAAGGTAAGGAATCTTCAGCTAGATGTCTGTAGTAGATGGACAAGTTACTAACCTTTTGTAACATCTTATCTGATAGAGACATGATCTAGACGAAGATAACAAACTCTTTATTTATCCTTACCTAGACAATTGACTGATAAAGAGTTCCTCACTATCTGAGACAAAGGATCACTATCCGATTTGTGTCAAGACACTAACCAATATAGGCCTCCATGTCAACTTCAAAAAGTCTACAATATGCTCAGTACAAAGAATGCACTGCCTGAGAGCTACGCTGGTAACTCAATCTGCAAAAGTGTATCTTTCGAGGTAGAGACTTCTCATCAATCACTCTGAACTTTAGCAGTCTCCTACAGACTCACCATTCATCTGCGAGGAAGATTGCTTCTCTACTGGGAGGATGGCATCTTACATCTTTACAGTTCCTCAAACAGGATTACCCTAGAGCTCTGCAGCAATGCTTTGATGACCAGTGGAATCAACTTTCCAACTGCTAGGAAGTCAGGCTGACCCTATTGCAGGCTGAAAGTTACTCTCTCCCATGGTGATCTCAGCGGAAGAATCTGTTGGTGGTAGTACCTATTCATAAGGACCAACCAACTCAGGCACTGATCCCAGATGTTTCTCTTCAGGGATGGTGTGCTCACATGGGTTCTCTTCACACTTCGGGAATTTGGTTGGACAAGGAAAAGACTTATCAAATCAATATGCTGGAGCTGAGAGCAGTACTCCTTGCTCTAAAATCTTTCTTTCCAGTGATAGCAACGAGCTCTCTCCTTGTTCAAACAGACGACATGACAACTATGCATTACCTGAACGTACAGGGAGGGACACACTCTTTGCCCTCTATCTCTCGAGGCTCAAGCAATTTTGACATGGTTAATAACCAGGAATTTAACGATAACAGGCATTCATCTTTTAAAGACTCAAAATATCCAAGCAGATTCTCTTTGTCGGCACTCCCATGAAAATCACAATTGGATTCTAAACAATCCGACCCTGCAATACATTTTTCACAAATGGGGGTACCCTCAAATAGAGCTGTTCACAGATGCAAACAGCAAAAAATGCCTTGTCTACGATTCCAGGTACACACAACCAGTCTCTACTGGGCATGACCTTTTGATAAGTTGGTCAGGGAAAGTTCTCCACGCATTTCAACTAACTTCTCTCATTCCATCAGTGATTGTCAAACTATACAGATCCAAGACCAGAATTATACTAATAGCACCAGAATGGCTTCGCCAGTTGTGGTTTACTGGCCTTCTACATCTGTCAGAGAGACCACACAAGAGGTTGCTGTGCAGGATCTCCTGTACAGGTTTGGAGGACAGATTCTACATCCCAACCTTCAGTCTCTGAACTTGACAGCATGACTCCTGAATTCCTCCAATATGGACATTTAGGCCTTTCTAAAGAATGCATGGGCATTTTAAGAGAGGCTAAAAGACCTTCCGCTAGAAATCTTATGCTTTCAAATGGAAAAGATTCAATTTATGGTGTATCCAAAACTGTCTCAATCTAAATATGGGCCCAGAATATTTAGTTTGACCTTTTCTTCTCCACTTAGCAAAATATAGTCTGCAGTTTATTTCCATTAAGGCACATTTTGCGGTCATTACAGCTTATAGTCAATCCTCTTCACGGACCTGTTTCTTTATAATGCCACTGGTCAACGATTTTTTAGAGGGGGCTTAAAAAGGTGTTGCCCTCCAATTAAGTCGCCCTCTCCTCCGTGGGAACTTGATATTGTCCTTTCAAAACTGATGGGTCACCCATTTGAACCAGTACATAAAGCCGCTTTGCAACTCCTCACATGGAAAGCGTTTTTTCTAGTGACCATACACAGTTTTTCATTCCAAAAGAGTGGTGATGAGAACTTATTGCAGTTTTCTTCCAAAGGTAGTTTCAGACTACCAGAACCTTTCCCTACCTGCTTTCTTCCTTAACCCCTCCAATTCAGCCGAAAGGTTGGTTCGAGGCATGTGGGCTGCTGAATTCATATCTGTGCATAGATCGCCGCCTAGTGTTGTGTCCGGATGATTGCACATTGTTGTCCTGGAAGAGTCTTTGAAGTATCACAAGATAGGTGGCTCCACCTCTGGACTACAGTGCGCATGGGCATCCTCTCCATCCTCAGATTGTTTTTTTCCGCCATTGGGCTCGGATGTACTTTCGTTACTCTGAGTTCGGAAATATATTTCTAACTTTCAAAAGGCCTTAGGGGCGTCGGTATTGAATCTTCGATCGGTACCTACAACTTATTCCTGTTCTTTCTACTCAGGACGTCGAATCGGGCCGCGTGGCCTTCTCGACACCAGGGCCAATGGTCGATGGAACGAAGTCCTTTCAAGCGGTGCCCCAACTGTAACTCTAAATATCCACACATTGATAAACACCCAGTCTGTAATAAGTGTTTATCTCCTGAACACAACAAAGCCGACTGCTTAGCTTGTGCTCAATTTAGGTCAAAAAAAGACACTTCGGGTTCGACGTGCGGCGAGACAGACGATGTAGAGGTCAGCGCCCGAGCCAGAGAACATCTTTGAAGACGACGAAGAGGTCATCGACCCTGAGTACTCGGATCAGCAGTCGGAGCAGGGGTCTGAACACGACTCCTGCGTTGATGACGAGGAAGACCTCATCGAGGTAGGGGACGACGATCCAGGCATAGGAGCCGTCGAGGACGA
Source organism: Lissotriton vulgaris (assembly GCF_964263255.1). Lineage (NCBI taxonomy): Eukaryota > Metazoa > Chordata > Amphibia > Caudata > Salamandridae > Lissotriton > Lissotriton vulgaris. The sequence goes on along the minus strand of NC_141687.1, from coordinate 168,348,666 downwards.
CTCCGGCGAGGACACTGGGCTGACGACACTAGCCCGACCGGGAGTACGGAGCCCAATATATTCGCAGGTTCAGATCCAGAGGCTCAGGTCGAGGCATCGACGGAAGGCCTTAGCCAAGATCAGAACGACGATTCGATAGCCCCGCAGTTAAGCCCGGCTACGAATATATTACAAGAGCCATCGGTACGATATTTCCAAAATCTGGAGAAATCGAAACCGAAAATCATAGCTACCAAACAGAAACCGAAACTGATCGACATCCCATTCTTCGGACCGAAAATGGCGGATCTGTCGAAGCCGACCAAGCAAAAACAGGTAGTCGACCCATCGAGGTCGCTTGCAAAGGTTGTCGAGGCCAGAGCTACCACTCCCACGTCCGCAAATAAGCGGAAGGCAGTCGACCCGACGACATCGATGTCGACGCCTGGCAACACTAAAAAGGGGCTCGAACAGACAACGGTTGTTGATCCGAAGTTACACGTCAAACAACCGAAGCAAGTGCACACAAAGACACTTATACCAAAATCGAGACTCGAGCCAAAGAGCTCCGTCGAACCGAGGGAAAAAAGCATCGCTCCGAAGCAACATGCTCCAAAGTCGACACCGGGCCATAGAATGGTTATCGAACAACCAAAAACAGTCGGATCAAAAACCACGGCTCCAAAAAAGATCATACAGGTTACTAAAACGGTCCAACAACCTCTCGGACCGATAAAATTCGGACTTCCTCCGCATGTCAAGCCAAGGGTGGTCGAAAAAGATAGCGGATTCAAACCGACCCAGCCAAAGAGTCCGAGAATGGGGGGAAAAGCTACAGTAGCAGAGGAACAGGATCCCTCAGCTGAAGAAGAGTCTAAACTGTATGTCGACCCCGACACTGGGAGGGTTACCCTGTTAAAGAGGAAAATCAGGCCTGAAACTACCTTTGAGTCCTACAAGATACCTCTAAAGAGGAAAAGAGACACTTCAACATCTCCAGTTCTCTTTGAAACTATCACACCATATGTACAGGAAACATATATGTACTCGCCCACACGCACAAATGACTATGGGGAGTATGAGGACAATGACCAATACAATTATCCAACGGATACTGACTAGGACACACACACTCAGCCATGGACTGACCCTGTGGATCCTGGAGATTCTCAAACAATTCCTGACAACTCTGCATACCCTGTAAAAACATCGCCTACAGAGGACACAGCTGCCTTTAATGCACTGATAGAAAGGGCAGCATATAATCACCATGTGGAGATGCACGCAGATCCCATTGATGAAGACTTCCTCTTTGATACTTTTAGTACCTCAGAGAAAAATGTCAAAACATTGCCAATGCTGAAAGGGGTGCTTAAACATGCAGGGGACAAATTTAAAGATACAACCAGGGCACGGGATAGAGAGAAAATATAGACCAGCCCCGGTTGACCCTACATATATTAAGGGACAACTGCCTTTGGACTCTCTAGTTGTCTCCAATGCACGTAAATGTGCTAATTCTCAAACATCTGGCGAAGCTCCACCTCCAGACAAAGAATCCAAAATTCTGGAGGCAGGAAAAAAGGGTGGCTGCTCAAGCAGCTAACATCTGGAGAAATGCAAACACGCAAGCCCTGTTAGCTAGGTATGACAGGGCGCACAACGACACACTGGAACAAATCTTTCAACACCTACCTGACCTTTATAAGGAACAGGCAGAATTCCTGATACAAGAGGGCAAGCTCATATCTAATGCATCCATAAAATGTGCCTTAGATGCAGCAGACACAGCAGCCAGGGCTATCAACACCAGCGTCATGCTCAGACGACATGCGTGGCTACGCATCTCCGGGTTTAAAAATGAAGTTCAAAACACTTTACTTAATCAACCCGTTAACCCTGACTATTTATTTGGTCCTGATGTGGACACCATACTGGACAAAATGAAAAAGGACACAGAGACAGCCAAGTCTATGGGTGCCCTGCAGTCACAGCAATATAGAGGCGGTTCCTTTCGTCGCTCCGGCAACAGAGGAGCTCTTAGAGGAGCCTCAACACAGCAAACCTCTTATACTAAAAGCAACACGCAAAACACCTACAACAAGAACAGAAGAGGTGGATACCGTGGCAATGGCACCAAGGGTAAAGGACGAGGAAATAACAGCTCCAGATCCTCCACCAACACAAAACAGTGATTTCTTGTCACTGCCCCCAGACCATGTAACACCGGTCGGGGGAAGATTACAGCAGTTCCTGCCAGTCTGGGAAACCATAACTACAGACAGGTGGGTGAGGCAAATTATACAACATGGATATTGCCTAGAGTTAATGTCCACACCACCCAACATACCCCCAAGACAACGTCCTATGTCCGCAGAACACCTACACTTATTGCAGCAGGAAGTCATCAGCATGCTACAAAAAGGGGCCATAGAACTAGTACCCTTAGAACACCAAGGTACAGGGGTGTACTCTCTGTACTTTCTAATCCCCAGAAAGGACGGGTCTCTCAGACCGATTTTAGACCTCAGGCCCCTAAACCAATACATCTTATCAGAGCATTTCCACATGATCACTCTACAGCAGGTGTTGCCACTGTTGCGTCAAGGAGTCTTCCTCACAACATTGGACCTCAGTCGCATATTTCCATATACCTATACACCCAGCACACAGGAAATATCTCAGGTTCACAATTCTAAACCAGCACTACCAATTCAAGGTCCTCCCTTTTGGGGTAACAACACCCCCAAGGGTGTTCACCAAGTGCCTGGCAACAGTAGCTGCACACCTCAGAAGACAGCATATACATGTCTATCCATATCTGGACGACTGGCTAATACATGCACAGTCAGCCCAGCAGTGTGCCAGCCACATGTCGCGCACTATTCACCTCCTGCACAATCTAGGTTTCTCGCTGAACTAGAACAAATCACATCTCCAGCCTGCCCACGTCCAGCAGTATCTGGGAGCAACAATAGACACTCTGGCAGCAAAAGCACAACCGAATCCTGCCAGAAAAAGCAGCATCCAAACGCTCATCCAGAAGTTCAGGCCGCAACACTCACTCCCAGCCCGGGTGTTTATGCAACTGATTGGCATGATGGCCTCGTGCATCTTCATAGTCCCTCATGCAAGACTTCACATGCGTCCTCTGCAAGAGTGCCTAGCACGGCAGTGGAACCAGGCTCAGGTTGACAATTAAACGACCTTGTGTTTGTGACCAGTCATGCATACAACTCTCTGCATTGGTGGAAACTACAAAACCTTTGCAAGGGACGACTGTTCCAGGAGCCTTTACCACAAATTGTGCTGACAACGGACGCATCCCTGATAGGGTGGGGAGCCCATGTTCTCCACCACACAGTACAGGGCCTATGGACCATGCAGCAGAGAAAACTGCACATCAACCTGCTAGCAATTTTCATGGCAATGAAAGCTTTCAAAGTACATTTCTGCAACAAGACCGTGTTAATCCGGACGGACAACATGACTTCGATGTACTACCTACAGAAACCGGGATGAACACACTCTCCACAGCTGTCGCATCTGGCACAAGTGTGGAAGTGGGCCATCCAGAGAAACATTTTTCTCCTGGAGGAACACCTCCCAGGCAAGGACAATCAGATGCTTCAACCATGCTTCCAACAGTGGGGACAGCCAGAAATAGACCTGTTCGCCACAAAAGAAAACGCAAAATGCTGGTCCTTCGCCACAAGGTTCCCACACCCGCAGTCTCAGGGGAGTGCGATATGGATGAACTGGTCAGGCAGATTTGCATAAGGCTTTTCCACCAGCTCCGTTGATACCGCTAGTGGCACGCAAGCTGCGCCAGCATTCCATGACGCTAATCTTAGTTGTTCCAACATGGGCGAGGCAACCGTGGTACACCACGTTCCTAGAACTTTCCGTGGTGCCCCATCAAAGGCTACGTCTAACACCCAGCCTCTTAAAGCAGAGCCATGGATACATTCAGCACCCACATCCACTGCAACTGAACCTTGCAATCTGGCTCCTGAGGTCTTAGAGTTCGGCTACCTCAACTTACCTCCTGACTGCATGAACATCATCAAGGAGGCAAGAAAGCCTACAACAAGAGCTTGCTATGCATCAAAGTGGAAACGTTTTGTCATTTATTGTAACAATAACAACATAAACCCACTGGACGCGTCCATTCAAAATATCATATGCTATCTTTTGCACTTACACCGCTGCAATCTAGCCTATACGTCCATACGGATACACCTAGCAGCCATAGCTGCTTACCTTCAGAACAGACAGCACCTTTCGCTGTTCAGAGTGCCTGCAATCAAGGCGTTCATGGAGGGCCTCAAACGAGTGATTCCACCAAGACACCATCCTTCCCCTATCTGGAACCTAATCGTCGTGTTAACCAGACTAATGGGACCACCTTTTGAGCCATTGCACTCCTGTGAGATACAATTCTTAACATGGAAGGTGGCTTTTCTCGTAGCCATCACTTCGCTTAGAAGAGTTAGTGAGCTGCAAGCCCTAACTATTCAAGAGCCATTCATTCAAATTCACGCAAATAGGGTCGTGCTTCGGACAAACCCTAAATTCATGCCTAAAGTGGTATCACAATTCCACATAAATCAAACAATAGAACTGCTAGTGTTCTTCCCAAACCCACAATCAGTACCTGAAAGAGCCCTGCACACACTGGATGTGAAAAGAGCTCTGCTATATTACATAGACAGCACAAAAGATTTTAGGGAGACAAAGCAGTTGTTTGTTGCCTTTTCACCACAGCACAAAGGTAACCCTATTTTAAAAAGTGGCTTAGCTAGATGGATAGTTAAATGCATCCAAATATGTTACATTAAAGCTAAACTTACTTTAACAGTGCCCCCAAGAGCGCATTCCACACGCAAAATGGGAGCATCTATGGCTTTCCCAGGGAACATTCCTCTAGAGGAAATATGTAGGGCAGCCACATGGAACACCATACATACATTTACCAAACACTACTGCGTAGATGTACACTCCAAGCAGCAGGCAGCTGTGGGACAGGCTGTTCTCAAAACTGTTTTTCAGACTGCTGCAGCTGGCACAGGTATCCACCGCTAAGGGAAGAGACTGCTATACATTCTATGCACAGAATATATGAATTCAGCAGCCCACATGCCTCGAACGGAATATGCTACTTACCAGTATGCATCTGTTCTTGGCATGTAGGGCTGCTGACATTCATATCGCCCACCCTCCTCCCCAGTGCCTGTCGCAGCTGTAGCATTCACTCTTACTCTTACTTTCTTGCATGGACATCTCTTACTGTATCACACTCCATCTCTGCCACAATGGCGAAAAACAATCTGAGGATGGAGAAGATGCCCATGCGCACTGTAGTCCAGAGGAGGAGCCACCTTTCTCGTGATACTTCGAAGACTCTTCCAGGACAACAATGTGCAATCATCCGGACCCAACACTAGGCGGCGATCTATGCACAGATATGAATGTCAGCAGCCCTACATGCCAAGAACAAATGCATTCTGGTAAGTAGCATATTCCTTATACTCTCTTGATATTGAGTGCTAAAATTCTACTTGGATAAAACCAAAGCTATAAGGAAATTGGACCACCTTTGAGTTCGCTATAGCCCGGTGAGAACAGGTGTTGCATCCTCTAAACAAACTATTTCTAGATGGATAGTTTCAGGTATACCCGTTTGTTATCAGCCAGCTAAAAAATCCTTACCTACTAGGCCTAGCGGACACTCCACAAGGGAAAAGGCTGCAACTGCAGCTCTATTAATTATAGAATGTACCTGTTTTCAAAATTTGAAAGCCACTACATTGAAATATGCTCATAACTTTGCTAGGCATTACTGTCTGGATTCAGATGCTACAGCAGATACTCAAGTAGGATATGCTGCCATGAGGCATCTTTTTGGTTAATTGTTGGAGTTGCTCTGGTTTGCAAGTCTGTGCTTTGTGGGATGGGCTTGCTATTCTAGTCCATGCTTAAGACTATTGCTGAGGAACCCTTGGAAGACTAGGAAAAATTGCTTACCAGTAATCCTAGTTATCTTCCAGGTGAATCCTCATCAAAATCATAACCATCCATCTACCTTCCTGGACGGAAACTGTTGCACCAATGACCTGACCTAACTGTCACCTGTGAGACCTGATGGGATACAGGGGGTACTGTGAAGTTCTTAAAGGCACTATGCCAGTTTTTGGTGTTCTTTGAATGACAGCCTATTGGTTAACAATGCCCCATTTTTCTTTTCAGTGAAGGTTTGTGGAAGGTCTTCTGTAGACACTTGTCTGTGTAACTTTTAAAATGAAAGCTAAATGTAATCTGGCCAATTTTACTTTTAGTGTATGCTGCAGATATATATATGTATGTGTGAAGTACTAAGTACATGGTTGTTTTGGTACTACGGCGCCAGGTTTTTTACTACAACTCTGTTCTCCGATGAAATTAGACAGCACTCCAAGGTCGTGTTCAAAAAAGATTTATTGGCAAAAAATATATATATATATATAGATATGTATATATAGATATGCGTGTGTATATATATATATACATATATATATATATATATATATATATTAGCATTTACACAGTTCTTGAAATTAAGTATGTTTGGGTTTCTATGTCTATGATAGGAAAAGGGGAAGTACTTACATGCACTGGCACTTTAAATCGTGGCAATCCTATCGACATGTAATGTGATCAAGGCCCCATATGGGCTGAAATGCGTTGTGGCGGTGGTGTTGATGGGCCTAACAGAATAAAAAAACTTGCACCTTTTATCTGGGTTTGCCTCATCCTTTTACAGAACTAGGGTTTGTGGAGGACGATTTCTGTGATAGATATATATATATATATATATATCTCTCAGGGGTCCCCGCACATGGGCAAGACTATTCAGTACTTATGACTTTGATGCGGATTCCCCTGGAAGTGAACTAGGATTACAGGTACGCAAATTTCCTTCCTGCTTAATACATACAGTGTATATTGCACCCTGCTATTCCCATATATAGCAAATAGGATGAATATAGGTAATGGGTACCCACAGAGTGCAAGAAGCAAGATATAGATCAGCAAGTCATCTCTCCGGTCCTAGTAGTCTGAGTAGCTGGAGGCACAGTCTCTTGGTTGGCATTCTCTTGTGATAGGGCAGATCAGGCCTCAGTCTCTATGTGGAGAAGGTAAGTGCGATATGCTACCCACATATCGCGAGGACAAGACGTGGGAGGCGGCAGCAGCGCATGCGGTTCTGTCCTGTTGTTGAAGACCGCCATGTCTCTTAGCCATTGAGCCACAGTAGGTGTTTCAATACGAGCCCTAGTCATTGCCTCCCTGCTCTTAGCTAACAATATGGCTATTGCTGTGAGGCGTCCAACCCAAGCAGGGCTCTCTCCCTAAATCCCCCCGCGCTGGGCCATCAGTGGGTCTATCTGTAGTGTATGCTATGTTATGTCTGATAGCGCCCAGAGGACTTCAGACTAGTAACTTAGGATGGGAGGGGGCACTCCCATGCATAAAGTAGAAAGTTGGCATTATTCTGTCTGCAGGGCCGGCAATTGTTTGGTAATGTAGGGTTAATCCAAAAAAGTCCAAATACTTTAAGTTAGTACAACATCTCAACGTCTCAACCCAGTGCAGAACCAGAGAGTTCACAATCTTTCTTTGATCAGTTCACAACTTTTCTTCATTCTAAAATCATGGATATCTATGCAGGTTTTGATCCTAACTCCAGGTTGTCCAGTTACTCATCTGTATCCAGCGGGCATACCCACAGGGTGCCATCTGGTCCCAGCATCGAAACCAGAGTTTTCTCAAAATGTTCTAATCTCTCCCCCCTACTGGTTGCACAATATCTTTTGAGAACCCATGCAGAATCACCCCTGGTTGCTTGCCTACCAGCAGTTCTCCATATGGCAGCTATAACATTATAGCAGAGCCTCTCTGTAAACACATGAATTGTGTGATCCTATCCGGATCTTATCCTTGTAGCTGGAAGCAGCCATTATTAGGCCTCTACTAAAAAAAAGAAAAAAAGCACATTTGACCCAGGGGACTGTAAGAACTATCGTCCCATATCACTGCTCCAGTCCCCGCAAAGATCTTGGAGTTGCATCTCAACAACTAGCTGATGGAAAGTGCGGAACAGCAATTGTGGCTTTGAGGCCCAGTTCAGATTCAGAAAACACCATGGGACGGAAACTGCCCTAATACCTGCCACTGATTAAATCGGGCGTACTGTGGATGAAGGACAGGGTGTGGTGCTGATGCTCCTGGATCTGTCAGCAGCATTTGACACCATCTCACCTATACTGCTGCTGGACAGACTCCAGAGTCTTGGAATCTCTCATCAAGCACTTGTCGTCCTGTCCTCATTTTTGACAGGAAGATCTCAAAGGTAAAATTACTGTACTTTCTCCCAGATTCCTTTATTCTACCCTGTGGAGTGCCGCAAGGCTCATCACTGAGCCCCCCCACTTTTCAATCTTTATGTGGCACCTCCAGCGCCCGTGATTCACTCCTTTGGATTGGAGGTAGTGTTGTACGCAGCCGACACGCAGATCATGGTGTCAACCCCCAAGGGTTCATATTCAACATCAGAAAATTATCTTAGTGCATGACTAAAGTGGCAGAGTGGATATCTGGTAACTTCTTGAAACTTGATGGAGATAAGAAAGAAGTTATGAGATTTGGATCAGGCACATCAAAGTGGAACAGCTAGTGCTGGCCCCAGTCCTTAGGATGCTTTCTTGTCCCGGGCAAGAAGGCTAAGAATCTTAGAATTCTGATGGACACTGAACTTCATTTTAATGTCCAAACGAATCGCACTGTCTCCACATGTACCGGGATTATAAGGATGCTCAATAAAATCTTCTCCTTCATCCAACGGCCAGCACATATACTGATAGCTCTTGCCTTAGTACTGTTGATACACAGCACTGCAACTTGCTGTACTTGGGCACCAAGAAGAACATGCAGTATAAACTACAGGTGGTGCAGAATGCATTGCCGAGACTTGTTCTGGACATTCCCAAAAGACAATCTGCCTGGAAGGGATTAAAATCCCTGCACTGGCTCCCCATCAAGAAACACATTAGCTTTAATTCACTCTGCATGGTACACAAGTCACTTTATCTCGGTTATCCTTCAAGATTAAAAACTATGTTCAGTTGGCACTTCCCAGCAGACCCCTCTGATCATCATTCCAACTGCAGCTAGTGGTACAGAGAACCAAAAAGAGGAAATGGGGCGACTGAGCATTCTCTGAGGCTGCAAGCAAAATCTGGTATTCCCGTCCCCTTGCCTTAAGGGCCATCCCCCTTGTTCTACCATTCAGAAAGGCTCTTAAGACATAACTTTTTTGTGTTTAGCTTTCTATCTTGGGTGGGTTTATTTTCAATTTTCTTCCGGACGGCTGGTCTTCAGCGCCTTGATATCTTAGGGTGATTGCTGCGCATTACAATTTTCAAATCAAAATCAATCTGGGTTGTTTTTGGTGGGTTGTGTAAGTCCTATGTAGCAACTTGTGTCTATAATTCATAGGCACTGTGCTTATCTGTTTAAAGCAACACTTACATCGTTCGGTGGATAGGGGCCTACCAAACTCCCATTCCCAGGCCTTCCTATCAACATCTGTTTTACCAGGCTTGAGTTTTTTAAATCAACCATACAGCTGTGTCCATGTATGTGAGGAACTCTTACGGGTGGGAATTTAGTGGGCTCCCACGGAAACCCCAGCCACGTAGTTTATACTGGTTCTCCTAATCGGGCATTTTATGAATTGAATAAGTCTAAGGTAGTTGCATCACCTGGGGAGCAGAATTGTTCTAGGGAGAGGAAGTTGCCAGCGATGCACAATTAACCCCAGTCCTCCAGACCTATTTTTAATGTATTTTGCTCTGTACGCTCAAGCATAAGTGGGAGAGTAGGAATCGAATGTAGTTTAATGGCCGGGGAGTAAAGATAAGTCAAGCCAACCTTACAACACAACATTTTCGAAACCCAGCAAGTAGTGGCTACTCGTGCGTATCTCCCTATGCGTTCTAGGTAGGCCTCTGGGTAGTGGCGAGGCAAGTGGAATTCCGACAGTCTGCTCCGCTCAGGGATCAAGTAGGGAATGCGGACATCTTAATTGTGCCAGAAGGTAGCGGATTGGCATTGCACCACTAAATAGTAGATCCCAGGATCTGGGATCTTGAACGCCCCACAATCTAACGCCAAGACCAGCATGTCCCAGGCAATCTTCGCTGGTTTATTCGCCCAGAGTAGTCGTATCAAAAGTGCACAAAGCGTGGCAAAGAACAGTTTATTGGGAGGTTTTGAATATTTGTGTAGTAGAGCCATTTAGAGAGGGCTACCATCTTAATCAAGGCCAAACTACCAGCCAACGAGAGGGGAAGGCGAAGCCACAGATCCACCGACCAGCCAAGCCATCCAGGACTAGCCTGCAGTTGAGCAGGACCACATGCATTCTATACCCAGATATTTGACTGTCCATCACCCAGCGGAAGGGGCAGCCCAGTGGGACCAAGACTGTGTTATCAGATTGTGGGCAAATATCCGAGACAGTTAAAGAAAGTCCAGAGTGGGTGTCAAATCAGATAATCTCAGATTAGTGAGACCAGGTTGGCCTTGGGGTCCCTCACGAATATCAGCATGTCATCTGCATTCTTTGATAGTAACAAGAACCTGCCCCAAAAGGTGAGGCCTCTCTGGATATGCATATCCTGCAGCTGTCGGGCCAAGGTATCCATATCAAGTATAAATAACAGCGGAGCCTGCTGGCATTCCTGTCGGTCCCTCGCTCAACTGAGAAAGCAGTTAACCATGATGCAGGCAGTCAGCGATGCAAATAACGAGCGGATCAGGCCAATGATATTATTAAGTATGCCATATTGTCACAGCACTCTCTGGAGATAAGGCCACTCGAGCGAATCAAAACGCCTTTTCAGCAACAAGGCGCTCGGCTGCTGCTTTGATCTCTGGATCGAGCTGGTTAAGCACAGCGAAAACCTTGCGTAGGTTCAATGCGATGTAAGAGCCAGGCCAGAGTTCTGCCAGGCCTTTCTCGCTCCTCATACTGTTTGGCCAATGCATGTTTCCCGAGGTGATACTCTTGCCTATCGGCCAGATCCCGAAATTGCTGAAGGAACTGGCTCAGCTCTCATAGCTGGGCACTGGGTGAGCTGCAGACCAAGCGGGTCTCAAGGGGCTCGCAGGTCTCCCTCCAGCCAAGCAAGGTGGCGAATGACCTTTAGTACCCCCGCATGTTTAGATGGGACCTGCCCTCCGATATAAACCTTGAATGCCTCACATGGTGGCATATTTAGTGACATCCCGGTATTGAATTAAAAATGTTCTAGTATTGGCATTTGAATGTCATCTTTAAAGCCGGGATGTAACTAGAAAGAAGGGCAGAACCACTAGTGTTATTTGTAATATTGCGATGTCTGAATAGCGAGTCTAAACACCACAGGAGAGTGGTCAGAGAGCATACGTGGCAGATTCTGCACCTCACTCACAGAGGGGGTTGAGTGTTTTGGTCACTAATCAGTAGTCCAACCTATAGGAGGAAGTATGTGGTGCGTACTAGAAAGTGAACTCTAGAGCATGCGGCAAGACATTTTGTCACAGGTCAGTTAATCCGTGGAGTTAAACGAGCTAATGGAGGGCACTCGTCGCAGGGTTGCTGAGTCCTTTGTGCCTCCGAGGTGTCTAGGGTATCATCTAAAGTGAGTTTCATATCGTCCCCCCAAGTAACAGCGGGTGAGTGTGGATCCCTCAGTTTGGCAGTAGTATGAAAATACTGGGGGTTGTCTATACTCAGGGTGTAAGTGTTAATCTATACTCAGGGTGTAAGTGTTAATCAGAACTATTGGGCATTATTGAATGTGCATTCTAGGATGAGATATTGTCTTACAAGGTTGGTATGTTTTGGGCGCAATTGAAAGGGGATCTGAGGACACATAATTTTACACACGCCCCTCATATAGGTGCTGTAAGGAGGAGAAATAACACTGTAGTAACCATCTGAAGCAATTGAGATCGAGCGTGGAGTAGTACGGTGTCTCCTGCAAAAAATCAATGTCCACCCCATGGTGATCCAGGTAGACCAGCACCCTGCTAATGTTATGGCGATTTTTGAGCACTCACACATTCCAGCTAATCCATATCGGGGTTTGTGCACATTCACCCGTATGGCTGAAGGATGACTGTGGGTGACAGGGAACAAATGCACACACCAACTAGCCGAGCTTGTAAGCAGCTAACTTTCTCTGTGATGTAACCAAACAAACATATAATCCCCGATCCACTCCAGTGTACTCCAAAATCTGGTCCAAATTCCAAAATCCACAGAACAGAGTCAACATGGTATAGGTGTTACACACCATGGGGCGTGACAACGTTCATGGTCAAGGTGATGTAGGAGCCAGCCACTGATCCAATCTGTGTACTTGCTCTGGAGGGAGCAGCCAGCAACGTCTGGAAAAGAGGGAGGTTGCTGCAGGCCCATCTTTCTTGGCAGGGAGGGAGTGCAGCCTCAGGCTCACCCGCTGCTCGGTTGCTGCCTGGCCTCTGAGACCCACTCCTCACATTGGGCTGTGGCTGCCAGTAGCGCAGCTGCATCAGCTCGGGCACTTTGCACTCCCATTTGTCTCACAGGGCCCAGCATTGTGTCTCCCGGCTCCTGATAGAGTTGGAGGACTGCCGCGCAGTTGCCCATCACTGGCCAGGCCCATCGGCCATTCCAGAGGAAGCAGCCAGCAGCTTCTGAAGGGAGGGTGCTGCTAATGAGGGTGACCTAAGGCCTACCTAACTTGGTATGCAGGCAGAGAGGGCTGCCTCATGCTCACCCACAGCCACTGTCGCTGTGAGGTGCTCGAGGTCTGCTCCTCTGCTGAGGGCAGTGTGGTGCAGGGGCCTCCTTTGGCATTTTGCAAGGGCGACAGGCCAGGACTGGGTCCCTTCATGTACTTGGCGGGGGGGGGGGGGGCTCCTCACCTTTTGTTATGGCACTGGATGGGGGCTGCGACCGGCAGCACCACAACCCTATGAGGGTGGTTGCAAGCAGCCCCCACATGGTTCTCACGGCCCAGCGGCATTTCTACCCGTCATCCCGCATAGTTGAAGGGGGGGGGGGGAGGGGGGGGCAACCAGTTCTCCCGCGCTAAGTTTTCACCTTTTGCCCGGAGCTTCAGCGCTACACAGCAATGGCTCAATGGTTAGAGCGGCAGACCCTGATGCAGAGGTCTGGCCCGGGACCAGGGTTCAAATTCCCGCCTCGGCGGGTCTTGGGCTCAAAATTCCACGGACCTGATAATTCTCGCCTCGGTGCCTATTCCAATCATGGAGTCCCACTCTGCAACTCTGGGCAATAGCTTGCTTAATCTCCACAACGGCCCCCACAACGCTAAGGATGCCTGGCCTCCACCTTGGGGGTGCCCAGGAGTGGACACCTCACAGGGAAAGCCAGGATGGGTTCCACAGCGGTATTTGTACAAGCGCCTTGAGACCCTTGCGGTGAGTAGTGCGCTATACAAGTATCAATTTACAATTTACACTATTGGTCACTTGCATGCCCTCGCATGCAGTTTTAAGTGACGTACATAGCATGACAAGAATCAAGACACTTACAGGTGCGCCATAGGAATAATGAGAAGAACTGCCGAGCCCTCGAGAAAGTCTGGAGAAAGGAACCTACACCAGACAACAAGACCACCCTCAAACTCGCCACCCGGAAGCACCACCAACTGATCCGCGCCGCCAAGAAAACTGCATTCAAGGACCGGCTGGACAACAACGCACACAACTGCAAGGAACTCTTCAACATCGTGAAAGAGCTCTCCAACGCCGGAAACGACGACATCACCCCTTCGCAAGACCTCTGCAACTCCCTCGCCTCCTACTTCCACAACAAGGTCGCGGACATACACAACAGCTTCAGCACCCAACCGACGCACGCCACGACCACAGCAACGCCGCCCACCACCGCCCTCCGAGCCTGGACTCCGATCAGCACCGAAGACACCATCCGCATGATGAACTCCGTCCACTCCGGATCTCCGACCGACCCCTGCCCTCACCACGTCTTCAACAAGGCTGACGCTGTCATCGCACCCCACCTGCGGGACATTATCAACACCTCCTTCGACACCGCCACCTTCCCCGAGAGCTGGAAGCACGCCGAACTCAGCGCTCTTCTCAAGAAACCTACAGCAGACCCCACCGAACTCAAGAATTACCGCCCAATCTCGCTACTCCCGTTTCCAGCCAAAGTCATCGAGAAGACCGTCAACAAACAGCTGGCCGCCTTCCTCGAGACGAACGGATCCCTCGACCCCCTCGCAGTCCGGCTTCCGAGCCAACCACAGCACCGAGACCGCCCTCATCGCCGCCACCGATGACATCCGAGTCCTGATGGACAACGGAGAAACAGCGGCCCTCATCCTCCTAGACCTCTCCGCGGCCTTCGACACTGTCTGCCACCGCACCCTAGTGCAACGCCTCCGCAACGTCGGAATCCAGGAGAAGGCACTGGAATGGACCGTCTCCTTCCTCGACGGAAGAACACAGAGAGTCCGCCTACCACCGTACAAGTCAGAAGCCATCGAAGTCATCTGCGGCGTCCCTCAAGGATCCTCGCTGAGCCCTACCCTCTTCAACGTCTACATGAGCCCCCTCGCGGCCATCGCACGCCTACACAACCTCAACATAATCTCCTACGCCGACGACACCCAGCTGATCCTCTCCCTGACCAACGACCCCGCCGCCGCCAGAACCAACCTGCACGAAGGGATGAAGGAGGTAGCCGAGTGGATGACGACCAGCCGCCTGAAACTGAACTCAGACAAGACGGAGGTCCTCCTCCTGGGCTCCACGCCCACCGCCTGGGATGACTCCTGGTGGCCCCCCGCCCTGGGCACCGCGCCCAAACCAACTAACCACGCACGCAACCTGGGCTTCATCCTGGACTCCTCCCTCTCCATGACTAGGCAAGTCAACGCCGTCTCCTCGGCATGCTACAACATCCTGCGCATGCTACGGAAGATCTTCTGGTGGATCCCCACGGAGACCAGGAAGACAGTCACCCAGGCCCTCGTCACCAGCCGACTGGACTACGGCATCGCCCTCTACGCCGGAACAACCGCCAAACTCCAGAAGAGACTTCAGCGGATCCAGAACGCCTCAGCCAGACTCATCCTCGACATCCCACGCAACAGCCACATCTCCGGACACCTGAGAGACCTGCATTGGCTCCCCGTCAACAAAAGAATCACCTTCCGTCTCCTCACCCACGCACACAAAGCCCTACACGATCAAGGCCCGAGCTACCTCAACAACCGAATCAACTTCTACGCTCCCAAACGCCACCTGCGATCAGCCAGCCACGCCCTCGCCGCCGTCCCACGCATTCGTAGAGCGACAACAGGAGGAAGGTCCTTCTCCTACCTGGCCGCCAAGACCTGGAACTCCCTCCCTACCGACCTGCGCCAGGAAGAAGCTCAAGACCTGGCTGTTCGAGCAGTGACGGCATCCCCCGCCCCCCCCCCCCCCCCCCCCTATACGCCTTGAGACCCTACGGGTAAGTAAGTTCGAGCAGTGACGGCACAATCCCCCCCCCCCGTCCCCCCCCCCCCCCCCCCCCCCCGCCCTAAGCGCCCTGAGACCCTACGGGTAAGTAGTGCGCTCTATAAATGTCTTTGATTGATTGATTGAATGAGAATAGGTTAAAATCCCATGCAAGTGCCACAAACGCAGGACCTGGCCTTGCAGTTCGGTCTGGACTGATTTGCCTATGGCTGGGTTCAAACTGGGTTGACTGGGGGAGAATGTTTGCATTGTCAGCATTCCGTTCCATCATTTTCTTTGCTGTAACACTTTTCGCCCTAAGTGGGATGGGTATGCCCAGACGTGGCTTCCTTGCTCACTGTGTCACTGGATTCAAGCTAGCCTGGCTGAAGAAGGGTGACATACCCTGAAACCAGCCCCAGGATGCTTGTTTACGGTTCAAGGATGACCTGGCCTGGCAGTTCGCTCTGGACTGTTCCCATGGGGCACAGGGTCAAGACTGATTTGCATATGGCTGGGTCCAAAGTGGGGTGGCATAGTCGGCAAAAGAACGATGGATTTAACCCAGATATTTTGACTGGTGGAGAATATTTGCAGTGTCAGCATTCCGTCCATCATTTGTTTGCTGTAACACAAATGAAACACTAGCAAACCTGTTTTTGCAAGCCTTATAAAAACTAAAAACAAGCATAGATTCTCCACTGTATTCATAAGCACTGAATAATCCCACCCACATCTGGGATCCTGGAGCACTTCTTCAAAATATATCTTAAGTGTTCATCTTCGTCTTACTTCAGGAATGCCAAGTGTTTAAATTTGTTTTAAATTTTTTTAGCAACCTATAGCATAGGCTATATTGGGCAATCATTTTCTTTAAATAAAACTAAAAAGCCTAATTGATTTTACAAAATAGGAAAAATCACAATAAACGAGATAATCTTTCCTTGTGAATCTCTTTTACAAACCTTTTCCAAAGTAGAAATAGAGTAAAGTAGATACAGGCTGCAACTATACTAGTATAAAAGAAAACCTGACACTGCAGCTTTGGGCTCAATGCCCTCCCCATCATGCCCAGCAGATGGCAGTTGTCTCAGTTCTTTTTTCCCTGTTTGTGGTGACGTGGTTTTGGAGCACGGAGCTCATCCTTTTTTAGGGTTTACCACCCTAACGCTTTACAGATGGGCATCTAAACAGATTCACTCCAAGTGTTTCTCTGGCCATTTTCTGACATAAAACTTTGGTTTTAAGCTAATACAATGCCTTCGTTATTTGTCAAGTGTCCTACTTGTGGCAGAATCAGATCACCAGGATCTGTGTATACTTTGTCTTTCTAGTTACATCCCAAACAAGTGTCAATACTAAGACCGTTTCCAGGCATATCCTGAAGTAGAGGGAGAAGATTTGCCTTCATGGAAGAGAAACTACGCAGATAGATTGGTGGTGTATGGAGGGGGGAAGTTACATGAGCAAGGAGGGGGTCAGTCCTCTCCCAGGGTTCTGCTTCCACCCTCCAAAAATAATAGCAAGACTAGAAAAAAGACTATTCCTGTTCGACATCGAGGCAAGGTACAGTGGCAACCTGCTCACTTTCGAGGACTGGGTTGAGGTCGAAGAGAAACTGTGATTCGATGTCGAAACACACGGTCAACATCGAAAGAAACCATGTCGTCAAGAGATCATTCAACATAGAGACACACAGAATCAGCATTTTCCATTCCTAAATCTGCTGATTGGATCAAACAAATGATGGCAAAAAAAATCTTAAGACTAGAGATTCAAATTATTTGAGAATAATCACAATCCTCACCATTAGTCATTCTAGATTCTCAAGAGGGCTATAATTCACAACAACCTTCGTCATAACCTCCAGTTCCTCCAGCAATAACTCAACTTCCCTCACCACTGCTTTCTCCTCCTCGGACTGTGGTGCTTTTAGGAGGCTCACTCTCCAGCAAGCCGACCTGTAACAACAAAGAGATCTAATTCTCAACCACCAAGATCCAGAGCTAATTGCAGATCAAGAACAGGTTCAAGACATCACTAATAAACTCCTTTGACTGTCTCCCCTCCGACAAGAGTCTCTTCAATCAATGACAAAAACATTTCAAGAAGTACTCTTACAAGAAGCTACTAATTTGAACATTCCTTTATCAGCTTCCACTTCAACGATGTCTGATTTTTGATGTCTGATTTTTGAAACTCATCACTAACCTTTTAATCAAGACCTCTCCTACCGTTTGTTTCAGGCCTATTAGAACTGGTTACAGAACTATTTCTTATTCTGGATTCAGTAAAAGCTGCGCCATCCAGGCTCCAGAAAAAATACAGTTCTCCTGAACAAGATCAGTTAGTCCTACATTCATATCCTCTTCCTGATTCTGTGGTGGTCTTGGCTGGAAAAAGTGTACACTACTAATCCTTCTTCTAAAGTCCCACCAGGCAAGGAGAGTGGTAAACATGACTCTATGGGGCTTAAAGTATGTGTTAGAGTAGCTACAAATATGAAATCTGTAAGCGCGACTACCCTCCTTGGCAGGTATGAACAGTCCTTGAGAATATTATCGCCCAGCCCCAAGCAGTATGTGAATGATCTGCTAAGAGTATGCAGACAGGATTTTATTGAAATGACGATGTCTAACCAAGTGATCAGGGCTGCTACCGAATCACCTTTATATGCAGCAGATGGTTATTGCCATGGATTAGCCTTAAGTAGTAATTCTTGAATTTGATTAACAGCTCTTAAATAGGAGTTACAGCAGAAGAATATCATTCTACCTTTACTCTGGCACAATTTTATCATACAATGAGATGGCTTTGATGAAGACAGAAAAGGAGACCCTAACTGTGGTCTGGAGAAGCAGAAAGTAAATTTGTAATGACCTTGTAAATCGGTTAACCTTATCCCCACTTTTGCATCAAGGTCACCAACAGGAGCAGCAAAGTCTTTACCTACTACCAAAAACGACAACAACCTAGAGGGAGAGATGGTCACCAATTAGCTCAGGGAGAAAAACCTCCTGCAGAAACAAAACAATGAGCCTCTACTTCCCCTTCTACCGTTACCCACACAACCATCAAAAAGATCCAATCAGCATCTAGAAATATGTATGCAAGAGGTAAATGTTGTTCTGCAAAAGCAAGCAGTGGAGCCTGTACCTGTTTTCCAAAAAGGAGTGGGAATTTATTTATAAGATCATTTTCGGACACAACCTAGATCTGAAAGTCACAAACTGATACGGAGAGAGAAATACACTACGCTAGTGTAACATAAAACTTTCCCTCCGATCTATCAAGGGTACTTACTATGCTCCATAAATCTTCAGGATGCTTGCTTTCAAAAGTCAGAAAGCACATAGTCTGAAACACCCACTACAGGTAGAATTGCTTCCTTTCAGGCTCAATTCCGTGCTGAGAATCTTTTTAAAGTGCATAGCTATGGTCAGGAAACTCAATATCTTAGTCTGTCCGCATCTAGATGACTGGCTCATCAGAGCTTCAACACACCAACAAGTTTGTCAACATTATAAAATAACTGCCTCTACTCTCAATTGCTTAGGATGGCATGTCAACCACAAAATATCAACATCTCCTGTGCAGTTTCTTCCTTATCTAGAATTGAGTCTCGATACCATAAAAGCAAAAGTGTATTTGTCAAGAAGAGACCATTATCCATAGCGTTTGAAATGTCGATTTCTAATGAAAGCCTCCCACTTAACACCAAGACAAGTGCCATCTCTACTGGGCTCAATGGCATCCTGCATCTTTCTGATTCTGAACACCCGCATGCACGTGAGGCTGCTACAAGAGTAGCTGGAAGAGCAGTGGAGCCAATATTCGGGCAGTTGGGAAGACAAAATACCCTTTCCCACAAACTGAAGCAATCGCTTAATCAGCCATCTCTTTTTAAATCACCGGTTGTGATGCGTTTCTTAAATGGACTGACTCATGTTCCCGCCAATACCATATGTGATGCCACAGTGGAACCTTTACTTGTTTTTCACCTTTTGTCATGTGTGCCCCATTTGAACTCATACACAGTTGTTTCGTATGTCTCCTGACACAGAAAAAACATTCCCCTTTGTGATTATTTCGGCTCATCACATGAGCTAACTACAAGCCCTGTCTGTTCATCAACCATTTTCTCCCAGGCACATGGGTTTTAAGAAAAAAGCTGTCTTTCGTCCAACAGTTGTCACACCCTTCCACATAGGGCAGTCTATCACCTTGCCAGACTTCTTCATCCCTCCTCAACCATCTAAGGAGGAAGGAGGGCTCCATCGTTTTGACCCCAAGAGGGCTTTAAGATTCTACATTAATCACACCAGGGAACATTGGGTGGACAGTCAGCTCTTTGCTGGTTTCTCTGGGGTGAAACACGGGAAAGCGGTACAGATAAAGGATCAACTCCAGACAATTGTTTTGTGTATCAGGAGCTGTTGTAGGCTGGCCATGAAACTACTCCAGAAAGGTCTGCCTGCTCATTCCATCAAACGATACCACTCTGGACCAGTTTTGGACATGTGCCAGGCTGCTTTGTTGTTGTTAGTCTATACATTCACGAAGTGTTGCTGGTTGGAAAGCCAAGTCTGGCGGGAGGGGCCCTCTACCTAGTCTGTCCTGCAGGATTTTCTTGTCTGAACCCTTCCACAGACTTGCCGCCTACTGCTGTTATGTTAAGAATTTTTAATGCAGAAATGGTTGCTTCTAACAGAGCGTCCTCGATCTAGGACTGCCCTATCTGGGTGCAAAAGCGATAGGGGAACTTAATTAGGGAGAATCCTGAACAGAAAGGAAAGGCAGATACGGAATACACAGAAAAGCCAGAAGTTAGGCTAGCATTAACAGCCATGTTTTGAGTTTCTTCCTAAAGATTTTCTCAATTGGTTCTTGTATCCAGTAGAGAGGCAGAGTGTTCCACAGATTTGAAGCCAGAAAGCCAAAGGAAGAACCACTCAAGCAAGCTCTTAATTACGAGCACTGTTGCTAGTGCAGAGTCTGATGATCCAAGTCTTCTACTGGGTTGGTAGGATTTAATTAATGTAAAAAGAAAAGGTGGGCCTCTGCCATTAAAAATCCTGTGGCAAAATCACATAGCTTTAAAAAAAAAAATCCTCAAAGGTAGCCAATGAAGGTCTTCAAAGGCAGGACCGCATGTGCCCGCCTCTGAAATTTCAGCAAAAGACGTGGCGCTGCATTCTGCTCTCTCTGAAGTTCCTTTATTGTGCCCTCTGTAGTTCCATTGTAAATAAAGTATGTTACAGTAGTCCAATTTTGAAAAATCAAGTGCCTGAACAACTGTTTCAGGGCAGATAAAGGATGAAGATCCATGATATTGGCCAATGTCTTAGGAGTGCCAACGCATTTCCCAGCCACACAAGCTACTTGGCTGTCAAAAGTAAATTTGTAATCAAACAGAAAACCCAAGTTTTTCACTTTGGGCTTAGGATCTAAAGTAAGGCAAAGTTCCTTAAGCCACCAAGCCGAACACCAAACTGAGGGTTGTTTCCCAACAGTAAGTACCTCCGTTTTATTAGCATTCAGCTTAAGGCAACTCTTGTTCATCCATTCTGCAAGATCCCTCAAACATGACCTAACTTCAGGTGCAGCCCCCTCCTTCTCCTGAGATAGAGTGACAATTAGCTGTGTGTTATCAGCATAGGACACTATAGTAATATTGTGTAGCTTGATTACTTCGGCCAGGGGCCAGATATAAATATTGAACAATGTAGTGCTCATTAACGAGCCCTGAGGCACTCCTAGAGATAGAGGAAACACTTCAGAGGTGAAATGGGTCTGTACCACTTGAAACATACGGTCTTGGAAGAAGTAGGGCACCCATGTTGAGGCTAGTCCCCTGCTACCCTAAATTCTGGCGCTCTAACAAGAGGCCATGGGATACGCTTTCAAATGCTGCACTAAGGTCCAGCCTAATCAGAGCAGCTGTTTGACCTTAACCAGCACAGAGTTTGAGAGATTGAGGCCAGCAAATAAGCTGATTCTGTACTGTACAGGGCACGAAATCCAGAGTGGGATTTGTCGAGTATGCTATTTGATTCCATAAAACTTATCAATTTAGTATTAATATATTTCTCTGCGATCTTTAAAAAAAAGAAATAATAAAGGGGCGAAACTAAATTGGCCTGCCATTTTCTGGAAAGATCAATCTGAGGGTTTTTTCAGAAGGTTTCAAAGTAGCATGTTTCCACTTAGTAGGGACTATGCCAGTTGAACAAGGCGTTGATCAAATTACTCAGCCTAGGTAAAAGACTTCATTCCCTGGACCAAACTTCTCAGAGGAGCGGGATCAGAGGGAGTTCCAGATTTTATCTTAATAAGAAGTATATGAAGTTTATCCAGGGAGTGAGTAGTGAAAGTGGCAAGGCCATTGTTAAGAGCTGGAGCATCAAACCAGGTCTTTTGGCACTGAAAATCTCTGAATGTCTCGGGGAACAAATCATACATTTTTGCGAAGCGGGTAATCAGTTGTTAACTCTGTAAGGATGGGACTATATGGGCGGATGCTCAATCCAGAGATGATGAGTTAACAATTTGGAAGAGTTCTTTAGAGGAACTGAACGAGGACTCAATCTTATGTGCACAAAAATATCTTCTCGTAAGATGAATAAGCTTGTGATATTCCTTCAGTGCCGAGGAGTGGATGGCATTACTATTAGTGCTAAAGTCTGCTTTGGTATCAATTCAAAAGCTGAGAAATCTGCGGTTAGAAGTATCCATCAGAAGAAAGCGTTATTTACCTTCAGTGACTCTCATTCTCTAGCCAGAGATTCCTCAGTGACCCACCCTCCTCCCCATGTCTAGGAAACACTCAACTAGTCCATACTAATAAGATACAACCTAGAGTGCTGCACACTGGCCGAAGTTGATTTCTAAGGGCTCAATGTGCAATGGTGCAATAAGAGATTAGATCAAAATTAACGTTGGTGCTTGAAGGTGGCTGTTTTGTAGGATCCCGGGCGTCCCATGATAAAAAGGATGTTGGTGCTCGGAGGTGGCTGTTATGTAGGATCCCTGGCATCACATCCAGGGCGTGAACAGCTGGACACGGAGCTGCAATACAGCACCTATCAATGCGCAACTGAATTACTTGAGCCTTTGGGGGATATTTATAAGGTGAGGAATCTATAGTTAGAGTATTTGTAGGAAAGTGCCCCTTTCTTACATGGGCACCCCCACTTTTTGCCTGGTAAATAATGTGATTTCGACTGAAATTGCACTGGGTTCCTGCTAACCAGGCCCCCAGTGTCTTTTTCCCAGAACTAAATAATTGTTCCTCCAATTGTCAAAACATTTAGCACCATTTGGAAGTCCTTCGTGAATGGCACCCTGGTGCCTGAGGTACTAAAGAGGGCCCCTAAGGGCTGCAGCACAAATTGTGCCACCCTAAGGGACCCCTCACTAAACACATGTAAGTGTATGTATGTATGTAAATGTATAGGCATTTATATAGCGCACTACTTACCCGGAGGGTCCCAAGGCGCTTCGACCGCTGCGAAACCCTTCCTGGCTTCCCTGAGAGATGGTCCCTTAATGGGTATCTCCAGGGTGAGACCAGGCATCCCCGGCAGGGTGCTTAAAATTACATGTGAGGGCACACCTGCATGAGCAGATATGCCCCTCTGCTGGTCTGTCCAATTTCTGCCAATGCAGGTGGACAGGGTAGCTTTTTTTAAATGTGGTGGACACTGGTGAAAACGAGTTCCCCCAGCTATCTGCTGGCTTCACTGAAAATAGGAATGCTTGGTATCAAACATCTTGTATTGGTAAACCCACACAGATGCCACTGTTGGATTTATCAACACATGTACCCAGAAGGCACCTTAAAGGTGCCCACTGAAAAACCTACCAGTCTCTGGTGTGCTTGCTGAATTATTTCTGCCAGCCTGCCACCTGAAATGTAATAAAATGAAATAAGACCTAAAGCGCATGGCTGCCCGTGAGCGTCCCAGCGCTGGTGAATGAACTAACGAAAGAAAAAGAAGGAATTTTTAAGGAAATAACCAAGTTTTCAACTGTTTCCGGAAAGAAAGAAGGTTGGGCTGGGCACTAATGGCAAGTGGTAGGGAGTTCCACATTTTGGAAGCATTATAAGAGAAAAGGCGACCCCCCGATCAGGCTTTCTTGATCCTGGGCATAAAGCCAGGTGGAGATGCGTAGACCAAAGGGGTCTGTTAGTTTTATGAGGTACAATGAGATCCTTCAGGACGAGGGGGGGCTTTGCCATGGAAAATTTTATGAGTAGTGCATAGAGACTTAAAATGCACTCTTTCCTGAATAGATAGCCAATGGAGTAGGTTGAGAGCAGGTTTCGCTGAGCAGCGGTTCTTGGTGCTCGTGAGGAGCCTGGCAGTTGCATTTTGGACAACTTGTAGCTTGGCAGTTACTTTCTTGGGGGCACCGAGATACAAGGCATTGCCATAATCCAACCTGGACAGTATGAGGCCCTGGATCAGAAGCTTTCTGGACTGAGTGGGAAGCAGAGGTAGAATTTTCCGGGAAGTGCGAAGGAGGCCGTAACAGGTCCCCGCGGTTTTCCTGGATTGCGTGTTGATAGTGAGATCTTGGTCCAACCAGATACCCAGACTTTTAATGTCAGATTTAGGGGTCTGTGGTGGACCCATGCAGGGCGGCCACATGGTCTCAGGTTGGAAGTGTGATTGGTTACCCATGACCAGAATCTCAGTTTTGTCACTGTTTAACTTGAGATGGGAATTATCCATCCAACTAGTTATATCCTTAAGAAAGGCGTAGAGGTCCGAAGGGGGACGATCCAGCTGGCTTAATGATACAATGAGCTGGGTGTCGTCAGCGTACGTCAAAAGTCTGACACCATGTGGAGTAACGATTTTTTCAAGAGGAGACATGTACACATTAAAAAGCGTAGGGCTCAAAGATGAGCCCTGTGGGACGCCACAGTGTACAGGAGTCACATTGGAAATGGAGCTGCCGTAGAGGAAGGATTTCAGCCAGGAAAGGGCAAGCCCCGTAACTCCCAAACCCTTGAACCGGTGGATCAGGGTAGAGTGGTTCACGGTGTCAAAGGCTGCGCTCCGATCCAGGATGATCACTGCCACTGATCCCCCTGAATCCAAGATCTTTCTAGCCTCTTCTACCACCGCAATAATTACAGTTTCCGTGCCCTGACCCGGGCGGAATCCTGTCTGCGAAGGCTGGAGTAAGTCCCCTGACTCAAGGAAGGCAGATAGCTGTGTAAATCCGTTCAGTAGTTTTTGAGAAAATCAAAAAATAGAGTCCGAAAATCAATTTCCCATAGGAAACTTTGTGCAAGGCTATAGCCGAAACTACTGAACGGAATTACACCACATTAGGCAGAAAGGTAGTGCTTGGGTCAGAAAGCAATCCTTTTTAGATCTCGCCTACGCAGCGCGCATGCGCTGCATAGGAGGAGACCTTTAGCCATCGGTCCCCTTTTTAAGCCACAACAGTGCACCCATTCCATTGCCTTCAATGGCAACGTGTGCACGAGTGGCTATTCCCTTGCGGGCTCGAGCGATGACACCATATGTTTGTAATTAAATTGCAAACATATGGTGTCCGCACTCGTTCCTGTAAGCGAAGCAGGCGCATGCCCCCTGCTCTCTCCCTCCCCCCCTGCTCCCCCTTTATGTCAGTCCCCCCGGAGCACAAGCAGGCATCAACTTCTGTCTTTTTGCTGCGATCAGCTGTAATGACAGAAGTGGATCCCTGCTTGTGCCCCGGGGGAACTGCAGGGCTTCAGACACAGCTGCACATGCACAAACAGCATAAGTGCGTGCATGCTTGTCATCTGTATTCCTGTGGGTCATTTTTTTTTATTTGATGTGTATGCCGATATTGTTTGGTACAAAACAGTTTGTAGCAAGTTTGCAGTCCCGTTAAACGAAACAGCGTGTTTTTCTGAAGGGGTTTGTTCTTTTTATCCCTCTGCTGCTCTGAAGTGGAATAGGAGTATTGCTGCTCTCTGGCGCTTATGGATTAGGCTCGCCATTGAAAATGTTGGCACGGCTGGGTCCGAGTTTTTCAGATATATATTTACAAATATTGTCCTATGTTAAAACAAGTATATTTCATATATTTAAAGAATGAGTTACAGCCAGGAGGTGTCGCTCGTCCTCCATCAAACACAAGCGCAAACACGGGCGAAACACCTGAAGTAAAGAGGTGGCAACTCTCACCTCTTATTTGCGCCACAAGGCCTACTATAACAAGGAGTACAACAGCTGCCAGCAGCGGGTATTTGATCCTTCCTTCCTAAGCACTTTTCAGACAGGCAGTGCACCCGCGGTCTACAAAAGTAAGACGGATGTTCATTCAAGTAAAACAACGCAAAAGCTTGACTAGTTTCTAGCCAATGAGACAGTGTTTTAGCTGGGTATTGTAAAGACCTATATTTCCTTGCCCAGAGTAGATATTCGACCACAGAAACAAAAAAGACATAAAACGTTGTTTAGGTGTGTTTGAAGCAGGCAGGCAAGGGACATCATAATACATATTACTCCATATATTTTACACAGAGACACATTTTTCATTACAGTCGTTTACATACTTGACCGCTGTGCACATACACTGACTGCCCTGTGTCACTGCACCCGCGCCCGTCCTCTGAGGTGCTCACCACAGCCCCTCTCGGAGTCACACTATGGGGGGGAGGGAGGGGGCACTTACTAAAGCATACAGAGAGTAAGGAGCTCTTTATTCCAAGACTTACCCCTCGGTGGAAGAGGCTGGACAGACGCGACGTCTCCTCTTTTGGGGTCAGGGGGCTCCGGCCCCGCTTGGGCAAGCTCGACAACCGCGTGGTCCCTTCTATCTGGGCCATGGAGCTCAGGCTCCTCTAGGAAAGGGTCGAAAGCTGCGTGGTCGCTTCTGTCGGGGCCAGAGGGCTCGGGCTCCTCTAGGAGAGGATAAACAGACGTGTTGTTTCTCTCGTGGCCAGGGTCACAGATGTGCTGTCCAAGCCACTGGGGCCGCCTCTCTGCCTTTTCTTTACACGGCAAGATCTCCCTGCTTCTTTCAAGAGTTTTGCAAAGTCTCTGAAGAGGCAGCGGACGCCCCAGGGGTTGACTCTGAGCCTCATTCAGATTGTGGCGTGTCTTCTTCTCACAAGCTGTGAAAGTTGTATCAAGAAGAGCCGGAAGTCCACAGACGTGTCATCATGAGCCGCGGTGTGGCGTCTCTTCCCCTTGGATGAAATCAAACCCCTCTGGAGATACACTGCCAAGGTGCGATCCGCTGCCACAAACCTGTAACTTTGAACCGCACTGTCTCCTCTCTGCCCCGCGGTGTCTGCTCTCTGCCCCGCGGTGTCTCCTCTCTGCCCGGCCTCTCTGCCCCACACTGTCTCCTCTCTGCCCCAAGGTGTCTCCTTTCTGTCCCGCACTGTCCTACCCTCGGCTGTCTCCTCACTGCCTGTTTGCCCTGGTGTATCTGCTTCCTGCTCCCCGTTGTCTCCTTCCTGCTCCCCGTTGTCTCCTTCCTGCTCCCCGTTGTCTCCTTCCTGCTCCCCGTTGTCTCCTTCCTGCTCCCCGTTGTCTCCTCCCTGCCCCCCGCTGTCTCCTCCCTGCCCCCCGCTGTCTCCTCCCTGCCCCCCGCTGTCTCCTCCCTGCCCCCCGCTGTCTCCTCAATGCCCCTCGCTGCCCCAGTTGTCTCCTCTCTGTCTGGCCTCTCTGTCCTGTGGCGTTTCCTCTCAGATCCATGGTTGAACGTTAAGGGAGAAGGACCGAGCCTTCCACACTGTGCCGCTTCTCTCTGCGCAGTGCCTTGAGGTGGACACGGCTCCCACTACAACCAACAAGGTGATTGTAGTCGATTTGTTTGCACAAAATTGATCCCTGCAGGCAGCCCAGGCTCCGGTTGGCTGACAGACCGCGGCATCCTATTGGTTGCAGGTAAAAATCTGAGCAGCCACAAGCACACCCATCACTTCTCCCTTTAGCCCCCCTCTCAGCAGTAAAGTCCATCCAAGAACAACTGACGACAGATAGAGTAGATAAAGGCTGCTTTAGTGAATCAGGTACGCAAGCCTTTAATACATAAAAACTTGGTGCTACGCCTTACATACTAACTATCAAAACTTAATATACATCTTAATAACTATCCATCCTCTCCCCCTCTCCTAAATAACCCTTTAGAAATTAAAAACCCAATCACAACTCTCCTCACTCAAACTCCCTGCAGCCAATCATCATGCTTACACCACAGTCGCCTTCTTTTTTTTTTTTTTTTTTTATTTGTTTATTATGCACAAATAGCAGCACATTACAATGTACGAGGAGTCCTTCGCCTACAACCCATCACGGGCCGGCAGCGGACTGCCACGCCACAATCATGACATTTACATGTGACAAGCAGAAGGACCTATAGAGCAAAGTTAAGGTCTCGGTAGCAATACGGATCAAGCAGGGCAACCCCCGTCCACTATTCCTGTCTGCATTGCGGTGTGCTTGCGTGTATATAAACAACATTGTGCATTTTTATCATTTTCTCCCAACCAAAGCCCCATCCCCTGCACCCCCCCCCCCCCCCCCCAACAGGTCCCGTGTGTGTGCTTCTCGTGTGTGGTAGTGTGCGACCCGGTGGGGCCTTATGGCCCGTGCCGCTCTCCAGTCCCCAGTATCCCTGCAGGAGGCTCCTGGTGATTTACATATGCAGCAGTGTGATGGCCTCTCCCACCTAGTAATATGCCATAGTGCAGTGTGCCGTCCTATCCGGGCTCCATGTGTAGGACATTATCTTGGTCGTCCCCCTCCCCCTCCGTGGAGACATCCCCGTCTGTTCTGGAGTTCAGGTAGGTTTGGTACAGCCCCCAGAAGTTCTTGGGGCGGCTTCTGGGCGGGAGGAGCTCACTGTATGCGTCTGCTTGGGTGTTGCAGTATTTCATGTCACTAGACCATCTTTTCAGTGTAGGGAGGGGACCCCTCATCCAGCACAGAGCCACCACCCTTTTCGCAAGGAGCAAGCCCATGCTCACCAGTTTTCTCACCGCGACAGGAATCTGCTTTGTATAACCCATCAGTGCAAGGGCTGGGCTGAGGGCCAAGTCCTGTTCCACTATACTACCGAGTTCTGCGAATACGCCAGCCCAGTACCTCTGTACTCCTGGGCACCACCAGGCTAAATGTAGGAAGTCCGCCACTGGCGCATGACATCTCTCACAGTGTGGCGTGTCCCGTAGGCCGTATCTGTGTAACCGTTCAGGCGTGTGATACACCCGCTGTAAGAATTTAAAGTGAATCAAGCGGTGCCGCCCGTTCAGGGAAATGCGCCTGGAGGCCGCGCAGCAGTACCCCCACATGTCGTCATCGATTGGGGTCCCTAGGTCAGTCTGCCATGCTAACCTCGCCCTGGTGTATTGCAGTGCCGTGTGCTCGTGGCCTATCCTATACAGCCTAGAGATCAGTTTCTTCGGGTTCTCGGTGTCTATGGTGTAAACCAGTTCCGGGATTTCTGGGGGTTCCTCCAGGTCGGGGCCCAAGAGATCCAGCAGCGCGCTCCTCACTCTGTGATACTGAAAGCGTTGAAGCGCTGTGGCACGCTCCACTCCATGCGCGAGTTGATCCCACGTCTTCACCTTCCCTTGCAGAAAGAGGTCACCCACGGTGCGTGCGCCTAAGCCGTTGAGGGCCTTGTACACACCGGGCTCCGCCAATGTAGGGAGCCAAAGGGCCCATTGAATCGGCATGTTGGGTGCATACATCAGGACTTTGTCTTGGCGCTGCAAAATAGAATGCCAGGCATGGTTAGTGGACAGGAGGGAGTCCAGCACCCCCACTCTGCGGTCCCTGGGTCCGCATATGGTTGCTGGAAGTGGGGTGGGATCCGCGAACAGTCGCTCCAGGATCACATGCGGGATGGCCGGGTCACCATGTATCCAGGTGTGGAGATGGGAGGCCTGTGCAATCCTGTAGTATCGCTCCAGGTCTGGGGCAGCCAGACCTCCCTGCTCGTACGGTAATTGTAGCACCTTCCATTGTACTCTAGGCTGTTTACCGGCCCACGCTAGCCTCACCAGAAGCTTGTTAATGGTCGCAAAGAAAGCCTTCGAGAGGACCAACGGGAGGTTATTGAAGAGAAATAGAAATCTCGGGAGAATTACCATTTTCATCATGGCTATTCTGCCGATCAGCGACAGGGGGAGCTTAATCCAAACCTCCACGTAGTCTACAAGTTTACTGTAGGCTACCCCGTAGTTCTCCCTGAGCAACACTTCTGAATCCGTGTGGAGCATGATGCCTAAATACCTCACCGGTTCCGTGGACCATTGGAGCGGGTAATCCATCTCGAAAGGCTCAGTGATAGGGGTCAGCGGGAAGGCCACTGATTTAGGCCAGTTGACCTTCAGTCCCGAGAGCGCACCAAACCTCACCACTTCCCTCAAGACCGATGACAGGTTATTGGCCGGGTCTCTGATGTACAGCAGAGTGTCATCCGCGTACGTGGAAATGCCCAGCTTGTAAGTAGGGTAGTTGATGGCTTCATAGGAGTGATATTCCCGCATCGCGCACGCTAGTGGCTCCGCCACCAGTGCATAAAGGAGCGGGGAGAGGGGGCACCCCTGTCTCGTGCCTCTGCTGATGGCAATCGGCTCCGAGACAGCGTCCCCTAGCCTGATCCTCGCCGTGGGCATGTGGTAAAGCGCGCCTAGAAGTTGGAGGAATAACTCCCCCAGTCCCAGCTTTTTCAGTACCCTGCGCATGAAGGGCCATTCCACAGAGTCAAAGGCCTTCTCCATATCGAGGAACACCGCTACAGCCTTAGTGTCATGCCTAGTGTGCTGCATGGCCCCCATGACAGTCCGTATATTATACGTGAGGTTCCTTGCTGGGATAAACCCTGCCTGCTCCGGGGCCACCAACTCCGGGGCTACCAGTGCTAGTCTGGTCGCCAGGACCTTAGCATAAAGCTTAGCGTCCACGTTCAGTAGGGACAGGGGGCGGTATGAACCTGGGAGATCAGGCGGCTTGCCCGGCTTCAAGATTGTGACGATGAGTGCCTCTCTCATCGAGGGAGGCATCGCGCCATACTCGCATATCTCATCAAAGAGGGTGGAGAGGTACGGAACAACTTGTCCTTGTATGCCTTATAGAATGCCACCGTCAGCCCGTCTATCCCGGGGGCGCTGTCGGGCTTCATGGCGTCCAGCGCGTCCGCTATCTCCTCCCGGAGTATAGGGGACATCAGGAATTCCCTCTGCCAGTTATCGAGGAACGGCATCTGAATATAGTCCAAATAGTTGTCAATTTGGGCGTCCACCCCAGCGATCTTGGTAGTGTACAGGTCCTCATAGAATCTCCGAAATTCCGCTAGAATGTCATCCTCCGCAGTGACTCTCTCCCCCCCGGGGTTCGCAGCTCAGGGATTGTCTGCCTGCGCCTAGTGCCCTTCATTATCCTAGCCAGCAGTGCTCCGGGTCGATCTCCTTCACCATAAGAGCGAGCTGTCGCGTATTTACCCAGGTGCCTAACCTCTCTATCCGCCTCCTCCTGGAACTCTTTTAGCAGGTCCTGCAAGGACTCATCCCCGAGAGGGGCCGGGTCTAATAGCTGGCGGCGTTCGGAGGCCGCAATCTGCCCTTCGAGAGACTTAAGCCTGTTCCTAATAGCCTTGAGGACACTGGAGTGTTTTGCCATGACCACCCCCCTGACGTAAACCTTGAATGCCTCCCAGACTGTCCCGAACCTGTCCACTGAGCCTACGTTAGTGGCGAAGTAGGTATCTATGTCCTCCCCCAGGTCAGCCCTGAACGCCTCATCTAGTAGGGAGTATGGCGGGAAGCGCCACGTGAACGGAGGGATCCTATGCTTGGGCGTGGTCAGTACTATCAGCACTGGTGAGTGGTCCGACAGGGTGCGTGGGAGCGTCCTGCAGTCCTGAACCATGGGAAGCAGTGTGTGCGAGGACAGCCAGTAATCTATCCTGGTATGGATGTTATGATACGCGGAGTAGTGTGTGTATCCCCCCTTGTCGGTGTGCCTATCTCTCCAGACGTCTACTAGCCCCAGTCGCAACATTTCGGCCTGCATCTGTAGAGCGGCCGCCGCCGGGCGTCGGGGGGGGCCCGCCGATCTATCCAGCTCTGCATTAAATGTGAAGTTGAAGTCCCCCCCCCAAAGCATTCGGTCAGCGGGGCAGTCGGCACAATGGGCCGCCATTGCTGCGTAGAAGTCGGGGGCGTCGTAGTTCGGACCGTAGACGTTCATGACTAGTATGTCGTGGCCCTTGCCCACGCACCTGCTCAGCACAAACCTCCCTTCCGGGTCCGCTTTCAGTAGTGTGAGAGACAACTTGGATTTCGGGTTGACCCATGTAAGGACCCCCCGTGCGTGTGTAGTGAAGCCCGCATAAGTGGCGTGTCCCTGTAGCCCCCTGTGGTTGAGCATGTTACTGGTGTCAGGCAAGTGAGTTTCCTGCAAGAGTGCCAGGTCTATGTGGTGTCGAAGTAGGTACTGCAGCACCTTGCGAAGTTTCCTGTAATCATTTAGCCCCCTAACGTTCCAAGTGACAGCCTTGAGGGTCTCTGTGGCACTCGGGAAGTCATCCTGTGATGCATCAACCATGGTCCCTAAAGAAGCACATAAATGTCAAGGCCCTGCCATGCACCTCTCCCCCCCGCCCGTGGCAGCCGTCCATGCCCTCCGAGGAGCACAACATTTCAAAGCACAATCTGGACCTCCCCCCCGAACAGTACTGAACCCATAACCCCAACCTCTCCCCCCCCCCCCCCACAGTCCACCACCCCCAACCCGGTGCGACCGAGCCCTCTAACTCTCGCGTCCCCCCGCCTCCCACAGTCACCCAACCCCCAACCTGGTGTGACCGAAATTCCAGTGCCCCACCCCCCCCCCACATTCAAACCGATGCAACAATTCCCCATTTCAGCTCTAACCGAGCCGTACTCGCTGTTAGCGCTGGGGCGGAGGTAGCCTGTGTAGTCCTTATGTCGTCCACTTCCCCACCGGGACTATCAAACAGTGTCCTTCAGCTCGCCCCTTCGCCAGCGCCTCATTAACAAAATTTAGCAGTGTCTAATATGTTCCACAGTACACCATAGTGCGCAAGTGCTCACCCCCCGGCCCCCCACCCCCCAGATTCTGCAGTACCCCCCTGTGTCTCGCATACGGGAGCCAAGTACCGCCTAGGGCAGCGCCAGCAGCTCAAGCACAGCCCCCCAGTGGTCCCAGTACATGACACACAAATCTCACCCACAGTCCAACGAGTACTAGTCCAGGGCCTGTGGCTGTGCGCCCCTGAGCGGCTATCTCCATTAGACCAACAAGGGGAATCAGGGGTGCTGAAGCGAACAGTTACTCGGATTGCACTGCTGACCGCCCTCCGTACTTCAGTCCTGTTCCTCGAGGTCCCCATCGCAGTTCCGTTCCGCCGATTGTGGGCTCGGACTCCCCCGGGCCTCTTTCATCCAGACCTTCAAGGATTTTTGCAGTTCTTTAGGGTCCGTGAAGAAATGCGAGTGTCCCTGCCTATTAATGCGTAGTCTCGCTGGGTATAACATGGCGTAGTCCAGGCCCAGGGCTCTGAGTTGCTGTTTGTACGGAACAAACCTCCGTCTCTCCTCCTGGACCTTCGAAGTGAAGTCGGGGTATAGCGATATGTCCATTCCCTCGTACTGTAGTTTGCCCTTTTCACGGGCCGCTCTGAGGGCAGCGTCTCTATCCCTGTAATTTAGTAATTTAGCTATGATCGGCCTAGGGTTGGCGCCCGGGGGGGGCCTCGGGCCGAGGGTGCGATGGGCGCGTTCCACTATGAACATCGGCGAGAAGGTGTCTTCCCCCAGCATCGTCTTTAGGAGTTTTTCAATAAACAGTTCCATTTTGCCCGTTTGGGTCGATTCCGCCACGCCCGTGACGCGGATGTTGGAGCGCCGGGAACGCGCCTCCAAGTCCTCCGACTTCTCCTGGATGACCTGTAGTAGTCTACCAAATTGCTTACGGTCAGAGTCCCACTCGGTCTGCGCCTCCTCCGCCTCAGTGAGTCTGCGTTCTGCCATGTCCAGTCTCTCTGCGTGCTTGTCCACTCTTTCTGTCATCCGGTCCATCCGGTAGGCCAGTGCATCAATCTTGCTTCCAATGGCCGACATACCCTCCTGCAGACCTTTCTCCATAGTGGTAAGCATCTCTTTGATTTCGGCACATAGTGAGGGACTCTGGTCACCAGTCGCGTTCGGGGACTGGGCCGCCGGTCGTTCCGGTTCCTTCTGCCTTCGCTGCTCAAACGCCAGCTTTGTTTGCGTTCGGTCTCCCTTGACCATCGTGTAGATTCAGGGAGGCAGTGGCGCCTCCCGACTGGGAACCCACTGAATGCCCGATCAATGTGGTCGCACCCTCGCTGGCGGTGAAAGGCTGCAGTGGTGCCGTAATCCGGGCTGCGTGAGGAGCGCGGCCTGCTGGGGCCTGGCGGCGCTACTTCTGTTCGTGATTGCCCTCCGGGATGGCGAGGGGGTCGCCCTTCAGTCTCCCCAATATGGCCCAGGGCAGCAAAGAAGTCCGTTCTCGCGGGGGGAGACCACTACCCCCCACAGGCTGCTCGCTTCCTGATCAAGGTCCGGCACCCCTCAACTGTGGGGATGTAAGCCAGGCAGAGGCCCGGGCCGAGCCTACCTCCTGGGTGTTCCTCGGTCGCCACGTGGTCCGCAACCTGCCCCGCAGACGCACCGACGCCGTCCTCGCTGCCCCCTCCGGCTCTGAGGTGTGTGCCAGCTGCTCCGCTGCTGCTCCGGTGCGTGTTTCCGCCGCGTGGGGCAGTCAGGGGGCCAGCCACTGCCAAGTGTCGACCGACCCCCAGCCGACCGCCCGCTCCTGCCGCACGTCGGGTGACGTTGCTCGGCCACGCCGGGCAGGAAAGGCCGGGGATTCGGGCCTGGTCCGGCGCCGGGAGGGCAGACAGTCAAAGTATGGTTTCCCCGGGCCGATTTCGGCCAGGATCACAGCCGGAGGTCCGTTAGGGAGAGGGGGGACGC
Organism: Lissotriton vulgaris; assembly: GCF_964263255.1. Classification (NCBI taxonomy): domain Eukaryota; kingdom Metazoa; phylum Chordata; class Amphibia; order Caudata; family Salamandridae; genus Lissotriton; species Lissotriton vulgaris. The sequence goes on along the minus strand of NC_141687.1, from coordinate 168,314,132 downwards.
GGTCCGCTGGCCAGTTGTGTGTGGCACTGCTGGTGAAGGATAAAAGCCGGATAGTTAGTGGCGCTGGCACGGAGCTCCGCTCTTACGCGTCCGCCATTGACGCCGGCTAGCTCCGCCCCCCCACAGTCGCCTTCTTATTGCATTCAGAAACTCCTCCCACTCCCCCACTTCATCCTTGACTGGGTCTCACATGACCAACTTGTCTTGATATAACTTTTAACTTGTGCAACCAACTACCAATGAACCTGCTCATTAACAACCTCTATCAATAATTAAAACCTATCCTGGCGAACCTGGTTCACCAAACCACCTGCTGGCCACAAAAATCCTCCAGAGGAAGAGAACCCCCCTCCCTGAAAACACCAACCCCCCCACTTAAAATTAGGGAGGGAAGATGGGGAAAGACTAAATTGCCCCTTACCAGCCCATGTGCCCAAAATGACTAAAATAGCACTTGAGCACATGAAACATCACTATATTGAGTAAAGCCTCTCGCATGTGACCACCATCCGGTCACTCTGCCCCAGTACCCTACCACCTTCCCGAAGATTCGGGGGCAGGGGGATGGGGGGGGGGGGGGGGGGGGGGAATAGGTCATTCTCTTCACCCTCCCAAAACTCCCATTAGGCAGGATCGCATATCCAAGAACAAATGACATGATGATAGTTTCAGGATGTGTTAGAATGCGACAGCCCGCAGGGCGTCATCAGGTTCAGGACAAGAAGATCGCCCACAAACGTCCTACGAGGGCAGCAGGGACATTATGATTGAGGGGAGGAACATATATTTCATGTCTTTGGTAGTGTCTTTACTGGCAAGTGTTTGTGTTAAAACCAAATCAAATAAATCTTTATTCGGATTATTTGAATCCACAAAAGAAAATTAAAAACAAAATACAATTTATATTGCTTGGAATATAGGATTTTGCTATTTCTACCAGGGGCTAAAAACTGTGTCTCACTATATAAAATAATAGGGATATATCAAGCACTGCAATTATGAAAGAAAAAATTAAGAGAAAACGTAAGTGAGCAGGGTGGGAATCACTACAGTAATACACAATCCATCATTTCACTCCATAAATTCAGAGTAAAGAAAATTAAGATATTTGCCTGAAAAAATAATTTCGAACAAATAAAAAAGATGTCTTAAAATGCAGTTGAGTTAGAGATAGTAGTTCAACATTTGCATACAGACAATATTTAAAGGCAAAAGTCTGTTACTATATCATTAGTCTCTTTCGTAGAACAAGTGACTTCCTTTTAATTATTGTACATGTAATAAATGTAGAATGCCTGGTGTAGTAAAAATCTATTTGGTAAAAACAGGGGGAGTAAAAAGCACCTTCTAATATCACCATAAAAGTTACAAAAAATAATAAAATGGATTGTGGATTTGCGTACCTTTCCCATTATATGTGCTCTTTGGTAAATTTATGGTCCATGTGTTTCTTTTCTGGATTACGACAGGGTGATGCAAGAAACCCTCCCGCAATCTAGTAAGACAGAGTCTCCTCTGTAGACCAGTTGCTTGTAGTAGCAATCCTTGCAGGCCTTGATGTATAGGCCTTTTGAGATACCTAAATACAGTTGGTTTTTCCATCTCTATTTTTTTTCTCTTCATCTCGTTAGTTGGCAAAGATCAATGCAAGTTCTTTTTTGCTAAACTGCAAGATGCTAGCAGGGGTTTCAAAAGAAACATTTATGTCAATCTCCTTAAGTAACCTGCTCACATGTGCCAACCAGGGTATCTTGTCAGAATAACAAAGGGTGAGGCAATCATTGATTATATCCCTAGTGAATTTTGTTCCAGCTTTATTCCAAATGTTAGGCCACCATTTTATGGCACACTGATCTACAGTATGATCTAGGAAAATTGTGTTCAGTTCTCCGTGTGTGATATAGGCTGGTATTGGACAGGGAACTGCAAGGAGTCTCCATGGAAATTAATGTTCGAGGCATATGAGCTGCAGATTGCACACCATGCATAGATTGCCACCTAGTGTTGGGCCCGGATGTTTGCAGTTTGTTTTTATAGAAAAGTCTTTGGAAGTCACGGGATAGGTGACTCCTCCTTTGGATGATACTGCGCATGGTCATCGGCTCCATCCCCAGATTGTTTTTTTCCGCCACCGGGCTCGGATGTGTTTCCAGCGCTCAGTGTTGAAACCGAATTCCTTTGGTGCGCAATCACCAACTTTCAGAAAATAAGTTTTGAACGCTTCTCCACTCGACGCTATTCTTCAACGTCGAATACTTCGATTCCGGTCGTCGTCGACGGCCTTCGGGCCTAACTAGGCCTCAACTCCAGCTCATGGAAAGGATGCCATTCAAAAAGTGTCCTCAATGTGGGTCGAAGTTACCCACACCGACCTTCACGAGGTGTGTAACCTCTGCCTTTCTCTGTAGCACGAGGCAAGGAACTGTTCAGCTTGTGCCTCTTTCCGCTCCAAAAAGCCTATCCGGGATCGAAGAGCGAGAAGAACAATGGCTCGATCTTCATCCTCCTTCAGGTGGCTACCGGACTATGGTTACCCCAGATTTTTTGCCTGTGTTTAGCTGGTTTTCGACTTAGTTGGCCTGGTTCCCTGCTAATCAGGGCCCCAGGCTATCTGCTCTCTCTGTAAATGTACCCTAGGCGCATAACTAAATTGGCTTGGGTCACCCTATCAGCCCCTGTATAGTGCACTATAGGTGCCCAGGGCATAGGTGCCACCCAAGGCATACCAGGGGCTGCAGCATAACTTTTGCCACCCCTGGCTGGCTATCCAAAATTGACACAACTGGCTGATCACTCAGCTGGGGCAAGTGGGTGTAATCACCCCTTGCTTAGATATAGTATACCTATATCTAAACCTATATCTGGACACATATAAACCTGTGAGTCACTCCTATGGAAGGCCTTTTCAATCCTGGAAGCAGAGTGTGTGGTTCAATGTGAGATGGAGCTCTGGCATGAGCTGAGCCTGTCTGCAGCTGTCGGGAACAACTCCCTAAGCTGATCCGGGATAATGCCATACCATATACTATTAAGTGCCTTATAATCCTCGCGGTTATATAGCAACTTTGGTTTGGCTTTATCAAAACATGTTGTGTAAGGTGTCATACGAATTGGAATACTACCCCCTCGCCAATTCTGGCGACGGGGGTAGCATTCCACCCTTCTAGAGGGAGAAGACATGTTACTTTACTGAAACGCGGTTGATTTTAAAAGAGCCTCAGATCCACAAAATGGATGCCTCTGCCACAGACACGGGTCTGGCCTCCTGCTACTGACCGAAACTCAGCAAATGGTGGCCTGGACAAAGGGTTTCCTGTCGCAGGGCGGTGTTACACCACCCCAGACAGGAGATAGTGGATTGTAGCAGGGAGGTTTCAAAGAAACCAGACACTGCCTGGGGAGCACAAGGCTGCCCCTTGCATAATCCGGCCAAACCGGTTCTGGGGCACACCAGCCCCAGTCCCAGCGCGGCCTGGATCAAAGGAAAGGGGTGTATCCACCCCCTTCCTGGGTCCCACCCATAGGAGGGGACCTAGCAGGTAATCCAGCACTCCAGATTCGAATAAGAGTGGGAGCAGTGCCAATGCAACTCAGATTATCCTGAAGAAACATAAGAAACGAAACTCTGGACCCTTCGACATCCTACTCAACGTAGAAGACTGAAGAATCTCCCTTGTGGTCAAGGAGTGACCACCCTGTGCAAACAGGTACCATCCAGCACCTCGACCCTTGCTTTGTTGCAGTTCCCGCCGGAACTCGAGCGACAGAGATCGACGAGATCAAGCTTGCCTGCCTTCCTCCAGCCCGATCCACAGTCCCTGCAGAGCTGAGACCCGTGGAGGCGACCGGAAGCGTGGGGCACGCCATCTTGAAAAGGCCACTAGACGCTGACCGTGCAGCCCACGAGTGACACTCGAAGCTGTACACCGGGGTTTGAGAAGCCCCAACCCTGAGCTACACTTGCACCAAAGCTACCCTCTCCACACTCGACGAGTGCTGCGTGGGGCCCTTCTGCTTGTGTTGGCTCGACGCGTTGGCCCGGTCACTTGCCAGCTGGCTTGTGGCCCCTGTGCCGACGAAAACCTTAAACCGACTTGCTTTTCTGATTGCTCCAGATTTGCACCAGTTCCTGTGAAAAGGAGCCCCCACTCTGACCCTCCTGGTCTGAGTAAGAAGCAACCTCCCGGTTCCGCGTGGATTGCTTTTGCCAAGTGCTGTTTGCTCCAATCTCGAAACCGACGGCGCTGACGGCGAGAGCCTGAGTGGGACAGATCGTGACCTGCTCCTGGACGTCGCAGATGCCCCAGAGCCCACGTGACAGCGGAGAGAAGCTCCTCGACAACCATCTGATTGCGCCCGACATTGCCTGGTTCCGTCCTGGTTCCACCCTGGTCACTGCTGAGTGACCCAGACTCTGTCCCCTCTGCTTTCAGATTCTTCTCGACTTCGATCCACCCTTGGATCACACCGGACACTTCTGCTTCCCATCGCCTCCAGCATCTTCAGCTCCAAGCACCAAGAGCCTGCGTGTCAAAACCGGACGCCACTTCGACCCTGTGCACCCACTTCTTGTGTGTGAGGTAGCATTGCAACGACGGTGTGCCCACATTGGTACACACCTCTAGGGTCTGTGTCTTAAGTTTTGTTCCTCTAGGTTCAGCGGAAGTATCTTTAAACTCACTTTGTGTAACTTTTACGCACCATTGACATTGCATTGGTGCAAGCCGCACTTTACGTGCTGCACCCGAATCCCGCGGGCTTCTCCCGACTTCAGCATTGCTAGTCCAGACTGCTGCCAGCGATTCTCTAGGCCCTAGGCCTAACCACTTTTCGATTGGTATCTCTTATACCACTTTTTTAATATATGGTTTGAGTGGCCACCCGCCCTCATCCATAATTGTGCAACTTTGTATGTTATACTGTGCTTTTGATTTAACGCTTGTGCCCCTTTGCTCATAAAGAGTACTGGGGATTAATTTAGAAATAAACGCATATATTTCTATAATATATACTTGTGTGGTGTCCTTTCATTTGATATTACAGGATTGTATGTGGTAAAACAGGTGTTACAAATTATTCAATCAGGTTACTGCCTGGAACTACAATCTACCCCCCCAAACATACCACCCAGACAGTGTCCAATGTCACAGGAACATTTAAAATTGCTCAGACAAGAGGTAATATCCCTCCTGCAGAAAAATGCAATAGAGATAGTTACAAAGCACCAGGAAAACAAAGGAGTATACTCGCTGTATTTCCTAATACCAAAAAAGGACGGATCTCTAAGACCCATCCTAGACCTCTAAGCATTTACTTTCAGTTGGACCATTTCCATATGGTCACACTTCAACAGGTCCTTCCACTACTGGGACTAAACGACTTCCTTGCCACTCTAGATCTCAAGGACGCCTACTTCCATATTCCCATCCACGCAGCGCACAGAAAATATATCGGATTTGTGCTAGACTGGCAGCACTACCAGTTCAAAGTGCTCCCATTCGGAGTCACAACAGCGCCAAGGGTGTTTACCAAATGCCTAGCAGTGGTAGCAGCACACTTAAGAAGACAAAACATTCATGTGTTCCCATATCTGGACAACTGGCTCATAAAAGCAAGCTCATACAGCCAGTTTGTACAACACGGTCACGCTACTATTCAACTGCTTCACGACTTGGGATTTACAGTAAATCACACCAAGTCGCATCTACAACCCTCACATATACAACAGTATCTTGGCGCAACAATAAACACCCAGTTAACACTAGCGTATCCCTCTTCAGCAAGGATAACAAGTGTACAAACTCTTCTAACAAAATTCAAGCTGCAACACTCACTACCAGCTCGAGTGTTCATGCAGCTCATAGGAATTATGGCATCATGCATATTCATAGCTCCTCACGCAAGATTGCAAATGCGTCCACTTCAAGAGTGCCTGGCACGCCAATGGAACCAGGCTCAAGGTCAACTAACCGACCTAGTGTTGGTGGACGGTCGGACTCCTCGTTCTCTGCAATGGTGGAACACCAAAAATCTTTCTAAAGGGCGACCGTTTCTAGAGCCAGTTCCTCAAGTAGTCTTAACAGCGGACGCATCGCTCCCCGGCTGGGGAGCTCACCTCCTGCATCACACCACGCAAGGCAGTTGGACACTGCAACGAAAGCTACTCCACATCAACCACCTAGAGTTACTAGCTGTGTTTCTAGCCCTAAAAGCTTTTCAAACTCCAGTTTCAGGCAAAGCTGTCCTAGTCCGCACAGACAATGACAGCTATGTACTGCATAAACAAACGGGTAGGGACACACTCTCTGCAGCTCTCTCAGTTAGCACAGCAGATATGGACATGGGCTATGCCACTAAAGATCTTCCTATTAGCCCAACCCGTCCCGGGAGTACAAAACACCATGGAAGATCTGCTAAGTTGACAAACTCAGCAAATCCACGAATGGGAACTTCATCCACAAGTTCTTCATCCGTTCTTTCAAATGTGGGGACACCCTCAAATAGACCTCTTTGCCACCCACGAAAACGCAAAATGCCCAAACTTTGCTGCCAGATGCCCACACCCATTGTCCAAAGGCAATGCGATATGGATGAACTGGTCAAAACTATTTGCGAACGCTTTTCCTCCTCTCCCACTAATTCCATTAGTGGTGCGTAAACTACAGCAACATTCCCTAGCGCTCATCCTGATCGCTCCAACTTGGGTCAGACAACCGTGGTACACCACGCTGTTGCAAATGTCCCATATAAAACTAAACCTATCTGCATGCTTATTAACGCAGAACCGTGGAGAGATCAGGCACCCGGACCCAGCTCAGCTCAACCTAGCGATCTGGCTCCTGAGGACATAGTTTGGTTAACTCAACCTTCCCCCAGACTGTATGAACGTTATCAAAGAAGCTAGACGCCCCACCACTAGAGCATGTCACGCTGATAAGTGGAAAAGGTTTGTCATATATTCGGCCAAGACAACCAAATTGATCCTTCAGATGTGTCTATTCAACACACCATTGGATATTTACTGCACCTTCAAAAGTGTAACTTAGCCTACACGTCTATCAGGTTACACCTTCCAGCTATTGCAGCATACTTGCAAAATAGACAACATCTATCTCTTTTTTGAGTGCCAGCTATTAAAGCTTTCATGGAACGACTCAAAAGAATAATTCCTCCCAGAACACCACCCGCACCAGTGTGGAATCTAAATGTAGTTCTCACAAGGTTAATGGGACCTCCCTTCGAACCATTACATAAATGCGAATTGCAATTTCTAACCTGGAAAGTAGCTTTCCTAGTAGCCATTATGTCTCTTGGAAGGGTTAGTGAACTACAAGCATTTACCATTCAGGAACCCTTTCTGCAAATGCATCATAACAAAGTGGTTCTTCGTACTAATCCAAAATTCCTTCCAAAAGTAATTTCCCCTTTTCATCTAAATCAATCTGTTGAGCTGCCAGTGTTTTTCTCGCAGCCTCAAACAGTCGCAGAAAGAGCTCTACACACTTTAGATGTCAAGAGAACATTACTGTACTACATTGAAAGAACACAAACCTTTCGTAAGACAAAAAAACGTTTTGTGTCTTTCTCACCGCCACATAAAGGCAATCCCATTTCAAAGTCGGGGGTCGCTAGGTGGATTGTTAAATGCATACAAATATGTTATCAAAAAGCTAAACACACATTAACAATCCCACCAAAAGCCCATTCTACCAGGAAAATAGGGCTTCAATGGCATTCTTGGGGAACATTCCCCTAGATGACATATGCAAAGCAGCCACATGGGCTACACCGCACACATTCACAAAGCATTACTGTGTAGATGTGCAAACTCAACAACAAGCCACTGTAGGCCAGGCTGTACTAAAAACTCTGTTTCAATCCACTGCAACAGATACATGTGGTCGCCGCTAGGTGTGGGAACTGCTATGTAATCTATGCATAGTGGGCAATCTGCAGCTCATATGCCTCGAACGGAAAATGCTACTTACCAGTATGCATCTGTTCTTGGCATGTAGAGCTGCAGAGTTGCACACGCCCACCCTCCTCCCCGGCCTCCTTTACCTGTTCCAGTATTATCTTAGTGATGTCCATGTGATATGTATCTAATTATCTCTTATACAGCTCCATCACTTCCCTAATGGCGAAAAACAATCTGGGGATGGAGCCGATGACCATGTGCAGTATGATCCAAAGGAGGAGTCACCTATCCCGTGACTTCCAAATACTTTTCTACAAAACAAACTGCAAACATCTGGGCCCAACACTAGGTGGCAATCTATGCATAGTGTGCAACTCTGCAGCTCTACATGCCAAGAACAGATGCATACTGGTAAGTAGCATTTTCCTTTTGTCTTTTTGCAAGGTCGAGTGCCCGTCCATACCCTAATGGGTTGCCCCATATATATCAGTGGGGGGTATTTGCACTTCTACATCTGCAGCATTTTGCGTATTGGTTTGCTTCCAATTTTGGTGGCAAATCTAAACAAAGACTCTATTATACTTTTGAATTTAAGCTTTGCTACATCTATATGGGTTTCCCAGGATCTAGATTTTGAGAAGAGTACACCAAGGTAGGAAAACTTGTGAACTACTTCCAATTTATTGTCCTCATATCAATACTTTCTCCTTTACCTTACCCCTTACACACACCATGATAAAGGTTTTTGCCAGATCTAGTTTACAATCTTTCTGGCCCATTAATGTAAAAAAGTAGGCAATTAACTGTTGTAGACGGTTTGTGGTTCTGGGTATCAGACCCGCTCCTTCAGCATAAAGGAGCACAGGAGTGAAGCGGAGACCAACTCTGGGCTCATCGGCAGCTATTTCTTGCAGCTTCCTGTCCACTCCATTTATATAGAGGGAAAAAGGAGGGGAGGTGCAGTAGCCCTGCCTTATACCTCTAGTGACTAAACTTATGACACATTCTCCCTCTAACCCATATCTCACTCAGGGGGTCAGTGAGAAATATATCTGGGCCAGTTATGATACATTATCTTCTGGGGCGCCAGTTTAGATCACAACCCTGCACAGTTTGGTATGATTAACCAAATCAAATGTGCTGTTTAGATCAGCAAAGCAGGGATGAATTTGTCCCTGTTTAGCTACAGTGTATTTTGAAACTAGGAGATGAAAGTTGGTGCATTGCTCTAGTGTACCGATATCTTTCCTAAAACCGTACTGGGAGTCTGTTAGAAAATGGTTATGGACTACCCAGGTACCTAATCTCTCCAAAATAATTCTCCCTGCTATTTTTGCAGATGAGTCCATAAGCGACATCAGGCGTTAACACTTGGGATTCCCCGTCCCTTTTTTAGGTCTCGCGTGGCATTAGCAGCGCATATGCACTGCCCTCGCCATGCAAGGGCATTTCGGAATCAATAAGATTTCAGAAGGGGGCTTTAAGCCGCGCACGTCTTTTCAATTGGCTCACGTCCTCGTGATTGGCAGCCAGAGTTTTTAGTTTTCATCTTGTCCACTTTCAGGACGGCCCATTTCGACTGGCTAACGCCATTGTGGTTTGCTGTGGGAGGGTTAGGTTTCTGGCAAATGCTGGCTCTGATTGGGAATTGAGCGCACATGCCCACATTCACAGGCTTGTCGAACGTGGACACGAGCAGTGTGTGGAGAAGATGCACATCATGTAGCAAAGTGAACAATGCCTTTTGAAGAGTGTCGGGGATTGTGGGCACAAGGCTGAGTATTCAGCAGTCAGTTCTCCGCTCTAGTGAGACCTTTGTGATCTCTTTTTTTCAACAAGTGTTTTTATTACAGGTGAGGGCCTTTTGGAGCCACAGACAAGACTTTGTGACACGCTGGTCGGAGCACAGCACGCGCCTAATGCTCTGACGCGGATCCCTCTCATATGCACCGCACAAAGATGCATTTGTAAGTTGTTAGTTTTGTGTAGGCGGGCGTTTCTTACACGATACGTATGCGCACCAAAGAGCATACTCATGAGCACGGAGGACAGAAGAACTATCTGACGAAAAGCAGCATCTGTTTGAGCACTGATCAGCTGTCTGTTCCAAGGGATGTACTGAACGCCCTTTTCTGCATGGTGTAACTGTGTGTACAAGGTGCCCCGGTGCCGCCACTGTCCTGGGCCTGACACCCCCAGCTGGAGCTGTGCAGAGCTGAGCCACGGGAAGTCTTGCACTGCTGGTAAGTTCAGAGGGTAGTATGTGTAGCTTGGGGAGTGAGGGAGGCAGCTCCGGTGACAGAGGTTTGTGCAGTGGCGCTGAGTGGGGGTGAGCATGTCTGTGTGTACATAGCTAGCCCGAGGCATGTGTGGGTTCAAGGCTCCAAGGCACAGGGGAGCGCAAGGAACTGCCGACGCTGCAAGCTGAGCCTAGCTTCCAGAGAGAGTCTATTTTCCTCATTGATTTCACCTCCAGCCAGGCTCTATTACTTCTGTCCCCTCTCCTCCACCTCTTCACATTGTCCATTTTCTCTATGTGGCATCACTGCTCCTGTGTAACCTCAAAGGGCGGGTTTTCACTTCGCGGTGGCCACTGCATATTTTACCAAGCATTTGCAATGTAAAATAAAAGACATTGTCATTTACAATGTCAATAGCGCAAACTCATGTAAATACGATACCTAGTGCATTGCAGATGCTTGTTTGAATTGGTGTAAATCCGTTCAGTCGTTGCTGAGAAATTTGAAAAATAAAAGATTCGATATCTGGGCGGAGCCCAAGTCCCGAGCACAAGCTTCACTCTGACTGGATGCCAACACTCCAAACCAGGAAGTGTTGGCAGCCATCTTGTGACTCGGTAGAAGAGAGTCACCAGAAAACAGAGAAACAAAGGTATAAAACAAGAAAAGGGGATAGGGTAGAAACACCCTGACCCCCTAGGACTGCTCGGGAGGTCCCAGAAGGCCATCAGGGCCAAAAAGAGCATTAAAAAAAACATTCAGTGCAAATGACGCTGGGGTTGCGGGTTGTTGCGTTTTATTTTAATGAGGCCTCTGGGTGGGCTATATTCTGCAAGCATTTCTTAAAAAATAGTGGGGGCTTGCTGGTGTTGGGGGTGGCCTGCTGGCGCTCCCATAGCCCCGGGGCTTCACTCATGTTGGGAGGGTAGTTGCGTGGCCACCTTCCTGGAGCTCTCCATCTGCTTATAACTTTGGCGTCGTTTTATGAATCTTTACAAAATTTTGAAAAAAGTTTCTCTTTTTTGATCAGCTCTTATTTTGAAAGTTTGGGGGTGATTGGTCAAGGGGGACTGAGAAAAAAGGGGGGTCCCAAAACATGTTTTCTCAATGCATTTTCCATACAAACCTTTAGACAAGGCTACAGGTCCTACTGCTGAACGTAATTACGCCAAATTTGGTAGGGAGAAAGGTCTTTTGACAAATTGATAGTTGGGAATTCTGACATCTGATTGGCTGAGGGGTTACAAGCTTGCAGTGTATTGGCTGTGAACGATTAAAACTAGGAAGTGTTGCTAGCCATTTTGTGATTCAGTCTGTCATCACGCATCTCTCCCTCTACAAGTCATCGAGTCCGTAGTTCTACCTCTGCGAGGCAACATTGAAAATAGACCGTAGCTCTGTCTGTGCGAGATACCCTTTTCACGATCTCTCTCCCCACATCACCGGCTCGCTCCCCACGTCACAGGAAGCCAGGATCTCGGTATGTTGTGGTGTACCAAAAACATGCCTCAGTACAGAGGAACCCCTATTCGGCTAGCTAAAGTAGTACACGTGCTAAGGTGAGGAAAGAAATGCATGTAAACAACACAATCAGCATAGTTGCAATTACATACAGTACGAATAGGGAAAGCATATTATAATGTCAGTTGATTAAGCCAAATAGCGCTTAACACCCTCCCCAAGCTACAAGCTATGTTTATTATATCCGAGGAAGACCTCTGGCTAATTCGTTCTCCATACTACAGCGGATATCCTAGAACAATGCGACACAGGTCCTCTAAGAATTCGTGGAAACAAGACACTCTTTCGCTTAGACACTCATACCTGTTCAAAATGTGAGTAACCAGAGACTTTGTATAGCTTAAAAAGTTTAATTCAACTAACAAGCGCTATAATGTAGTATACGTGCTAGGGTGAGGAAAGAGATGCATGTAAACAATACAATTAGCATAGTTACATTTGCAGAAAGTACGAATGGGGAAAGTACATTATACTGTCAGTGGATTAAGCCATATAGAGGTTACCGCCCTCCCCATGCTTCGACGTATGTTTATTGTCTCAGTGGAAGACCTCTGGGTTTGGACAGCGGAACCCCTACCTCAAGTATTATATGATAGGATTTACATCTCCGGACAAGCACAGCTCTTCCTCGGGAAAGATTGTTCTGCAAGTGTGTGTAATATTAAAAGCACTCAATTTCAAAAGCGGAGGTCTATTCCATGTTATGTTTATGTGTGTGAGACGGGCCAAAGCTGAATAACCAGCAATATTGTTTTGTGCTCTTGAACACAGAATATAGACAAGTACTCGGTGCACTGCAGAAATAGTGAAAGGCAGACAGTTCCTATACGAAGCGGCGAAAACAGAAGTGTTTACGAGAACGTTCGTTGGCATCTCGTAACCCCCACAACACCTTCCCCTTTGAGTGCTCCAACGCACAGTGAGGAAAGTAGAACACAAAGTCCCAAAAATCTGAGCCAAGAAGTGAAGATATCCAATATAGAAAAATAAAGTAGGTGAAGAATGTCAACAGTATTGAAAACAAACATTTATTAATACCATGGTGAGAGAGAAAAAAAACTCATATGGCACAGCCAAATGAATCCATCAGTGTGTAAGAGCAGTAAGTTGCAACAGCTTTCAATAGGACATCATTATTTTCTTCTGAAAAAGTAGACGCCATCCAATTGAGTAATTCGAAGGAGCAAACGTGCTCATTGATTATCAGTGCTTCCAGCACCACAGCAGGGCAACTTGCGAGGTACTCGATGTAACACTGTTCCAGGAAATCCTGTGCAGCCATACTACATCCCACTGTGCTAGTACACCAAGTGCAGCAGCATATGCCATGAAACCAAAGGGTTCATCAGTAAAGGAAAATCCGGTTCAGGCGACGCTGTGTTTGTGAGGCATAGATCCAACGCCCATTGGTAGGGACAGGACATGCATGAGAACACTGGATGGATGCAAGTATACCAGGGATAGCGGAAAGACAAATTGTAAGCCACGCTGAGAGTGGCCAGCGGCAAGATACCATAATAGTCAAGCATGCAGTTGCAGCTGTAGGTGGGCTGGGTTGTGAACGAGCATAAGTGGAGCAGCCATTTCTGAGCATGCAGATCAAGAGGAAAAGTCCGGCAGCCAAAGCTAGTCGAAGGGCAAACACTATAGAAAAAAGAATGAATGAAAGCAGGGATCACACCAAAAATAGTTTTGAATGCTGATTTCTAACTAAAACGTGCCTGAAACCTACGTTTTTTTCAGTGAAAAAATAATTATTATATATATATATATATATATATATATATATATATATATATAATTACATCAGCTTCTTCTCCTACGAATTCCGTAGACAAAGACACGGCACAGCAACAGTTAGCTTTCTCCACTGCTTTATTTACACACCATGTGCAAAGAAAGTGCATCAAATGGACGGTCTACGCGTTTCGGCTTCCTGCCTTCAACTGGACCATAGAGTCCCTTGGTCTAGACCTTATTTAAATACAGTGCTGTGTATAAGTACCCTCTACCATTTCCATGGTCATCTAGACCTTCAACCCTGCATAGTCTGTTCTCGGCTAGTACATACTCGTAGTCATTTTTGTGAGTATTTACAATTCTCGTGAAGTACGTTTATAAACCATTTACCACAAATGAAGTATTTACAATCTCACAATCATTGACTTATTCAAGTTGTTTTCTATGTATAGTGAACTAATAACAATTTCATTTCAGTAAAGTAATCGTTTTGTATTGTATAGAGGGGAGGTAAATTCCAAATTCATAGTTATTAATGAGTTTCTTCATTTTTCAACCAAAATGCAAATAAGAATAAAAGTGTGAGTAAAAGTCAAAGTAAAGGGGTTTCCTAAATATATGTATAGCATTCCAAATTATGATCGGTTTTTAAACCTACTATTTACAATTATATACATTTTTTAGGTCATTTTCAACCCTTAACTCATCTTATTTGCTTCTTAGGATGTATGAGAACATAGTATCTGGGAAGTACTTTACCAAACGGTTCTCTGTCCCCTCTTGGTATAAATTAGTTATTGATTCTCACCTTCCCCAATCATTTCTTATATTTAGAATGAGATTTTTCAAGATTAAATAACCTCATAGTGGTTTCAAGTATGTACTCTGTCCAACATCTCACATTTCACTATATACATTATATACAAAACTCCACATAGTTCTACAGTGACAGATTCCAGTCTTGTATTCTCATCTATATTGTCTATGTCAATTTACAGATGTACATGTAATTCGGCATCCAAATTATGGCCAAACGGCACCTCTGTTCCCATACTCAATATCATCCTGGATTCCAGTCGTCACACATACACATAAATACATATACATACAAACACAAATTGCTTCCGTGAAAGAGATAAGGGCACACAGCGGGGCTTAAAAACACTATTTATTAAAATTGCCATTACGCGTTTCGGCGGTTTGCCTCTTCAGATGCTTCGGGTGCAGGAAGTCAGTTTAGTTTCTCCTTTTGAAGGTTGGGCCATCCCCCTAAAGTAGTGTTGGTCACACCTGAACCACATCACACACACACTCACGCTGTTCAGTGTTCATTGTTCAAGGACTGCAAGATCAAGCATGCAATTTGTTCTTGTGCGCAAGTGAGTGTCTGTCAGCCCTGACTTTTGATTGCTTCCAGTAAGGGGCTGATTTGGAATGCGATTGAGGTTGAACCCCTGCACTGTGCTGGACCATAAGCAGTGTCCAAGTCCTCACTTCCTGCCGCTTGGTCGACTTTTGCAGCGCGCCTGGAAACGCCGATTTTTGTGACCACGTCTGTCCATATATAGTGGATTGTCGGTTGACAACAGATACGCCGCTTCTTGGGGTTTAACGGCGGTCCAGGTAAACTGCCACTGTACCTTGGAGCACTTCAAGAAGGGTCCCCTTTTCGCAGCGATGGCTCCATGCTAAATATGCAAATATATCTGCTTCTGTGAAAGAGATAAGGGGACACGGCGGGCTTGAAAATTGGCATTACTCCTTTCGATGGTTTGCCTCTTCAGATGCCTCGGGTGCAGGAAGTCCGTTTAGTTTCTACTTTTGAAGGTTGGCCCATCCCCCTACAGTAGTGTTGGCCACACCTGAACCCCATCACACTCTGAGACACTCACGCTGTTCATTGTTCAAGGACTGCAACATCCAGCATGCAGTTTGTTCGTGTGCACAAGTGAGTGTCTGTCAGCCTTGCGGTTCAATTAACACACGAAGACCAGCAAAGACATTTCCAGGCTTCTTTATTACTGCCAACGCGTTTTTGAGGCTCCAGCCTCTTCTTCCAGGGCAGCTGGTGAAATGTGGCATAGATTCTCCAAGCCTGCATGCTTCCTTTATGTAGATTTGCCCCCAGTAGGCCATGCTTCCTTGCGCTAATTTTTGAAGTGCATGCTGGGATTTAAAGTCCCTCCTGGAATTTCGTTTTAACCTTAGTAGGTCCCATGCCAAATTTCATCATTGAACAGCTTTCTTTGTACATTAAAATACCTTTAGTAGGCCCCTTCCATGTCAGCCAGGTCCATATTTTCGTCATCAGCTGTGCTGATCGCCGTGTTGGTAGGATTCCATTTCCGCACAGCTTTTCATATTTAAATTCGAAACGGTGCACCCTTCCACGGCAGGGCAGCCGTGTATTTCTGATAGATACATCTGCCAGTGGATTCATCACCTTGTGAATATCCTCCTTCGTCAGCAGCATTCGTAAATTCTTTATTGTAGCTTCGCGCCGACGTGGTCCGATGCCACAGAGGCGCAGCATCGCGCGCGACTCCACTGACGTCACCGACACCATAATAGGCCCACGCCGGCGTGATGACATCAGTTCCCTTTTTTCCGCGTCTTCAACGCTAACGGTTTCTGGGATTTGTTACTTTGTGATTATTTTCACTGTATCTTAGTCTTCTGTTGGGATTTCTTCGAAGAAGACTGGTTTTAAGGCTTGCCGGGAATGTGGCAAGACTATGTCCATAACTGACCTGCATGAATGCTGCGTCGGGTGTCTAAGCTCAGACCATGACGTCGAAGATTGCCAATCGTGCAAGGAAATTACTCCGAAGGCCCTTCGGGAGAGAGAGACGAAGCTCCTCGTCGCGAAGCTTAAGAACAAAAAAGAAAAGAAGTCTTCGAAATCCCGGTCTCGACGTTCGAGGTAGAGGTCTCGATCGAG
Source organism: Lissotriton vulgaris (assembly GCF_964263255.1). Lineage (NCBI taxonomy): Eukaryota > Metazoa > Chordata > Amphibia > Caudata > Salamandridae > Lissotriton > Lissotriton vulgaris. Next base: position 168,297,772 of record NC_141687.1, on the reverse strand, counting down.
GTCGAGATCGGAGTCGTCATCTGCCCATGCTTCAAAGTCATCTAGGAAGAAGCATCAGAAGAGGGGTCATGAGTCACGTCATCACTCAGGAAAGGACTCCAGTTCGCGACCGAATGGCGCAGGGATGCTTTGGTGGAGGCGGAGGTGGAGAGACTGGAGCGTCAAAGTAGGGAGGACAGTGGGGGTGTGGGTGCGACGCCTGCTTCAGGCTCAGCAGTCGTACGCCTCTCTTCTGCTAGATGAGGCGAGACTGGCGTGGTTGGCAATGCGTAGCAGAGTCTGTCAATGGGGAGATAAATCTAGCAAAATGTTGCATAGGCTCTGTCAGGGGACCCTTCGCCCCCAGGACCTTCCGGGTATACTGGACGGGAACGGTTCACCACTGGTGAGCCCCAACCGATAGCGGATAGCTTCGCTGAATACTATGCTGACCTCTATGCCCCGCAGGAGTGCCTGATGGAAGAGTGGGTAGAGAGATTTATTGGGGACCTCCCGCCGAAGGCTGTGTCTGATGAGACGCAGCGGCAATTGGACCTACCACTGTTGGATGAGGAACTAGCTGGAGGTTTCGGCGTCTGAAGCTCGGGACACAGATGGTGAGGCTTTGCGTCCGAATTCGCCAGGGTCACCGAAGCAGCAAGCAAACCCTTCTCCGAATCCGTCTAATCCTTCTGGTCGGGAGGATGAAGGGGAGGTGGAGGAGGTTGGTGGTGATGAGGTGCAAGTGCCAGCGGGTTCATCGACCCCGGTGCCGCAGGTCGAGGAGGAGGTCAACGTTGTGACGACTCCGCCTCCTCACGAGCAACCAGGTGGACCTTATCCAGCCTTCCCGGCTACTGGTCAGGATCCATCCCAGTTCCTGAATGCAATGTTTAGAGTTTACTCCAGGGCGATGTACCACTCTGGTGCACCTGTTGGTCCCACAGGTCCTATGGCATTTCACTTGGACGTTCCCCAGGCTTATGCTCCTGCGCCCTTCATGCCCTTTATGCCGGCTCTTACACCGCAAAGGTATTTTCCGACACCGGCGAAGCCGTCGACGCCGCACCAGTCAATGCCGATTCCATCGACGCCGGTGCGCACGACTCCGAGGCAGGATTCTGTTCGACCTTGACTTCGCCCGACTTCGGGTTCGACGCAGTCTCCGGCCCCGGCGGAGTCGGTTCCGGATCCGTCGACTTCCTTTACTAAGGAGAGGTCAAGGCGTGAAGCCCAGAGACTTCTGGAGGAAGAAAGGTATCAGTTTGCTGATGCTGAAGAAGGGGAGTTACAGGATTCTGATGATCCTTTTGATGACCTGAGAGAGGCCAGCGGGCTTGAACTGTCCCCTGAGTGGGATTTGGCTTCTATGTCAGATGTACCTTCCAAAGATGTGATGCCATATCATGTTGTTATTAAAAAGGCACCAAGCTTATTGAATATCACTCTGCCCACTACGGAGTATGTCTAATCTTCTGACAGAAGTCCTACACTCACCTTCTTCAGTTATTGAGCCAATGCTGCCGTTTAATGATGCTTTGGCTGAACCCATCTATGAGGTCTGGAAGAAGCCTTTGACAGCTCCAGCTGTTTCAAGGTCTGTGGCCAGGAGGTATAGGGTTGCGACCCTCTGCCTGTCTGGTTGTGCAGGCTGCCTGCTCGAAGAAGTCTGTAGTGGCCTTTCCGCAGGTTCCTGGGGAAAAAGAATCCAGAAAGCAAGACCAGGCGGCCAAGAAGGTCTTCTCTTTAGCCAGTATGGCGTTAAAATCTACCAATGCAACTTGCCTTATTGGACGGAACATCCATACCTTGATGGATTCCATAAAGCAGCTAGTGCCAAAAATTCCTGAGGTGGACAGAAAGGATTTTCAGGAAGTAATTGCGGACACTCAGGCTGCTGCGAGACAAGTTATACAGAGTGGGCTGGACACTGAGGATTCGGTGGCGAGAGTCATGGGCTCTTCGGTGGCCGCTAGAAGAGCGGGGTGGCCAAAAACATCGGTGTTTTCTGCAGATGTACAGTCTGCTTTGATGGACTAGCCATTTGATGGCTCAGGATTGTTTGGCCACAAAGCTGACGCTGCCTTGGAACGTTTCAAAGATAGTAGTGCCACAGCAAAATCTTTGGGACTTCAAACCTGGGGTACTACTGGAAGGCGCTTCAGAGGATTTGGAAGATCTTGCTTTCGTTGCTATAAAACATCGCAGAAGCAGCCTCAACAACAGCAGAATATGCTGTATAAGTCCTATAGAGGAAGACAACAAGCTCGTCCTAGAGGTCGTCAAGCCTCCTCCTCCTCCTCTTCCCCTTCCCAGCCCCCTGCCACCGCAGCAAAGCAGCCCTAGATCCGCCATTCCGGATCATGTGGGCCCAGTTGGGGGCCGGCTTACCCATTTTCTACGAGATTGGGAATTGATTACCTCAGATCTTTGGGTTCTCAATCTCGTGGAGAAATGGGTATGCTCTTCCCTTTCGGGAATTTCCCCCAAATTACCCTCCTTGCCAGGGTTTTTGTTCGGATGACCATCTGCTGCTCCTGCAGGAACAAGTCCTGGCTCTGTTCAGAAAGGGTGCGATAGAGGTGGTACCAGAGCAGGAGAGTGGTCAGGAGTGCTACTCCCGGTATTTTCTGATCACGAAGAAGGATGGCAGACTCCGTCCAATCCTAGATCTCAGGATCTTGAACCTTTACCTGAAGCAGGAGAAGTTCAAGATGCTCACCCTTGCACAGGTTCTTCAAGCGCTGCTGGAAGAAGACTGGATGGTGTCGATCGACTTGCAGGATGCGTATTTTCACATCCCAATCCTGAAGTCGCACAGAAAGTATCTCCGTTTCACGGTTGGTTCGCAACACTATCAATTTGCGGTCCTTCCGTTTGGTCTTACTACTGCGCCTCGAGTCTTCACCAAGGTGATGGCAGTGGTGGCTGCGCATCTCAGAAGGTCGGGGATACCTGTATTCCCGTATCTGGACGATTGGCTGATCAAAGCAGAATCTCCAGAGATAGTGCTGCATCATCTGCAGGAGACAACTCAGTTATTGCACAGGTTGAGTTTTTCGATAAATGTACCCAAATCTCCCCTGGTGCCCTCCCAGCGCAACCTGTTCATAGGTGCGGTACTGGATACAACTGTGTCGTGCATTCCCGCCTCCTCAAAAGATTCGCGACATACAGGAAATGATTCCTTTGTTTTTCAATGGAGCGGTCGTTCCAGTCCTGATGGTCCTTCGTTTGCTCGGTCTGATGGCTTCTTGCATTCTGTTGGTCAATCATGCACGCTGGCACATGAGGGCACTGCAGTGGTGCCTCCGCAGGCAGTGGTATCAACACAACGGGGATCTCAGGGAGTCGGTGAGGATCTCCAGAGAAACTGCAGCGGATCTGACTCGGTGGGGCGTGGAAGGCAACCTGTCACAAGGAAAGCCTTTTCATCTACCTCCATCAGTGGCCACAGTGATAACGGATGCATCCACTCTAGGGTGGGGTGCTCATCTGGGGATCTGGAGCTCAAGGGTCTTTGGTCTCCAGAGGAAAGGTTGCTTCACATCAACCTTCTAGAGTTGCAGGCGATACGTCTGGTGCTCAAGGCCTTCCTCCCTTCCCTTCGCGGCCAGTCAGTTCAAGTCCTGACGGACAACATGCCCGCGATGTGGTATGTCAACAAGCCGGGAGGAGTAGAGTCGCAGTGTCACTGCAGGGAGGCTCTGCGTCTCTGGTCCTGGGTTCAGGACAATCAGATTTGTCTGATGGCAAATCATCTGGCCGGAGTTCTGAACGTGCGAGCAGACCGTCTCAGTCGGCAGTTCTCCGCCGACCACGAGTGGAGGCTTCACCCGGAGGTAGTTCGTCACGTCTTCCGGAGGTGGGGAACTCCTCGGGTGGACCTGTTCGCCACTCGCGAGAATGCTCACTGCCTGTCATTCTGCAGCCTCCAGTATCCAATGCAGGGAGCCTTGGGCGACGCGTTTCAGTTGAGTTGGGACCTGCAACTCCTTTATGTGTTTCCTCCCATACCCTTGATTCCTCGGGTTCTGAGGAAGGTTCGCCAAGACCGGGCCCAAGTTATATTGATCGCCCCGGATTGGCCAAGAAAGGTGTGGTATACAGATCTTCTCCACTCCTCCTCGTGCCCTCCGCCCCGTCTCCCTCACAGGGCAGATCTCATCTCCCATATGGAGGGGCAGGTTCTACACCCCCACCTCCAGACCTTACACCTTCATGCCTGGAGATTGAACGGGGCAATCTGATTTCCTTTTCTCTTCCGCACGATGTGGTAGATGTCATCTTGTCGGCCAGGCGTTACCCTACCAAGTCCATTTATTTTTATAGATGGTCTAAGTTTGTTGCTTGGTGCGGGGAGAAGTCCGTTGACCCTTTAAGGGCTCGTTTGTCCAATATACTCCAATTCACACTTTCTTTGGCCCAGCAGGGTTTTGCAGTGGCAACTATCAAAGGTTATTTGTCGGCCATGTCGGCTTTCCTTTGCTTGCCAGACCAGCCCTCTTTGTTTAAGTCTCCTATTGTTTTGAGTTTCATTAAGGGCCTAACAAATACATTTCCTCCTACACCATTTATCGTACCTCAATGGGACTTGAACCTTGTTCTTACTTTTTTAAAGGGTTCACCTTTTGAGCCTTTACACACACATGTCCCTTGAGACTTTTGTCTTCCAAGACTGTTTTTCTGGTGGCAATTACCTCGGCAAGGAGGGTAAGTGAGCTTCAAGCTCTTAGTTTTAAGCCCCTGTTTTTATCCATCCATGCTGAAAGAATGGTTCCAAGGACCAGGGCTGCTTTTCTGCCTAAAGTGGTTACTCCTTTCCATCTGGGGCAGGCTGTTACCCTCTCTACCTTTTATCCTCCCCCTCACCCTTCCAAGGAGGAGGAGAGACTTCACCGTTTGGACCCTAAGAGGGCGGTGAGCTTTTACCTGGACAGGACACGGGAGTTCAGGTTGGATGGTTTTGCTGGTTGCAAGAAGGGGAAGGCGGTGCACAATCGCACGCTCTCAAGGTGAATCATCCTCTGCATTAAGATTTGCTACGCCCTTGCGGGTAAGGACCCTCCAGAGGGTATAAGAGCTCACTCTACTAGAGCAAAGTCATCAACATCTGCTATGTCTAGGGGTGTTCCTGCTGAGGACATTTGTAGAGCCGCGACTTGGGCCTCCCTCCATACTTTTGCGAAGCATTACTGCTTAGATGCCGAAGTGAGGAGGGAGGGCCACTTTGTGCGTACTGTCCTCCAGGATTTTCTGGTATAGGAGAGTGGACATCATCCTCCGGGAGTGGGGACTGCTGTGGGACTCTATTCACAAGGTGAGGAATCCACTGGCAGATGTATCTATCAGAAGAACAAGTTACTTACCTTCGGTAACGCTTTTTCTTGTAGATACAGTATCTGCCTGTGGATTCCTCCCTGACCCACCCGCCTCCCAGTTGTCCACTCTTTTCTACCTGAGTAACTATAATGTATTTTCTTTGTTTTCATGGAATTGTTTATTTCAAATGTTTATTTGCATTTGTTTCACACTGTGTGTGTTACCTTGATATTTGTCTATTGTGTATGCTATGTATATCTTTACGGTCATTGGTCCGTCCGTGTGCCTCGAAGGCACGGAAAAAAGGGCGGAACTGATGTCATCACGCCGGCGTGGGGCTATTATGGTGTCGGTGACGTCAGCGGAGTCGCGCGCGATGCGTGCCATTGTGACGTCGGACCACGTCGGCGCAAAGCTACAAAAAAGAATTTCCGAATGCTGCTGACGCGGGGGGATATTCACAAGGTGAGGAATCCACAGGCAGATACTGTATCTACCAGAAAAAGCGTTACCGAAGGTAAGTAACTTGTTCATTCATTACAAAGGCCCGAAAGCTTGAAGTATGCACACACAGCTGACGTGAGCCTTGCGGTTCAATTAACACACGAAGACCAGCATTTCCAGGCTTCTTTATAACTGCCAACGCGTTCCGTGGAAGGGTGCACCGTTTCGAATTTAAATATGAAAAGCTGTGCGGAAATGGAATCCTACCACTAATCTTCTATACTTTGTAGCTAAACAGAGCAGCTATACGAGTGGTGGAACACAAGGAGCTTTAAGTGTACTTGCTTAGACCTTACTCCATTCTCTCTGGGCTCATGCTGCTAAACAGAGCAGCTATACGAGTGGTAGGACACAAGGACCTTTAAGTGTACTTGCTTAGACCTTACTCCATTCTCTCTGGGCTCATTCACATGTGTCATTATTTGGGAGGGAAATAGTATTGTGACTGCTTGCATACTAGTGAGAGGTTGAAAGAGTGAACTTGTAGCTTGTCAGGAGAACATTTAAGACCCCTGCACCACAGCATTGCGATACAGAATAGAGCACACAATTATATTTCCTGCACTTCCAACACCAAATCGCTAATCCAATTGAAATATCCTTCGAAAGTTGTTGCATGTTATATGTTTGGTGACACAACTTGTTTTTGTAGCTGCTTCTGTCGTGTCCTGACTCCCTTGTTGAAGTGGGGCAGGGTTTGAAAAATCCCCAAAATTGTACTAGTCCTGCAGGACTAGTACCTTAAAAAATGTCCTCGACCTAACTGCAACCTACTTGACCTCCGTCTCTGAAAGCGGAGCAAATGTGACAAGATAACTAGATTTAAAGGCATCTTTATTGCTCATTAACTTTGTGAGCAATAAAAATGCCTTTAAATCTTGTTATCTTGTCACATTTGTTCCATTTTCACAGACAGAGGACAAAAGTTGGTTTATTTTCCTACTCGCCAGAAAGGGCGAGTAGGGCCTAAAAACAGCTCGACCTTGTTAAATTTAGGTCGACTATGCGAGTGGTCGAGTGGAATTTCCGAGCCCTGGACTCCTTCCTATCTTTCTGGTTTGTTTGAGTTGTTACTGTGCTGTGTTTCACCCTATACCGCTCTCAATATATCCTCTACCTCCACTCTGACTCATCTCAAACCTCTTTCTTCTACTATGATCTCCAAAATAACCCTTTCTAGACTCTTCCGTCCTTGGATCGCCCCAAACCTCATTTCAGTACTGTGATCTCCCAAACAACCCTTCTAAATTCTTCCCTCACCTATCCCTCCTTTGACTCTTATCAAAACGTATTTTACTACTATGATCTCCCTAATCCATTTCTAGAGATTCTTCCCTCCATCTCTCCTAATACTCATCCCAAAGATCATCTTACTACTAAGGTCATCCAATAACTTTTCTAGACTCTTCCCTCTTCTATTCCCCCTTCCATCCATTATCATTTTCAATCCTACTAATAGTCGCATGTCCACCACTCAAAATAACTCACATTTTTTATACTAATCAACCATTAATCCTTTTTGGGTTCCGAAGTAGCTTGCTACTCGCCCAAAAGCGCTTTGATGCCTGGTCAGGGGTAGTAAGCGATATATAAATGTAATTACAATACAATTACAGTCCAATGTTAATCAAACTATAGATTTACCGGTCTTCTCTCCACGACCTGTTTCAGTGGCAAACAGGCTCTACATACTTTAGATGTCAAAAGAGCCTTAATGTATTATACCAACAGAACTAAAACCTTCAGAAAAACGAAGCGGTTTGTTGCTTTTTCACCTCCACATATTGGAAAGCCAATTTCAAAGGATGACATTTCCAGGTGGATTGTTAAGTGTACTCAAACTTTGTATGCTAAAGCAAAAAGACTTTTACCTGTTTCCCCTAGGGCTCACTCAACTCCAAACATAGCAGCTTCTATGGCTTTTAGGAAACATACCTATTGCTAACATCTGCAAAGCAGCAACCTGGTTCACACCACACACTTTCACAAAACATTGTGTGGATGTTTCAGCATGTCAACAAGCTAATGTTGGACAAGCTCTACTACATACCCTATTTCAAACAACTGCGAGCTCCACCGGCTAGCCACTGTTTGGCTAAACAGACTGCTTTAGAGTTTATGCTCAGCATTTGTATCTACAGCCACACATGCCCTGAACGGTTTGTTACTTAAACTGTGATCATCTGTTCTTGGCATGTAGTGTTGTATTTTCACATGCGCCCTCCCACCTGCTTTACATGCATGGACATCACATTACCATTACATACCTCCACTCTCATCCTACTTCCGGGAAAACAATCTATCAATGTAGTCGATGTCCATGCACAGTATATCCTAGAGGAGGAGCTAGACATCCTTATGGTGGAAAAACATTCTTCGAACAAAAACAACTTGTAATCACCCAAGCCCAACACGGTATGGCAAACTTATAGACTTATGCACAGCATGTGATTCTACAGCATTACATGCTAAGAACAGATGCTTACAGGGTAAGTAACATAATCCTCCTCTAATGCCAAATCCTATATAGAGGTAATTGGTATTTTTACAAATTGGTGTGGATCTCCTTGAGTCGTGTGGTCTTTTATTAATCATTGTGTGTATTTTGCAAATGTCTTGTACTCCTCTGTGTTAAGCCTAAGGCTGCTCGACCACACTGCCCCCTAGTAGTGCACTTTGGGATTGCATACCAAGCCACTGTTAACTCGTAAGGGAAGCCCTGAACTCTTTACATGGTATATCTATTTATTGATGTAGCAAACAGTCAGTTTCCTACAGTATTCACCAGAGAGAGCATTACTGAAGGTAAGTAACTTTTTCGCTCTGATGCTGTATCACTGACACTAGTTGGTTTATCTCTGAATTATATAAAGGTTTCAGTGAACTAAAAACAACTTTCAGAGCCAATATTACGGATCATGCATAGGAAAGTTGTAAGTCTAAGGGCATTTAAATAATCCTATGGCACATACATTCTACGTCTAGATTGTTTTATGCTTTGGATTGTGTTGAAATTCATAACTACCTTTTTCCCCACTCTGTAGACTTGTCTAAAAGAGTCTGATGGCAGTGACACTGAGGACTTCTTCTCTGACCATAGTGAAGACAGACTTTCTGAGGCAAGCTGGGAACCAGTGGACAAAAAAGATACAGAGGTAATTTCTAATTGCATGGTATGTAGTGTAGGCCGTATTCTAGTGCAGTTTTACTGTTTGCTCTGTCCACCGCGTAAAAGAAATACTTTGCATTTATAACCTTTATTTGCCAGGGGCACAGAATGAGAGAATTTGCTCTCCTGTATTGCGTTTTGGTGCAAAACGAATGTTAAACTCGAAGGTGGATTCATTATGCTCAAATTGGATTACAAATTAAACACAAGAAGATGATGGACTGAGCATTGAAATTTTTCATACACTCACTCCCAGCCACAGATCTGGGTTGAATCCATCATCGTTCTTTAGCTCACTTTGCCACCCCAGTTCAGACCCAGTGTCTGAAATGTTTCAGCGCACCGTCCATCATCTCCTTGTGTTTGCCCTAAGTTGTCAGGTTATGTCCAGACATGCGTCCCTTGCTCACTTTGCCACTGGATACAAGTTAGCATGGCTGATGACGGGTGTTACCCCAAAACCGGTCCCAGGATGCTTGTTTCCGGTCCAGGGAAGACCTGGCTTGGGAGTTCGTGCTGGACTGTTACCATGAACAAGATGGTCCTTGACACAACTCAAAAAACCAATTGATGTATACCTTATTTTTTAGAATAAACAGATTTAATTTGCAGCTCAAGAAAGGAGATGTATTATTTGTATTTATAAAGATGGTATTAATTCAACATACCCAACACAAACTACATCAAAAAACAGTCATGTTTGATCATTCTTTTGTATAACAAATTTATTTACATATTCCTAAAATAATTAACTGAAAGGAAAACTGCAAGACGCAGTAAGGGCGAGAAAAGAAGGGGGTGCTCAAGTGAATTGAAAGGGAAAAATAGTGTTAAGATTATTATGTACAACTAAAAATGCGAATTTTCCAGTTGAACAACCAAAAAAGGCCTACCCATACACTTCTATATACATAATTTCGCCATGCAAGATGGAGACAAGGGCAGGGAAAATTAAAGGTATAGGCCTCAAAACGAGGGGGGCATAATCGTCGACGTTTCGACCCTAACGCAATAAGGGAAATTCAAGGCCTCTGCTGCGGGTCTTCTTCAGGACTGGGTTCAGGAGGGGATAATTCAAGGCCTCTGCTGCGGGTCTTCTTCAGGACTGGGTTCAGGAGGGGATGGGGAGTAATCCGAAACAGGGGAAGGAGGACCACAGGTAATGTGAAGGGGTCACGTCAATAAGACTGGACGGGCCACCTATTATTGATGTGTCAATAGAAATCCAATAGTTGACTATTAATTAGATGCACAATTTCACAGGGGAATCCGGGGGTCCTCACGCATTATTCCAAGCCTTTATCCAAGTAAGACTAAGCAAATGGAACCAAATGCTTGTATATAGTCGGACGAGGCCTGGTGACGGCAAAGGTCCTGGGTCGTATTAATCAGCTTGTTATTTATTCCATATGACTGACAACAAAGTTCCCTGACGGCAAACTGAAGCAGCGTCTGGCCGACGCTTACACATCAATAATAGGTGGCCCGTCCAGTCTCATTGACGTTACCCCTTCACATTACCTGTGGTCCTCCTTCCCCTGTTTCGGATTACTCCCCATCCCCTCCTGAACCCAGTCCTGAAGAAGACCCGCAGCAGAGGCCTTGAATTTCCCTTATTGCGTTAGGGTCGAAACGTCGACAGTTATGCCCCCCTCGTTTTGAGGCCTATACCTTTAATTTTCCCTGCCCATGTCCCCATCTTGCATGGCCAAATTATGTAATTATGTAGGCCTTTTTGGTTGTTCAACTGGAAAATTTGCATTTTTAGTTGTACATAATAATCTTAACACTATTTTTCCCTTTCAATTCACTTGAGCACCCCCTTCTTCTCTCCTCCTTACTGCGTCTTGCAGTTTTCCTTTCATTCAATTATTGTAGGAATATGTAAATAAATTTGTTATACAAAAGAATAATCAAACATGACTGTTTTTTGATTTAGTTTGTGTTGGGTATGTTAAATTAATACCATCTTTATAAATACAAATAATACATCTCCTTTCTTCAGCTGCAGATTAAATCTGTTTATTCTAAAAAATAAGGTATACATCAATTGTTTTTTTGAGTTGTCTAGGACCATCTTGTTTCTATATATTAATTGATACCCAGGTCCTTTGACTCACTGGGTTAACCCCATTGTTTTAATGATGGACTGTTCCCATGAGGCACAGTGTCAGACTGATTTGCATATGCCTGGGTATGAACTGGGGTGGCGAAGTGAGCTACAGAACGATGTCGGATTAAACCCAGATCTGTGACTGGGGTGAGTGTCTGAAAAGTTTCAGCACTCCGTCCATCATCTCCTTGTGTTTGCAAATTTGAATACAAGCCTCACCTGATATTCCTTTGGGTCCTTTCCATTCCCAAACCTTGAAACTTACTAAGGAGGTGGCTCAGGGCTCTTGTCTAAGCCTGACTTTGTTTAATTTCTACGCGGCCCACCTTGCCAAGGTTAGCAGGGAGCACGTTTTTACTCTTTTCTCCTAATTTGACAATACCCAGCTGCTTCCGACCTTTAAGGACTCCGAGGATATTGAGCAGTGTTTTGCTAAAGGTATATTGGCTATATCAGAATGGATGACGGACCACTGTCTTCAGTTAAATGCGTCTAAGACGGAAATCCTGTTGTTTGGCACAGCTCAGGCCATCTGGTTTCCTAGGGTGTGGTGGCCTGCTACATTAGGATCAGCCCCTTCTCCAACCTCAGTGGCAAAAAACATGGGGGTTCGCGTAGATGTTATGCTATCCATGAAGGACCAAGTTATGGCTACGACGGGGACCTGTTATCCCTTAAGCCTCCTGCGAAGAGTGTTTCACTGGTAGCCACTCTCTGTGCGAAGAACCTTGATTCAGGCATTGATTATTGGCCGCTTGGACTACTGCAATGCTCTGCTGGCATCTGCTAATGAGTCTCATCTCAGCAGACTGCAGATTGTTCAAAATGTGGCTGCTCTCCTGGCCCTAAAAAACCTCCTTGTACCTCGGTAGGACCTTTATTAAAACAGCTTCACTGGCTCCCTATCCGCCAGAGAATTAATTTTAAGCTTGGTTGTCTCACCCATAAAGCTCTCTATGGCACAAGCCCCAGCTACCTGGCGGATAAATTGGAAGTCTATTGTCCTAATCATCATCTTAGATCGGAAGGGAAATGACTGATAGTGGTTCCTCGATTTAAGAAGCTTAGGACAGGCGGCAAAACTGTTGTCCATCTGGCCTCGAAATTTTGGAACACCCTACCTGTGGACCTGCGTAAATGCTCCAATCTTTTACGCTTTAGAAAACTCCTGAAAACGGTATTATTCAGAGTGTAATTTCTATCTGCACATGTTCGTCTGACTTTCCCATCAAGATAGCGCGGAGATACCCCTCCGGGGGTGATTCAAGCGCTTTATAAATCCTTTACATACATACATACATCTGACTTCACTGACACTTCCTTTGATTGGAGCCATTCTGGATACGGTACAATTAAGGGCCTTTCTCCTTGAGTTGACAATCCAGGCATTCAGGCTATGAGCCCGATGTTTTAGCCTTTGTCATGGATCGCAGTGCAGATGAGACTGAGGCTGCTGGGATTGAGATGGCAAAACGCCTGCAATGGTGGCTGCTGGACTGCAAATTGGTGGCAGGTCCTCTTCTTACTCCACCTACATTTGACTCTTATGATGTATGCATCGCTTCCGAGTTGGGCACGCCATCTGGGAGAGATGAAAATCAGAGGCATCATCTCCGGCAGAGGCTCTACTTCACATCAGTTTTAGAGTTTAGGTTGATTCGTTTGACGTTGAAATCCTTCCTGTCTACCTTTAGAGGAAGGCTGGTGCAAGTGGTCACTGCAACAAACAGAATGGGGTCTGGAATGCTGTCACAGTAGGCACTAGGCCTCTAAAAGTGGCCAGATCACCAAGGAATTTCTTTGGTGGTAAACCACCTGGCAGGATCTTTTAATGCCAGGATAGACCAACTCTGCCAACAACACTTAGCGAATCAAAAATGGCAGTTACACTCATAGGTGATGCAGGGTATCTCATCACTGGAAAGAATAATGGCCTAGTATTTTGCCACCGCTGAGAATGGGCTATATCTGCCCTTTTGCTCGTTGGAGTGCCCAAGAAGGTTCTCTCTCCGACGCATTCTGCCTAGAGTGAAGCTTGGGATTCCTGTATATCTTCCCACTGCTGCTTCTCCTGCCCTTAGTTCTGAAGATGATCAGGGACGACGGGCCCAAGTTATCATGGTATCACCAGATTGGTCCAGAGGAGTGCGGTACCTGGGACTCCTGGACATATGCATTGGTCCTCTGATAAAGCTGCCGCTACGGGAGGATCTTCTGTCGCAGAAGCATGGCAGGGTGCTGCATCCCGCCTGCACACTTTGCATTTCCATGCTTGGAGTTTGAGCGGCGACAGTTGACGTCATTTGATCTTCCTCCTGAGGTGGTTGAGAGCCCCTTGATAGCCCGCGTCCATCAACAAAATCTGTGTACAACAGGTGTTGGTACAAACGTGTGGCTTGCGGCAGCACCCACCCATTTGATCCACTACAAGCCAAGTTGTCTGAAGTTTTGTTATTTGTTTTGTTACTTGGCCAGCAAGGACTTGCTTTGGGGACTATTTGTTGGCTCGTTTTAGTTGCTGGATCAGCCTTCTTTATTTCAATCCCCTGTTGTGATGAAATTTTTGAAAGGTTTGCTACATTTATTTCCACCCAATGCCCTTTGTGATGCCACAGTGGGACTTTAACTTAACTACTCACTTTTTTGATATGTGCCCCATTTGAGACGGTGCACAGTTGTCCCTTGAGGCTTTTGCTGTTAAGCTGTGTGTGTCATTTCGATAATACCGGCTAGGCTCGTGAGCATGCTGCAGGCTCTTTCTGTCAACTCACCTCCTATTAAAATCTTCCCAAATAAGTTAGTGTTGAGGACCTGAGCTTTCTTTCTGGGGCAAAAGTGGTCACTCCATTTCATGTTTGGCAGGCTATCACCCCTCCAGCCTTCATTTCGTCAATTCATCCCTGTAAAGAAAGGCTCCATCGTTTGGAGCCTAAGAGAGAATTAATCTTTTACAAAGATTGCGCTAAAAACATTGGATGGACAATCTGGTTCTCCGGGGCAAAGAGGGCCAAGCAGTGCAATAAGACGATCTGACATTAAGATCTGATAGGCACTGGCTAAGAAACAGCCCAAGAAGGCTTACGGGCTCATTCCATCAAAGCTGCTGCCACTGCACTGGAATGCAGAGTGCCTGTCCTGGATATATAGTTAAACCCAGTAGGGGCAGGCCTACTACTCAGAACCTGGGGCATTTAAACAATATTACAGCAACAATGGGTCAGGGAACAAGTTAATTCACAACAGCATAAACAATTTAACAAATAGAAATTGAACAAAAAAGAATTTAACAAAAATATGAAATGAAAAGTCCCCACAACAGATTGCTTTAAAGTAAGAATTTGTTTCTGTAGTTATTGAAAGATATTTGCGAAACATACAACCATATACACATTAACAATTTGAGCTCACATTGTTACTCATACAAAACACATATAGCCAAACAGGCACACCCCTCTCAATCTCGCTCGCTCTGCCAACTTTGGAACTGAATTCGCAGCTGGTTCCGAAACAACCTGAGTTAGCGGGGCACTCAGCCACACCTCACCTGATCAAAGAGTTCCACCCTGCCATTTCCAGCTCTTTGGATCCATGCCACTTTCCTTTGTGTGCCTTTGTACTCCAAGGAACTGACAGATCTTCCACCTGAGATACCGCCAATGCAGTCCTCTCTTGAAGAGCGGAACAATGCTGCAATAGAACACCTTTGCACATAAACATTCCAATAAAAAGCAGGTAGAAAGAAAACCTTTGTAAACAGCTTTATAATACAGTAGAAAAGGTAATCCTGCAAGGAAAATGAAAGCACTGTCAGCACATAGGCTGCATTGTAGAAAAAAACCATAGAGTAGAAAGCTGAAAAGCTAACTCATATAGACAGTAACAGAAGACTGGCACTGTGCCTTTAAGGCAGCCATGACCCCTAGCTCCCATCATGCCTCAGGGGTGACCGTTAGGTCAGTTGTTCTTTCCGACTTTTTCTGACAGGACCCTGGTTTCTACAAAAAAAAACAACAGGTGATGGACAGAATGCAGAACAATGTCATACATTCACCCCAGTACAGAGATCTGGGCCCAAATCCCTTGTTTTTTTGCTCACCATGCCATTCCAGTTTGAACCCAGCCATATGCAAATCAGTCTTGACCCTGTGCCCCATGGGAACAGTCCAGCCCGAATTGCCAAGCCAGGTCCTCCCTGGAGTAGAAACAAGCATCCAAGGACCGGTTTCGGGCTTTCAGTCCTCATCAGGCTGGATAGCTTGATTCCAGTGGCATAGAGAGCACGGGATTCACGTCTGAGCTTACCCGTCTCACTCGGGGTGACAAATGCAAAAAACAACAGGTGATGGACAGAATGCAGAACAATGGCTTACATTCACCACAGTACAGAAATCTTGGCCTAAATCCATCGTTTTTTTGCTCACCATGCCATGCCCGAGTGGGAATGGGTATGCTCAGACGTGAGTCCCATGCTCTCCACACCACTGGATTCAAGCAAGCCGGGCTGAAGACGGCAGGAATGCCAGAAACCCTGGTTTCTACAGCTATCTTCTTTCTGATTTTTGTCAGAAATTACTGCACATTTTGAAGTGAAACCTCTTTACTTCGACCTTGTTTCTGTGTTAAATGTTTTTTCAGCTGTTTTTGAAGGGATTTCCACTCAGAAATGCCTTCCCTATTTGATGCTTGCCCTTCCGGTGGAAAAAAGAAGGCAAAAACAGACTCACTCAGTCTGTATTTTATGTTTGCCTTCAGTTCATGATCTTCACACCTGCCAACATTTCCAGCTCCTGTCCAAGAGAACTTTGAAGGACAGGGAGAGGATTCGCCTCTATGGCCTTGCAGAGAGAAGAAGATCCACCTCCAGAAGCAGATCACCGCTGAGGAAGGAGGGAGATTCCACAAGTAAGATTCCTGTGTGCTCTCCATCGGAATTGGGCTTGGCGCCTCGAATCTCTTCTTCAGCGTCGAAAACGGCGTCGAAAAGACCATCGGCGGCGGGCTCGCAGTCCAGAGAAGACCAGTCGTCGTCGAGTATCGCAGGTACGTCGAGACCTCCACTGTCGTCAACCGGGCGACGATGGGCATCGAGGCAGCACTCTCCATTGGTGGGGGCTCGCACAACGTCGAGAGATAGGGCTCCATCAGCGGCGTACGACGTCAAGACATGCTCCGTCGTTGCACAGTCACCGGCGATAGACGTCGAAGCATCGAACTCCGTCGACGTCAACCAGGCGATTGTAGACGTCGAGTCCAGTTCCGCCGTCGCAGGTTCATCAGCGACCGGTGCCGAAACATACCTCTCCGTCAACGTCGTCCAAACGGCGTTCATCTTAGAGACAGGTACCATCTCCATCGGCATCGGGGCGGCGTTCGACGTCGAGGTCCAGATCTCCTTTACTGTCAGTCGGCGTCGAGACCAAGGAAGTCGACATCGAAGGATCGTTCGACATCGAGAAAGGTGTCCCCGTCTAACAGGTCATCGGGGAGATCTAAGGCACACTCCTCTTCAAGAACAAGATCTAGAGGCTCCGGGCACTCGACGTCGCGTCATGAGGCGTCGAGGCATGCAAGATCAACGTCGAGGAGACCTTCAGGATCCAGAGTCTCTCCCATTATGCTGACAGAGTAGATCAACGTCGAGGCAGACGTCTCATCACTCTGCGCGACGGAGGTCGCGCTCAAGAACCCATGGGGCATCTCCACATTAGGCGCCAAGTTCCCCACAGACCATTGCTTCATCTCGCAGTGTTTCTGTGCATTCCAGGGGACCGGCAGCTTCTCCTTCAAGAAGTCCTCCGAGGAGACAGAAATCCCCTTCGGTTCACCACTCCCCCAGGTGGCGGCAACCCATATGGAAGTCAGTATCAGCGGGTGGAGAACAAATGGCGGTTGAGTACTCAAGCCCTTTGCATAGATCTGCGTTGCAGCGTTTGGTGCAGGAAGCAGATAAATCGCCTCACACGCACCAGAGAACACCTGGGCAGGTCACCTGATCGGAGGCCTGCACATGGGCATCGTAAAAGGCGACGTACACCATCTTGGTCGTCTTCGTCAACGCACTCATCTAAGAGGGATTATTCTCCCACCCTCATGGATAGTCCGCCCAGCAGAGTGTCACCCATTGATGATGTGAACACTTTCCACGATGTGTTATCCAGAGAGGCACAGAAGTTGGGCATTACCATGGCCACAACTCAAACGACCACGTCCATTATCGAACTCTGCACCAAAGATCAGTTTCAAGACCATTGCTCCCTTTGGTACTGGGAGTCATCGAACCGGTGATGGATGTTTTTCTGGCTCCGGCATCGGCAAAAGCTGCGCCTGCGCGGATCGTAAAGAAATGCAATCCAGCGGCGTCGGATCCTCTGTTTCTGAGATCCGATCCTCCACCTGACTCAGTAATAATTGCTGCAGCAAAGAAGACACATTCAGTGGCATCTTCGTCCTCCGTTCCACCTGATAAAGACAGCAAAGCCCATGACTTTTGGGGAAGGAAAGCCTGTGGTTCAGCTGCTTCCACCCTACAGGTTTCCAACGCTGCAGCCCTCTTGGGGAGATACAATAGATCGCTGTGGGACTCATTAGATCGGTTTAAGGAGAAGCTCCCAAAGGAAGACCAGCAGGACTTTTCAGAAATTATCCATGAAGGGGCTTTGTTTTCTAACCAAGTAATAAGCACGGCAGCGGATGGAGTATCTCTGGCAGCGAATTAGTATGCCCATGGCGTGAAGTAGTGTGGCTCACTGGTTAGAGGCGGCAGACCCGAGAGTAGAGGACGGCCCGGGACCAGGGTTCGATTCCCGGCGCGGCAGGTTTCTGGACCAGGGTCAGCGGACTCGATAATTCTCTCGCCTCGGTGCCCACTCTGATCAGCGATCACACTCGGCAACTCTGGGCATTAGCTTGCCTCATCTTCACTAACGGCCCCACCAGACCGCCGGGGATGCCTGGTCTCACCCTGGAGATACCCATTAAGGGACCATCTCTCAGGGAAGCCAGGAAGGGTTTCGCAGCGGTCGAAGCGCCTTGGGACCCTCCGGGTAAGTAGTGCGCTATATAAATGCCTATACATACATACATACATGGCGTTTGTGCGCGCTGCTCCTCTTGGTTGCGTCCACTGCATTGAAGCCTGATGCCCAACAACCCATACTGAATCTGCCCTTCTCCGGTACCTCTCTGTTTGGCGCCCATTCAGACGAGGAGATGGGAAGGATGAAGGCGGAATTGGACACTTTAAAAGCAATGCGCCTTGAAAAAAAGAGAGTTCAAGAAGCGTTACAGGCCGTACAATCGCAAAGGTAATCAGCAGAGGGTTCAAACCCCTCAATGGTCACAAAATAAACAGGGGAAATCCCAATACCAAGGCCAGCGCTCAACCACAGGAAGAGAAGGACGCCAGCAGCTATCATCCTCCACACCCTAAGCAGGAGGGAAGCAATGAGTCAATGCTTCTTCCAGTACCGTTGCGCACTCCAGTCGGAGGAAGAATAACACACTATGCTCAAGAGTGGCGCACAATAACAAAAGACCAGTGGGTGCACAATATACTAGCCAATGGATACGCACTATGTTTTTGCACGGCCCCAAAAGACTATCCTCCGATAAAATCCAGACAACATCATTTGGTCCTCATGCGTCAAGAAGTGGCGACCCTTCTACAAAAACGAGCAATAGAAATATTCCCATCAATGTAGAGAGGAAAAGGAATCTATTCCAGATACTTCCTTGTCCGGAAAAAAGACCAGCCGAACAAGTTCAGACCCATCTTAGATCTGCGGTTTCTAAACAAATGCATCAAAAAAGAAACATTTCGGATGCTATCTCTCCATCAAATTTTCCTGCACCTAAAGAAAGGCGATTGGATGTGCTCAGTGGATCTTCAGGATGCATATTTCCAGATACCGATCACAGCACGGCATCGCAAGTTCCTACGTTTTACTGTAGGGAAGGAACATTACCAATTCAAGGTCTTGCCCTTCGACCTAAAGTCAACTCCAAGGGTATTCGCGAAGTGCATGACGGTAGTAGCGGCATTCTTACATCGTCAGGGCCTGCACGTCAACCCATACCTAGATGATTGGCTGCTAAAAGAATCATCTCCTCTATTGGTACGGGAGCATCTTCACATGTGTCTGAACCTTCTTCATCGTTTGGGCCTTCATGTCAATCTGGCCAAGTCAGTCCTTCAACCGACCCAGTCGATCCATTACCTGGGGGCCACTATCAACTCCCTCCAAGGAAAAGTGTTTCCTTCAGCAGAAAGACTGTCATCAATGAAGATCAAAGGAAACCTGATTCTTCTAACTCAGCAGCCATCAGTGAGACAGGTGGCTTCTCTAATGGGTTTCATGGCCTCCTGCATTTTTCTTTCATCCAACGCCAGGTTGAGGATGAGATCACTTCAGCAGGACCTGGAAGACAAATGGAGTCAGTCATCAGATCAGTGGACCAACTGGATTCTACTTTTCCCCCATTGCAAAGAAATCTATCCTCTGGTGGATGCATCCACAGAATCTCATGGTGGGAGTTCCATTTCATCAGCCTACGCCTCTCTCTTAAGGGCTGGGGTGCGCATCTAAGTCTCCTTCAAACACAGGGGAGATGGACCCCCAACAAGCAGGCTCACCATATCAACATGCTGGAACTGCGGTCAGTCCAGTTGGCCCGTAAGGCTTTTCAACCAGCCATTCAGTCAGATTCAATATTGATTCAAATGTACCACACAACCACCATGTACTATTTAAACAAACAAGGTGGAACACGCTCTCGTCCTCGGTCTCTCAAGGCCCAAGCAATTTGGCACTGGCTACTAGCCAGAAACCGGTCGATCAAGGCAGGAGAACAGAATGTTCAAGCAGACTCCCTAAGTCGTCACTTCCAAGAGCAAGAAGACTGGGTGCTCAACTACGACGTTGTAGAAGACATTTTCTGGCAGTGGGGTCAGCTCTGCATCGACCTCTTCGTAGACAACAAGAAATGCCACGCCTTCGCATCCAGGGTCTACCGACCAGGGACGAGGGGGAATGCACTTTTGATAAGCTGGTCAGGGACTTTTGCATACGCCTTTCCACCCCTCCCTCTCATTCCGAAGGTAGTGGCGAAGCTCCTGAGATCCAGGATGAAAATGATACTAATAGCACCAGATTGGCCTCACCAGTGGTGGTATCCAGATCTCTTGCAATTGTCAATTTGTCCGCATCAGAAGCTTCCATGCAGGCCGGACCTTCTTTCCAAGATGGGGGCGGGGGGGGAGATCTTCCATCCCAGCCTCCCCTCACTCAGCCTGACAGCATGGCTCCTGAAGTTCTGGAGTATGGACACCTAATCCTTCTGGCAGACTGCATGGACATTCTACGGGAGTCGAAGTGACCTTCCACAAGAACCTCCTACTCTATGAAATGGTAAAGGTTTTATTTGTGGTGTGTTCAGAAGGGTTGGAGTCCAGTTACTGGTCAAGAGGGGGTCATCCTACCATACTTACTCTATTTGGCCAAGTCTGGTTTAAAATACTCTTCTATAAAAAGGTGCATTTGGCAGCCATTACGGCTTACCGGCCTTCATTTTTTCAGCTTCAGGTGGTTAAGGATTTCCTACAGGGGCTAAAGAAGGTTTACCCTCCTGTGAGACCTCCCTCTCCACCTTGGAAGTTGAATTTGGTATTGTCCAAGCTGATGGGCCCTCCCTTTGAGCCCATTCATAAAGCATCTCTGCAACACCTGTCATGGAAAGTGGTGTTCCTGGTGGCAATCACTTCTGCGCGCAGAGTTAGCGAAATTCAGGCTTTGTCATCTAAAGCGCCCTATACAGTTTTCCACCATAATAGAGTGGTTATGTAAACCTACCCTTCCTTTCTACCTAATGTTGTGTTGGAGTTCCATGTAAATCAGACAATCTCTTTGCCCTCTTTCTTTCCAAACCCTACGACTCCAGCGGAGAGAACTCTGCATTCGCTGGACCTTAAGAGGGTTCTCAAGTTTTACTAGGAAGCTACGAAATCTGTGAGAAAGTCTGACCATTTGTTTGTAAAATATGGTTCGGTCAGAACAGGTTTTGGTGCTTCTAAACGGACCATCGCAAGAGGGATAGTCTCTTGTATAAAGTTATCTTACCAGTTGGCAAACAAACCTTTGCTCGCTACCCCGAAGGCTCACTCAACTAGGGGCTAAGCGGCAACAGTAGCTTTTTTTGCATAATGTACCAATGGCCGAGATTTGCAGAGCGGCAACTTGGAAATCGGTTCACACATTTACCAGGCATTTCTGTCTGGATTCAGACTCCAGAGCAGATACCCAAGTGGGCCAGGCTTCCTTGCGGAATCTGTTCAAGTGTTGAGAGTTTCGGAGTCTGTGTTCGCCTAATGGCGGTGTTTTCTGATTTCTGAATAGTTTCTCTATCTACCTGCCCGCAGGATGAGGGGATGGCTTGCTATTCCATTCATGTGCTTATGACTATTGATGAGGATCCCCTGGAAGAGAAGGATTAGTTACTTACCTGTAATCCTAGTTCTCTTCCAGGGGTATCCTCGTCAAAGTCATAAGCAACCCACCCACCTCCCCGGGCACGTAGTCATGTGAAATATAGATATGTTTGTTAAAAAATGGTCTGCGGTTATCCGCCACGAACTGACCTAACTGTCACCCCTGAGGCATGATGGGAGCTAGGGGTCATAGCTGCCTTAAAGGCACGGTGCCAGTTTTCTGTTACTGTCTAGGAGTTAGCTTTTCAGCTTTCTACTCAATGGTTTTTTCTACAATGCAGCTGACAATGCTTTCATTTTCCTTGCAGGATTACCTTTTCTACTGTATAATAAAGCAGTTTACAAAAGTTTTCTTTCTACCGTCTTTTTATTGGAATGTTTGTGCAAAGGTTTTCTATTGCAGCATTGTTCAGCTCTTCCAGAGAGGACTGCATTGTGGGTGTTTATATATGTATATGTATACATATATGTAGAGCTACATATATATATGATATATGTTTTCCGGGGTCCCGCATGTAGGAAGGTGGATATCGGACTATGGTTGCCCCCAACTTTTTGCCTGGTGTTTTGCTGGTTTTTCGACTTAGTTGACCTGGGGCCCTGCTATTCAGGACCCCAGGCCCACTGCTCTCTCTGTAAAATGGATTCCATGTACTCTAGGTACATATCTAATTGGATACTGAGTCACCTTATCAGCCCCTGTACAGTGTACCTTAGGTACCCAGGGCATAGGTGCACCCAGGGCCTACCAGGGGCTGCATCATGTATTATGCCACCCCTGGCTGGCCATCCAAATCTGACACAACTGGCTGATCGATCAGCTGGGGCAAGGTGGTGTAATCACCCTTTGCTTTAGATATAGTATCCTATATCTAACCCTAAAATGGACACATATACTCCTAGAAGTCACTCCTATGGCGGCCTTATCAATCCTGAAGGCAGAGTGCTTGGAATTATGTGAGATGGTGCTCTAGCATGAGCTGAGCCTGTCTGCAGCTTTCGGAACCAAGTCCTTTAGCTGTTTCCATGATAACGCTATACCATATACTCTTAAGTGCATTATAATCCTCGCGTTATTGCTAACTTTGGTATAACATTATCAAAACATGTCGAGTAAGGTGTCATACGAATTGGAATATTACCCCCTCGCCAATTCTGGCGACGGGCGTAGCATTCCACCCTTCTAGAGGGACACGACATGTATGTAACTGTGAACCCCGGTTAAAGTTAACTCGAGCCTCAGCATCACAAAATGGCTGCTGCCACCACAGACACAAGTCTGACCTCCTGCTGCTGGGAGTCCTTCCAGCGAGGGAGGCCTGGACAAAGGGTTTCCTGCCTTGGGAGGTGCTAACACCACCCCAGACAGGATTTTGTGTATTAGGTAGGACAGGGCTGAAAGGAATGAGACATGCCTGGGGCACACAAGGTGTCCCTGTGCATTCTCCGGTCTAAACCAGTTCCTGGGGCACTCCAGCCCCAGAGCTGGCGCAAGACTGGACAAAGGATAGGGGGTGTAACCACCCCCCTTCCTGGTCCCACCCAGAGGAGGGACCTAGTCGTAGTACAGCCCCCTTTAGCCGGATAAAGGTAGGAGCTGGTCCCATTCCAAATTAGATTATCCTGAATAACTTTACAAGAAGAAACTCTGGACTTCGACGTTCTGCTCCATAGAAGACTGAAGAAATCTCCCTTGTGGGCAAGAAGTGTCCACCCTGCACAAGCAGGCACCATCAGCGTCCAGCGGCTTCCCTTTGTCGTCTTCCTTCCCGGATCCAGACTTCAGAGCCCGACGAGACCCGGATTCCCAGACCTCTCCGACCTCTACCTACATCTGCAGCACAGCTGAGATCCGTGGGTGCGACAAGACACGTGGAACCGGCCATCTTGAAAGAAGCAGCACTTCGCTCCAGCACGACTTCAGAGGTATCCTCATCCAAGTGCTTTGGGGACTGAGAAGCCCTGACCCCGAGCAGCTCCTGCACCGAAGACCAGCCCTCCAGCATCCACAAGATCTGCGTGGGGCCCTTCTGCCTGTTTGCTGCTCGATGCGTTGTCTGGTTACTTGCCGGCTGGCTGGTGACCTCCTAGACGACGACAACCCGAAATCTTCACTGCTGGTCTGGTTGCTCCAGACTGGCCCTTGCTCTCTTCCAAAAGAGGAGCACCCCGGACCCTCCTGGTCCACTCCAGACGCCGTTTCCACTCACGGCGTGGGTTGCCTTTGCCAAGGCCTGTTGACTCCGAATCTGAAGCCGAGACCGCCGACAGAGAGAGCCTGCGTGGGACAGCTCGTGCCTCCATCCTGGTCGTCGAAGACACCACCTGGTCCACGTGGCTGCAGAGACAAGCGTCCACCTTCACCTGATCGCGACAACGACATCTGGTTCCACTCCTGGTTCCACTCCAGTCACTGGCTAGTGACTTTGAACATTGTCCCCTCTGCTTTCAGGTTTTTCTCTTCACTGATCCACCCTTGGATCACACCGGACATCTTCCTCCTGACCGCCTGCGGCATCTTTTCCTCCAGGCTCCATAGACTTCAACGCCGGAACCCGACACGACTTGGCACCTATGCACCCGCAGCCTGTGGGGGAGGTAACACGAGCATTTCGGTGCTCACGGGTAGCTTGTCTATCCTAGTGTCCAGTTCCACAGTCGTTTTGGTCCTATCTAGTCAGGGACGTCCGTACTCACCTTTTTCTTAAACTTTACTGTCCATAGACGTTTGTACGCATCTCGCGTGTGAGTTCACACTCTGCACACGCGCTCCGTGGGCCTCCTATTACTTACCTCAAGTTAGTATAGAGTGGTCCCAGCGATCCTACAGCCTCTGGACAGCTCCATTCCTATTATCAACTTTCACATTCCACTTACTTAGTATATGGTTTGTTGTGCCCCTAGGGCACCATTGTAAATCGTGCAACTTGAACGTATTTTTCCTAAGAGATTGTCATGTGCTTAGCCCTCTGACCTCATAAAGAGTTCAGAGGTGTATGTTAGTTAATAAATACTTGTTTATTTTCATAACAACCTGTGTGGTGTCCTTTCACTTGGTATTCAAGGGGTTATATGTGGTTAAACAGCTGGCTTTACATGCCAAAAGAGTTTAGCCTAAGACTGCTTTGTCCATGCTACCACTAGGATAGCTGGTCTATAAGGTTGACTTACAACCAATCACCAAAAGGGTTGTTTGGACTGATACAAGGTGATCACTAGAACTAGTGAGCATCATATATTAGGCCAACTTCTCACACCGCACATGGGCGGGAATATTTATGTGCTCATGACTTTGATGTGGATACCACTGGAAGAGAACTAGGATTACAGGTAAGTAACTAATCCTTCTGCACCTAAGTCTTTAACACCAACACCTTTATACATGGAGATTGTGTGGCCATTGAACCGATTGAACGCCATTGACTTTCCTCTAAAAGTGGTTGTCATCTTGGCAGCCAGGCGTTCATCGACAAAAACTATATTTTTGTGGTTGGGACAAATTTGCGACTTGGTGCTGCACCCACCAGATTGAACCCCTCAAATACAAGTTATTTGACATTTTGTTATTTCCTCTTACTTGCCCAGCAAGGTTTGGCATTGGGCATAGTTATGAGTTCTCTTTCGGCCTTCTTACAATTGCTAAATCAGCCTTCGTTGTTTAAGTCACTGGTTGTGAAATTATTTTTTAAAGGGCTGCAGCACGCCTCTTTACCCCCCCCCTGCCCTTTGTTTCCTTCCTTGTAATGCCGCAAAGGGACTTTAATCTGCTGTGCACTCCATTTGATCTGTTTCACAGCTGTCCTTCATGGCTCCTTACCATCAAAACTGTTCCTAAACCCCATCATCTTGGCAAAGCGTGTGAGTGAGCTTCAGGCTCTTTGTATTACTCCATCCACATGGTTCTGCAGAAAGTTGTGATGCAGTACGTCAGTCATACCAGGTTAGGTTATATATTTTTGTAAAGTGCTTGTATACCCTCAGGGGCGTCTTGGCACTAGCTGAAATCAAAAAGAATAAAACAGCAGATGTTCGAGGCATGTGGGCTGCTGATATATCTGACATATCTGTGCATAGATCGCCGCCTAGTGTTGGGTCCGGATGATTGCACATTGTTGTCCTGGAAGAGTCTTCGAAGTATCACGAGATAGGTGGCTCCTCCCCTGGCCTACAGTGCGCATGGGCATCGACTCGATCCTCAGATTGTTTTTTTCCGCCATTGGGTTCGGATGTCTATTTGTTAACTCAAGTTCGGAATCGATAATAAACTTTCTCTTTGGCCAAAAGGCCTTTAGTTATCGTCGGTATTGTCTTGTGATCGGTTCCAGTACTGTTACTGCTCTGTCCCGAGCCGGACATCAAGAGGAGCCGCGTGGCTTTTCGACACTGAAGGCGCGGTCGACGCCATAGACCTTATTGACGATCCATCATGGAACGGAGCCCGTTCAAGAGATGCCCCGTCTGCAACTCCAAGTATCCGCACATCGACGTCCACCCGGTGTGCAACAAGTGCCTGTCTCCGGATCACGATGAAGCCAGCTGTATGGCTTGTTCTCGGTTCCGTTCCAAGAAGACGATTTGCCGAGGAAGATGAGGGAGTCGAGCAGGAAGATCAGGAGAGCCTGTCTGATCCAGCTTCGGAGATCGACTCCAGCTACGACGCAGATGTAGAAATGGTCGATACTGAAGACGTTGTCGACGAGGTAGGAGACGATGATGAGGCCTTCGCGGCAATGGAAGATAGCTCCAACGAGGAGCTAGGCCCAACCGTGGGTACGGGGGCCCTAACTAAAACCCTCGATAAGGCTCAGGTCGAGGGATCGCCACATGGCCTTACCCAAGATCGTACACTTGGTTCTACAGCCCCGCCTCAAGGCCCGGCTACGGACATTTCTACAGCCCCGCCTCAAGGCCCGGCTACGGACATTTCTAACGAGCCATCGGTTGACCAATCGAAACCGAAAGCATCGGTGTCTACACAACCGAAAGCGCTGGACGCTAAATCGAAACCAAAAGTGTGTATCGCTTTGGTGGGTTCGAAGACCTCTGAACCATTGGCACCGACAAAGCAGAAGAGTGTTATCGACCCGGTGAGGTTGCTAAAGGGTGTCGAGCCGAAGACCGGGGCACCGAAGAAACTGGTCAAGGACGTCGACCCGAACAAGTCGACGCCGAAGGCCATCGACACGGCAAGGGACTCGGAACTCATAAGGTTCTCGATCCTAAGCTTCGACCTGACAAAGCTCGAGGCAGTACAGGCCTCGAGTCCACACCCAGTGGTGGCTCGAAGGAACCCGTTGAGTCAACACAGCCTTCCGCCTCCTTTTCGAAGCAGGTGTCGGACTCGCTGAAACGCATTAAAGAGAAGGCTACTACTGTTGGACCAAAGGCTGCTCCACCCCCGAAGTCGGTCAGTAAACCTCCGAAACCGTCTGCACCCATCCAGTTCACGCTGCCGTCGAAAGTGGTGCCTAAGGCCTTTGTCCCGAGGACGGCCGTCGAAGCGACAAAGAAGGTGTCCGTGGGGCCGAAGCCTACAACTGAGGAGGTGGCCACCAAGCATCGACAGCCTCCGCCTGAAGATCAGTCGAGGCAATTCATCGACGCCGAGACAGGTAGACTTTCTATTTTCAAACGGAAGATCTCCCCTGAACAGCCTATGGAATCATATAGAATTCCATTGAAGAAAAAGAGGGATTCTGCTACGTCACCTCTTCTCTATGAACCTATAACACCACATGGACAAGACACTGCCCCTATCTCACCCACATACTCAGATGTGGAGGCAGGGGAAGGTGACGGCGATGAGTACAGCTATCCTGTGGACACTGATCCTGAAGATCACGCTGAACCCTGGACAGACTCTGCTGACCCAGGAGATCCACAAACTGCCCCAGACAGCCATGTCTATGCTGTTAAAACCTCGCCTACTGAAGACACGGCGGCGTTTAATGCACTTATTGAAAGGGCAGCAAAAAATCATGATGTCCAGCTCCATGCTGACCCTGTGGAAGAGGATTTTTTGTTTGACACCTTCTCAACCTCAGAGAGAACAGTCAAGACTCTGCCAATGCTAAAGGGTGTCCTGAAACATGCTGGAGAAATTTTTAAGGAGACCACAAGGGCAAGGGTGATAAACCCCAGAATTGAGAAGAAATACAAACCGGCACCTGGAGACCCTACGTATATCAAGGGGCAGTTGCCGTTGGACTCTCTGGTTGTTTCCACTGCCCGGAAGAGGGCGAACTCGCAAACAACGGGTGATGCTCCTCCCCCTGACAAAGAATTTAAAGTGCTAGAAGCATCAGGGAAAAGGGTGGCAGCTCAAGCGGCCAATATCTGGCGCATCTCCAACACACAGGCACTCTTAGTCAGATATGACAGGGCTCATTACGATACACTTGAAACCCTGTTACAACACTTGCCAGATGAGTATAAGGAGGCGGCAGAGATGCTAATACAAGAAGGCAAACTTATATCAAATGCATCTATCAAGTATGCGCTGGACGCGGCAGACACCGCGGCCAGGGCAATTAATACAAGTGTGATGTTACGGCGACATGCCTGGCTAAGAATAGCCAGAGATACAAACCACCATACTGAATCAGCCTGTTGACCCTGATCACTTATTTGGCCCGGAGGTGGACACCACCTTAGAAAAAATCAAGAAGAACACTGAGACTGCAAAGTCTATGGGGGCTCTACAGTCGCAGCAGTTCAGGGATGTTTCCTTTCGTCGCTCCAACAATAGGGGAACTTCCAGAGGGCAGCTGTCCCAGCAGACACAATACAGTAAAGGAGGCACGCAGACCACCTACACCAAACAGAGTAGGGGTGGCTATCGTGGAAACCGCACCAAGGGCAGAGGTCGTGGTAACAGCTCCCGATCCTCCGCCACTAACAAACAGTGACGTCTTGTCACTGCCCCCGACCATTCCACACCGGTCGGGGGGAGACTACAACAGTTCCTGCCGGTCTGGAAATCCATCACCACAGACAGGTGGGTGAGACAACTTATCCAGTACGGTTATTGTCTGGAGTTAACATCCACTCCACCCAACATACCCCCAAGACACCGTCCTATGTCCACAGAGCCTTTGCACTTATTGCAGCAGGAGGTACTCGTCATGCTGCAAAAAGGGGCCATAGAGCTCGTGCCTGTGGAAGAAAAAGGTACAGGGGTGTATTCGCTGTACTTCTTGATACCAAAAAAGGGCTGGCCCCTCAGACCCATACTGGACCTCAGGCCCCTAAACCAGTACATTCTATCAGAACACTTTCACATGCTCACATTACAGCAGGTTCTACCGTTACTCAGTCAGGGAGATTTCTAGCAACATTAGATCTGAAGGATGCATATTTCCATATTCCACTACACCCGTCACACAGAAAATACCTCCGGTTCACCATTCAGGATCAGCATTATCAGTTCAGGGTCCTCCCTTTCGGAGTGACGACAGCACCCAGGGTGTTTACCAAGTGCCTGGCGACAGTGGCTGCACACCTACGGAGACAGAACGTTCACGTCTACCCTTATCTGGACGACTGGCTTATCCAGTCAAAGTCGGCCCAACAGTGTGCCGCCCACATGTCCCACACCATTCACCTTCTTCACGATCTGGGGTTTTCACTAAATTATCCAAAGTCCCACCTTCAGCCCGCCCACGTACGGCAGTATCTGGGCGCGTGTGGACTTGGGGAACGTGCGGACCGGAATAACAGGCGGGGAGGCCGAATATAGTGAGCTATGTCTGTGGTATTTATTCAACAGAGGAATGGAAATACAAAGTCACAATGCAGATAGGGATGGTGGACTTGGCTGATGACCCGGCTCGGTGAGGTGGATTCTGGATCAAGTGCTGCTTCCCGCTTTCACCAGTAGTCTCCTCGGTATGGTACTGGGGCTCCACGGAGGCTTGAAGAAAGGGAGAGAAGCGTAAGGGCTTTAGTCCGAGCAACACAGTGGAATGATTCCACCTACACCCGGGCGTGAGAGGGTATGAAAGAGGACGGTGAGGGAGGGACGGTAAGGGGGTTGGAAGAGGCAAGGAAGAGATGGGAAGGAAGAGAGGTGCCAGGTGCTGGGCAGTGATCGGGCTCTATACAGTGTGCGTGAAAAAAGGGGAATTAATATACAGTGTCTCGGTGCTCGTGAATCCTATGATATTTACACTCTATATATACAACTCTATGTACAGGGGCACTGAGAAAGGGTGACGTGTCCTCACGTGCCCCGCCGCAACTCTCGTCCGAGTTGCGGCCGCTCTCCAGCCTCCTCCTGAGGACGCCACCAGTCCTCCGTCCAGACGTCCTCTTCCTCGCTCCGGTCTAGCCGTGCTGTGCCGCTCTCTGTCGGGGGTCCGTCGCTCTCCGCTGCCTCCTGCCAAGAGTCGGTTGCTCCAAACGCCTTTCCTTTCTCCTCTGGGCTTTTTCTATCTTCCGGCTGGTTGACAGCCCGACCACTTCCGGGGTCAGGGGCGGGTACTTCCGGGTTGATAGAGGTCGTCCTGTTTCCGGGATCGCTGGCGAGTGTTTCCAGTTCTCCGCGTTCAGGGGTCGGCACCTGCAGGGGACGAGAAAGAGAGGGTGTCCTGGGTGACCGGGACGTTAACCGACCGAGCGTGGGGGACAGGATTCCCACGCTCGGACACCGCTGTAAAGAGGTAGGTGCAGCCTCCGTTCCACAGCGCAACAATAGATACTCTGGCAACCAAAGCACAGCCAAATTCAGTGAGAATCAACAGCATGCAATTGCTGATACGACAATTCAAGCCACAACACTCGCTTCCGGCACGGGTGTTCATGCAGTTGATAGGCATGATGGCCTCCTGCATCTTCATAGTCCCGCACGCGAGACTACACATGCGTCCGCTTCAGGAGTGCTTAGCACGTCAGTGGAATCAGGCTCACGGACATTTAAAAGACCTAGTGTTGGTAACCAGTCATGCATGCAACTCTGCATTGGTGGAATCCACAAAACCTTTGCAGGGGCCGACCGTTCCAGGAGCCTGTGCCACAGATTATTCTGACGATGGACGCATCTCTCCAGGGATGGGGAGCTCATGTACTCCACTACACAGTGCAGGGACTATGGACAGCGCAGCAAAGGAAGATGCACATCAACCTTCTAGAACTGATGGCTATCTTCATGGCGATGAAAGCATTCAAAGTACATCTGTGCAACAAGGTTGTGTTGATCCGGACGGACAACATGTCGGCCATGTACTACATACAGAAGCAGGGAGGTACACACTCTCCACAGCTGTCTCATCTGGCTCAGAGCATGTGGAAGTGGGCCATTCAGAGGAACATCTTACTCATGGCGGAACACCTCCCGGGCAAGGACAATCAGATGGCGGACCTGCTCAGCAGGTACAGCCACCAAATGCACGAGTGGGAGATACATCCATCAGTACTCCAGCTGTACTTCCAGCAGTGGGGTCATCCAGAGATAGACCTGTTTGCCACAAAGGAAAACGCTAAATGCCAAAGCTTTGCCGCCAGGTTCCCACACCCACAGTCGCAGGGCAATGCGATATGGATGAACTGGTCAGGCATATTTGCGTACTCTTTTCCCCCGGCACCTCTAATACCGCTGGTGGCACGCAAGCTGAAGCAACACTCGATGACACACATCCTGGTTGCTCCTACGTGGGCACGCCAACCATGGTACACCACATTTCTACAACTATCCGTGGTACTGCATCAAAGGCTGCACCTCACACCCAGGCTTTTGACGCAGAGCCATGGCGACATTCAGCATCCAGATCCGCAACAGCTCAACCTGGCGATCTGGCTCCTGAGGTCTTAGAATTTGGCTACCTCAACTTGCCTCCTGACTGTATGGATATCATATGGGAGTCAAGAAAGCCCACCACCAGAGCATGTTATGCGGCAAAATGGAAGCGGTTTGTCATTTATTGTGCCGACCACAACATCAACCCGCTAGACGCATCTACTCACAACATCATTTTGTTATCTGTTACATCTATACAAATGCAATTTGGCCTATGCTTCCATTCGTATATATTTGTCCGCAATAGCAGCTTATCTCCAAAACAGGCAGCATCTCTCGCTTTTCAGAGTGCCTGCCATATAAGCCTTTCTATAGGGACTCAAACGAGTTATTCCTCCCCGACACCCACCAGCTCCTGAATGGAACCTAAATGTGGTCCTCACCAGACTGATGGGTCCACCTTGTGAGCCTCTACACTCATGCGAGATTCAATTCTTGACGTGGAAAGTGGCTTTCCTAATAGCAATCACATCGCTACAACGAGTTAGTGAACTTCAGGCACTAACTATCCAGGAGCCATTCATACAGATTCACTCCAACAGGGACTATAGAACTGCCAGTGTTCTTCCAGAATCCTGAGTCAGTGGCGGAGAGAATGCTCCTCACCACGTCAAAAGAGCTCTAATGTACTACATAGATAGGACCAAAGATTTTCGGAAAACAAAACAACTGTTTGTTGCCTTTTCGCCACAACACAAAGGCAACCCCATTTCCAAGGCAAGTATAGCCAGGTGGATCGTTAAGTGCATTCAGATTTGCTATCAAAAGGCCAAGCGTACATTAACGGTTCCCCCAAGGGCCCACTCCACGTGAAAGTTGGGGGCCTCTATGGCTTTCCTTGGAAATATTCCTTTAGAAGACCTATGTAGAGCAGCCACATGGTTTACCACACACACATTTACAAAACACTACTGCGTAGATGTGCACTCCAAACAGCAAGCAGCTGTAGGGCAGGCTGTTCTAAAAACACTTTTTCAAACTGCTGCAGCTGGCACAGGCGGCCGCCACTAATGGAGGGACTGCTATGTATTCTATGCACAGATATGAATTCAGCAGCCCACATGCCTCGAACCGAATATGCTACTAACCAGTATGCATCTGTTCTTGGCATGTAGGGCTGCTGACATTCATATCGCCCGCCCTCCTCCCCGGCGCCTGTAGCGGCTGAAGCACTTAGAATTACTCTTAGCATGGTCATCACTTACGGTGTTACACTCCATCTTTGCCACAATGGCGAAAAACAATCTGAGGATGGAGTCGATGCCCATGCGCACTGTAGTCCAGGGGAGGAGCCACCTATCTCGTGATACTTCGAAGACTCTTCCAGGACAACAATGTGCAATCATCCGGACCCAACACTAGGCGGCGATCTATGCACGGATATGAATGTCAGCAGCCCTACATGCCAAGAACAGATGCATACTGGTAAGTAGCATTTTCAATATATTGGGAGATGAAAAGCCATGTCTGGAGAGCCTTACTAAAGGCCAAAAGACTGGGTTGAGCTTTAATGAGCCTAGGAAGATCATTCCAAGCCTTAGAGGCTCTTAGCATGAAACTTCTACCTCCCCAGTTAATAAGTTTAAATCTGGGTCCTGAGACCAGTCTGGCAGATGCGAATCTAAGGGTGTGAGAAGGGGAATAATCTTGAAAAAAATGTTTGCTGGAAGACATGACCAGTGCCCTGCAGGGCCTCGTATACTGTGCATACAACTTTAAATTGTATCCTCTATCTGATGGAGACTATTAGCCCCCAGGCGTGAGACTGGATCGGGAAACTTTTCTGCCACAGCATCACTGCGCACCGCGGGGACGGCACCACGTGACTCCACCCTGACGTCGGCGAGGATACATAAGTCCCACCCCAGGTTTTTCTCTTTTTGCATACAACGCGAACCCGGATTACTTACATGGCCTGTTTTCAGGCCTTCCATTCCCTTTTTACGCTTTGGCGTGTAGTGGAACAGTGTGCGAATGCCTTAGGGCTTCAAGACGTGTACCTCCTGTGCATGTCCCATGTCGGCGATGGACCCTCACCCGATTTGAATGTGGTGCATGGGTGAGCACCACGACTTGGAGAGTTGCGACGCCTGCCAACACCATAAGCCTAAATCACGGCGGGAGCGCCGGGTGAAGTTGCTGTTGGCGCGCTTGTCCAGGTCGGTGTCATCCTAGCGTCCGTTCCCTACCTCGGAGGCAAGGAACCGCTGGTTTAGTCTGCGGAATCGCCTTTCGCCGCAGCCCTTTGGCCGTGGCTCACCAGCTGGTAGGTCTTTCAGTATGTCTCCGAGGCCTTGTCCTCCTTCCGCGGTGGGTGCCGGTGCCCCCACCTGTCGCCTCCCTTCCCGCCGTTTCCCGGCACAGAGGCGACTAGGGCCCAAATGACAGCCTACACTGCTGCGCTGCAGGCTTCTTTGGCCCTTCCTCCACCTCCTGTGATGTCTGTGGATCTCTTGCCTTGCGCAGGGAATTCCGCAGCGGCTCTGGCCCCAGCGCTGAAGGTTTCGGCTTCAGGTCGTAGGAGGGTGGCGCCATCTAGGTGTAGTCCTTCGGGGTTTCCCTTATCGGTGCCTAGCATCCATGCCTCGCCGCAAATCCCTATGGTGCTCCATGTGGTGTCGCAGGCGATCGGCAGGACTCCGGGCTTGTCCCCGAGTCCCCCTCGATCCTCTGAGCAGGCGGCTGCCTCACCAGAGGTCGAGCCGGCGCCGGGAGCCTTCCTCCCCGGCTCCGGTGGAGTCGCGGGTGGAGGCCGGGGCCTGCGGCGCCTTCCAGAGTCCCTCTCGGTCCTCGGCACGGGCGGCTGCCCCGTCTGAGATAGAGCCACCGCCGCTTTGGTGCCGTGTCTTCGCTGATTCGGGGTCTGCCTCGCCCAATTCTCTTGTAGAGCATGTGGTGGCAGGAGTGAGCCCTGCACCACTTGGGCCCACTCCGGCGTTGGTAGACGCTGATCAGGTGCCGATGGTGGGGGGGTGGGGGTAGATATCGACCCACCCCCCCTCACCCCCACCCCGCTGGTGTTGTTGGGGTATGACTTGTCATTGATCTTCCATTCTGGCCTCAAACCCTTCTGTCTCTGGGCGGTGGTTGCAGCCTTCTTCGTCTGCTGTGCCCTTTCTTTTTCACATGCTTTCTACCTCCAGGGAGGCTGTTATGTTGGTTGCGAGCTTGCTTGCAGTAGCTGCACTATTCTTTAATTTCATGACATGCCTTGGTACCTGGCACTATTCTGGAGGGTGCTGTTCCTCACTATTAGTTTCTTTCCGTTCTGTATAGCTGGGTCTTCGCACACTGTTCCAGTATTCTCACAGTTTTATTTGTGATGGCTCTGCGTTGTGGTGCGGAAAAATTCTCCGAAGAAAACTGAAGTAGGTGGGCTGGGGTGGGACTTATGTATCCTCGCTGACTTCACGAACGCGGACGACGTCAGGGCGAAGTCACGTGGTGCCGTCCCCCCAGCGCGCAGGGATGCTGTGGCAGAAAAGTTTTCCGGATCCAGTCTCACGCCTGGGGTTAATTGTACGTTAAGGAATCTGCGGCTAGAATCGTCTCTACCAGATACATCGTTACCGAAGGTAAGTAACTCGTACGTTTAACCTGCAATCAATGGAGCTTAGCAAATTAATGGGACACCGATTGAGGTTTGGGGCTCTTGCCAAGCAGCCGTGCTGCCACATTTTGTAATGTTTGCAATTTGTTAAACACATGCATTAGGAAATAGCCCATTGCAGTATCTATTTTAGAAATAACTAGAGAAGTGACCTCTGTTTTTAGGAGGTCCGCAGGTAAGAAGTGGAGATGTTTCTTAAAAGTGAAGAATGCAGAATAAGTGACGGAATTTGCTTGATCAACATAGGAGAGCTTGTTATTAAGCAAAACTGCTAGGTTCCTGATGCACCTACCAGGAGATGATCCAAGCTCATAAGGCTACCAATCGGGCAACCAGAATGATGGCTGGGCTCCAAATACCAAGACATCCGTTTTGGAGGCATTCAGTTTAAGGCAGTTTTCAGCAATCCAGCTGCCTACTGCTTTCATGAAGCTACAGAATTTTGTAGCCACTGCCCTGCTACCAGAAGCAAGTGAGATGACAATTTGAGTATCATCTGCAGAAGATGTAATATCAAAGCCAAATGATCTAATAAGTTTAGCTAGCAGGATCACGTAAATGTGAAACATGTTAAAGATCTCACCCTACTTTGGACCGATGACTTCAGCAGCAAGGATGGCTGGTCCCGGGGAACAAGGGTCATCCGGAGAACCTGAATTGGCAGCTTTAAGAAGCTTAATTACCACAGTGTGAGAAGGGGGTACAAAGCGGCTAAAATCAGTATTAGTTGGAAGATTGAAGGAGATGTTCTTTAGTCCTATCTTCCCGAAATAGATGAAAAAGTATTACAAACCATCCTTCACTCTTAGGCGGAAAACCTTGGCTACTGAATTATAGAAGTTTTGGTTACAAACACTTGGCCGGGGTGAAGAGACCGTTTTTCTGTTGTAGAGACTAGTGTCTTAGTAGAGTTTGGAGTGGATTTGATTCGATTTTATTAGTGGAGAAAAGAGTTTTAGTTTTGCGAATAGTGGATTTGTAATTGGACAGATGTTCTATTTGGCCTTTTCACTGCTGCAATAATTAGTGCGCCAAAATCTTTCTTGCCTTCTACAGGCCTGTTTCAAGATCCTTGATTCCTCCGAAAACCATGGAGCAGTAGTACAGAGTTTCTTAGTTGTATCCTTTTTTTCAGGTGCTAATGTTAGGGAAGCGACTTATTATCCAGTGGGTGTAATTTTCAACTGCTAGTTCCGCATTTTCAGTGACTATAGGTGCAGTGTACATAAGAAGTTAGGAGAATTCATTCACTTGGACTCTGTGCCAAGCCCGTGATAGAATCCAAGACTGAGATGCTGGGGCTGAGCTGACAGAGTACGAAGGAGTTTAAAAAAGACGGGCCTATGATCGCACCAACATAGTATGAGTGTCCACGTCCACTAGACATGAATTGTTTTTAAAAATACCATCAAGAGTATGACCTGCCAAATACGTAGGAGTGGCACCAGCTGAGGATGGCCAAAGTAGGTCATAATTTGTAGCAGATTATACTACTAACAACGGTTCAGGTTTGTAATTATCCAAAGCAACACAGTACAATGGAAAATGTTATTACATTTTACAGAAAAAATCACGTCCCAAAAAACAGAGAGGAAAAAAATTCTACCCATACAGTGAGTTTGCACCAGCTGCTCATTGGGGGATCTAGACTTTCTTTGCTGTCCCTGCTGGGTTTTGCATTCAGTACTTTACAGACTGGTTAGTTAGATATTGGGTAAAATGTCCCCGTTTTCAGTTTCGTTACTGTTTCCCTTTTTACTTTTTAAACATCTAGGACTCGTGAGTCATCCTGAGCCTTTGTTTTCTCGTGTCAACTGACTGTACATTGAGTAGCTGTAGTAATAATCCAGTCAGATTCAACAGTTAAAAGCCCTAGCTAACCAGCTTTAGAATACAGAACATTCTCAAAGATTAACATGTCTCATGCACTGGCATGCGACCACAGCATTAAACTTAAAGGAAAAGTAATGAACAAGAATATAACATATCTCCCTCATTACAAAAACAAAAAGGAAAAAGAAACAAGCAAAAAGCTAAATAACATATCTTAAGACATGAAGATAAAGTCTTAACACATAAAGTCAATTAACATATCTTTTAGAAATATTGACTACACGTTTGTTATCTTTCACTCTATGAGCAATAGAACATCTCCAAACTATTCACTTTGCTTATTAGATGGGTATCTCTTATCACTCAGGACAGTACATTTTGATAATTTCTTAACGTTCCAAAATTTGCCATCCTGTGTCATGACACTATTAGAGAATCCTTTTTTGACCAGAATGGGATCACTAAACTTATTGTAACCTTTGGATAACAAACCCGGTCTAAGGATTCTCACCCACTCTCCACCTGAAATTCTTGAGATTTTGTGTTCCATTTTCTGTCATACCACTCCTTAGTCTTAAATTGCTTATTCTCCACACGTCTGGCAACATCCTCCATATTAACCTTGTCCACTAAAAACTGATTGCATTTCTCCTTCAACCACCACGGTAGCATTCTTGATGCTGGATTACGACCCTTGAACAACTTAAAAGGACTTACCTCCGTGATAGTGTGAGGTGTAATACGGTAAGTCCATAGACTCTCCCTCAAAGCACTTACCCAATATACTCCAGATTTGACTGATTCCACCACAACATTTTTCAAAACTCGATTAAACCTTTCAACTTGGACATTCTCATGCGGTTCGTATAATGAAGTTAACCTGTGAACAATGTTACAATTCTTAAGGAAATTGGCCATTTCACTAGATGTCAATTGAACACCATTGTCAGAAACCAAAACAGAAGGACATCCTTCTCTAGTAAATACTTCTTTGAAGAAATTAATGACCGCTTCAGTGGTAGCCTTAGGGACAAACTTCACCTCAGGCCACTTGGAATGATAATCCACTATCACTAAGGCGTAACGTGAAGACTCAGGTAAAATATTGAAAGGACCCGATATATCAAAGGCAATATTTTGCTACGGCTCCGAAGGCCATTTAACTATTTTGAGTGGTGGAGTATACACTTTTACCATTCTTTCTCTACACACACCCTCTTGACACTCCCTAACCGTCCTAGCAACAAATCTGTCAATACCTGGCCACCAAAACACAGATCGAACCAACCGTTTCATGGACAAAATACCAGGATGTGTGTCATGCGGAATTTTTAAAGTGATGTCCTGCATGCCCTCTGGGGGTATACACTTGCCAGACTTGAAAATGAAACCACAATCCAATTCCAACTCATCCAAAACATTGTAAAATGGCATCAATTCCGACTTGATAATGTTTTTATTTGGCCAACCATTCTGAATATAATTCACTAAATCTTCCCACCTTGAATCTTTTTTAACACATTCTTGCCAATCAGATTCAGTAACGTTCTTAAATTTCCCTTGTAACACATCCTGAATAGCTAAAACAAAATCACACTCCTTAACTACACTGACATCCTCCACCTTGCATGGCAAACGTGACAAACAATCTGCCGTAACATTCTTTTTTCCAGGTACATATACCGTGACAAAATTATATTCAG
Source organism: Lissotriton vulgaris (assembly GCF_964263255.1). NCBI lineage: Eukaryota > Metazoa > Chordata > Amphibia > Caudata > Salamandridae > Lissotriton > Lissotriton vulgaris. The sequence continues at coordinate 168,259,263 of NC_141687.1, read as the reverse complement.
GCAACCTAGAAGTTAGTCTCGCGATTCTGGCTGTGGAATTCCATCCCCCTCCCACAGATAAAATATTGACTAAAGGCTTGTGATCCGTTCTTAGAGTAAATTTGGATCCCCAAACATAAAGTCTAAAATGCTCAATGGCCCAAACGCACGCTAACAATTCCTTTTCTATCACGGAATACTTACGCTCGCATTCATTCAATGTTCTCGACGCAAATGCTACATTCCATTCCTCGCAGCCTTCCCTTTGAGACAACACTCCACCCAAACCATACAGGCTGGCATCAACTGTGATGATACATTCTTTGTTAATTCTAAAAGGTTTTAAATTGGGAGCTTTGACAAGGTCTCTTAACTTCATCAAATGCTTATTGGATATCAGACCAAAGATATTCTACACCCTGTCTCAATAATCTTCTCAAAGGTTCCATCTTATTAGCAAAATTTTCTACAAACTTGCTGTAGTATTCACACATACCAGCAAAAGATAACAATTGATCCTTGTTTTCTGGAACGGGAGCTTTGGTGATAGCTTCCACATTGGATTTTTTTGGAAACACCCCTTTACCTGATAGGGTATGTCCCAAATATTCCACTGACTCTTGAAAGAGTTTGCACTTATGTGCTTTCACTGTTAGACCATTATTCTGTAGTCTCTTACATACCTCTTGCAAATGATGTTCATTAGTATTTTTTGAGAACACCAATATATCGTCCTGAAAACATTTTACATATGTATCTATATCTCTGAATATATGAAACATGACCCTTTGAAAAACAAGTGCAGCGGACGCAAGTCCGAAAGGCATGCGTACATATTGAAAAAGACCCTGAGGTGTTATAAATGCCGTAAGTTTTCTAGACTCTTCTGTTAATTCGATCTGATGGTAGGCAGATCTTAAGTCTAATGTAGAGAAAATGTTTGCACCATCAAAAAGTGACACTAACTCATTTATATTTGGCAAAGGATGTCAATCAATAGCAGTGTTGGAATTCAACGCTCTCGGGTCCACACATAATCTTAACTTTTGGTCCGGTTTTCTTACTAAAACTATGAGAGAAACCCACTCTGATTCTATAGGTTCAATAATCCCCTCCTTCAATAAATTATCTATCATGGCCTTGAGTTCTTCTCTAATATTAATGGGAACACCTCTAGGTTTTGAATAACCGGTGCATGATCCTTTTTTAACACAATATTATGTGAAAAATTCTTGAGTTTCACTAGTTTTTCACAGAACACTGTATCAAAGTGCTTGATAAGATCACATCCTTTACTGCTTAGAATGGGGTTATTGGATAGCTCAACTACAGAAATAGTATTTATCAGGCTATCATCACACAAAGACACCAGTTCTTTTGCCCTGGGATTTAATATAATACCTAACTTCCATTGGTCAAACCATCCCAACACATTGATGCCTTTAACAGAAATGTATAACTTAATAGGAGCTTTCCTGTTTTTAAACTGAATTTCAACATTGAGAAATCCAATCATTTCAATCTTTGTACCAGAAAAATGTACAGCAGAAATATCGGACTCATTAATATTGCCTAACTTTGTAGAATGAGAAAACATGCTTTCATAATACTCTTGAGTAATTATGGTCCATGGAGATCCTGAATCTACCATAAGGAATAAATCAATTCCGCAAATTGTAAAAACACATTTTGGTGAATTACGTTGTAAATCTGATTGATTATCTCAAATTGAAACTACAAAACCAGATACATAGCTAGATTCATTAATAGATTCACTATTCCTAGAGTTGCTTACAGTTTCTTCAGAAACAATAGATACAGGTCGTTTATTTTGTACTAGAGCACGTCTGTCCCTGCACATGTTACTAAAATGTCCAATTCTTTTGCAAAACTTGCATTCCCTTTTTAAAGCTGCACAACCTGAAAAAGAAGCAATGTGAAATTTATTACCACATCTGAAACACATTCCTTGAAAATTCTGATTGTAAGACCTCTGAGAAGAAAATTGCTTTGTCTTATTGAAGGAAGAATCTTGTTTAATCCCTTGTATATGTTTTACAACACAAACTTCTTCATCAATTTGTTTCTTCTCAGTGTTGCTTTTTACGGTATTCATCCATAAATCAGATTGTTCTTGTGCTTTAGCTACAGCAATGGTTTCAGCTAAATTCGGATCACCCATAACCCATAGTTTATCCTGAGTTTTTTCACACTCGGTATGAACAATGATCTGATCTCGTATCATTTCATCTGTGATGGTACCAAAGTTACAATGAAGACTTAACAATCTCAAGGAAGTCAAAAAATCTTCATAAGATTCATCTTCTTTTTGTTTTCTAGTATAGAACTTGAAACGTTTAAGTGCAATGCTTAAATTGGGTTTAAATCTTTTCTCAAGTCTAGCAAGAGCTTCAGTATAAGGATTTAAATTATCTCCACCACCATCATTTGTAGAAGTAATTTGAGGCAAAGATCTGAAAATGTCTTGTCCTTCTGAGCCCAGACAATGAAGAAGGATACTTTTTTTTCTTTCCGTACCCATCCTCTCACCATCAATAGCTTTCATGTAATTTACAAACTCTTCTTTCCACCTTGAACATGGCATGGGTGGATCACCTTTTGTTTGCAAAAATTTAGTGGGAGGGTCAAATTACATCTTGTTTGTAAATACGATAAAATGCAGTAAACAATTTCAAAAGAAATAAGTTTTCATTTTTGTTGGAATAGTATTGTAAACAACAGCAGGGATATGAATGTGCAAAAAGAAAAATTTTCGCTAACAAGCACAAGTCACTAAAAAGTTTGTAGTGGAAAATAAAGCTTAAAATGCATAAAACGTTGGAAAATAAATAAAATGCTTACTTCTGTTGAAAAATAGAGAAATATGTAGAAACGAAATGAAAAAGTTCACAACGATGTTTCCGTGTTTCCGTGAAGTTTTGCTGAGTAACTATGGTAACAGCAAAATGGCCACCAGACGTATTGTGTGGTGCGTGATAGAAGTCTTCACGCATGCGCATTACCAACTAGCTCTGCTGACATCACTGAGAGCCGCGACAAGCAAGTTCATCTGCCCTGAGGGTACCTAACCCCCTGTGCAAATGCTGGGCTGGAACCCAGTGGATAATAGCGGAGCATGCCTCTGAAAGATTGATTGGGAGATTGATGAGCTGTAAAGATAACTGCCTCACAGAGCGGGTAACTTATAGCACTGTAGGAGATGGCAAATTCAGAATTATAAAGATGAAGTGTTGAGGAGTGTACAGGATACAGGAAGACTGTTAATGCCTAATGCTAGTCTATTAGTAGTGCTCCTAAGGGTGACTACTAGGCCTAACCCCGCAGCCAGGGCACCCAAAGTTTAATGAGGGCCAAGAGATGAAGAACTGTGATATTTATTCATTTATTTATTTTAATGTTTTATAGAGCGCCACCTTAACCTGTGAGGGTATCGGAGCGCTTTACATATTCATGGGGTAATGCAGAGGCGGGTCCTCGTAGGAGAAACTGTACATCAGGGAGTGTCGCGGGGTCATGAGGAAAGCAGGATATCACACAAGTACAGTACATTAGGGATAGGGGAAAACTGTACATCAGGGCATTATGAGGAGACCTAGACATATAATAGGCATACAATGGGCAGGATATCACATGAGTCCTGTACAGGGTCGCAGAAATAGTCTCTCCGATAGCTGTGGAGCGGGATTATCCAAGGAATTTACCCATGAGGAAGGATTTAGCCTCTTTTTTTGAAGCGTGCCAGGGAAGGGATTCTTCTGATATCAGGAAGGAGGGAGTTCCATATTCTTGGTGCAGTCCCGGTGAAAGCCCGATTGTAGGTTTTTATTTTCCTGAAGCGTGCAGGCCGGAGGAGGAGAGCATTGGTCGATCGTAGGTTTCTGCTTCCTCCGGATATCACAAGCTTCTGTTTAAGATACGCAGGGGAGTTAGAGTGTAAGGCCTTGTGCGTGATGCATGCCAGCTTGAGGTGGATTCTAGCCTCGAAGGGAAGCCATTTCAAAGCTTTCAGTAGTCTAGCGGCTGCTTTGAGGCAGGCTTTTAAGGGAGCCAGCGAGGTCTTGGGTAAGCCGGAGAGGGTCGAGCAACCATATTCTAGTCTAGAGATAACTAGTGATTGGACTGCTAGTTTTAGGTCAGGAGCGTCAAGGAAGGGTTTCAGTTTCCATAGATAGCTCAGGTGAAATCTGGCAGTTTTGGCCATTGCGTTGATGTGGTCTCGCATGTTTAGGTTGTAATCCAGGGTAATTCCCAGAGATTTGGCCGAGTCCACAATGGTTGGGGTACAGTTTAAGGCTGTGATGGCTTTAATCCATGACTGGATCTCAGGGTTGCTCTTGGGTGGGGAGATTAAAAGGAACTCGGTTTTCTTAGCATTGAGTTTGAGTTGGTTGGAGGAGAGCCATCTGACGGTCACTTTCAGGGCTTCATTCAAGGTGAGGATCACCGCCAGAGAGGAGACCCTGCACCCTTCGCATTTTAAAATGGATTGTAGAATTTTAAAATCCCTGCACTTACCCGGAGTGATCGTTTTAAAATTGATGTACTCATTTTGAATCACTCTTTGTAAATTATTGAAGCACCAGCGCCTGACAGGGCTCAGAGGGGCTCCCACGGCATCATCGGCTGTCTTTGCCCATTACTCAAGCCTGCCCGCCCCGGTCCGACTCGATAGCCTATACCGTTGAGCGGAGGGCGGGGCAGGCAAGAGCAAGACACGCCCAGGAAGGCGAGCGGTTAGCGCTCCAGCTCTCCACTTCACAGGGCTATACAGCCCTCGTCTGCCCGAGCGCGCAGCGGTTGCGCGCAGTGGGGCAGCGGGCCAGCGCCGAAGACAAGCCAAAGACCTGGCCGTCTGCGCCCGTCCGCGGCAGGACGAGGCCGGGGGCTGGAGGCTATGGCGATACTCTGACGCACGACTAATCTATTCATCACAGGTACTACTAAATATCCTACACCACCTACCTATGGAATGTCCTAACAGGGTGGAGGACAGTTTAGAGGGTCCATTCACATGCTGCCGTTGTAAAACTCAATATGAGGCTCTCGCTGGGCCTAGATACACCTCTAGCTCCCTCCCTAAACGTTGCGCACTCGGAAACGGAATATTGCCTCACAATTCAACCCCTATAAATAAAAAGGCTACCAATACTTCTCTGAAAAATAAAAATCTGTTATGTAACATCAGATCACTGCCTAAACACGCCATAGAAGTATGGGATCTGATTTCCTCTGAGGAACCAGACCTATGCTTCCTGACGGAAACATGGCTTAAACCTCATTTAGTCCCTGCCATAACGTTGGGAATCCCAATGGGCTACAAAATCGTTAGGCTGGATCGTCCCACGAAAATTGGAGGTGGGATAGCGATTGTCCATAAGCAGGAAATTAATGTCACTGTGCTGGATGAGATGTGCACCCCCGAATTAGAACTTATGATTTTTAAAATTCAATTCTCATCTAAAATGAGCAGAAAGGGAGCATTAATATACCGCCCCCCCAGTCCATGCTCCAATATATTTGTAGCACTGATGGAAGCACTGGCACCCCATATACATGATAATTCTGATTTCCTCCTACTAGGTGACTTTAACGTCCAGAGTGAGTTAGACAACAGTACCGAGGTACAGACATTCATGGCAGACCTCAACTCACTGGGTCTAAGGCAGGTCAACACCGGGCCCACTCATCAGGCAGGACACACGCTAGACTTAGTTCTAACCAGCTCCTTACAGGTCGAGTGTACACCCCCCTATCAAGTTGAATGGACAGACCATTTTATTATTGAATTTTATACCCCTACTCCTACTTCGCATGATATGGGACATATCGCCCTATCAAGTAAAAGAAGACCTTGGCATAAACTGACCCTGCAAGATTTTAATAAAAAGTTTGTAGCGCCGACACCTAGCGCCAGTGAGAGCATTGAAAACGCCTTAAACAATTACGAAGAGACGCTACTTAAAACCATAGATGGGATCATTCCACTAAAAACTTTTAAACCCAGACCTGCACATAAACAGGAAATCTGGTTTTCAGAAGACCTCAGATTGCTCATACAAGCTACAAGAAAACTAGAAAAGGAATGGATGGCTTCCCGCCAAAACAGAGACAAACAACTGTATAAATGTTCCTTGACAGCATACCATAAAGCTATTCGTCTGGCGCGGAAAAACCATATAGCATCGCACCTACTGGCAGCTGGTAACAACCCCAAGGCATTATATCAGATCTTACAGACTTTTACAAAACCAATAGCTTGCGAAAGCCCGGAAGTGGACTCACAGCAATTATGCAACAATATTTCTCAGTTCTTCACTCAAAAAATTGATGCTATTTACGACAAAATCATACATTCAAATCAAACCAGTAGGAATGATAATGACCCTATTTCAAACACTGAAATACAACCTCCAGCCATGCATTCCCTCTCTGCATTTCCCCCTATCTCGATTGAGGAAGTATTAGCACTCATCTCCCAGATAAAGAGTGGTTGCCCGATGGACATTATCCCTGCACGTGTTATGCCCACACTGGCAACGGATCTGGGACCTGCTATCCAGAGGCTGATAAACCTCTCGCTAAGTACAGGGCAGGTTCCACAAGGATGGAAAAAGGCACTGGTTAAGCCGCTCAGGAAAAACACCACAATTCCCTGGAATGAGCTAGCCAACCTCAGACCGATATCTCTGCTTCCTTTTCTAGGCAAAGTCATTGAAAAACATGTAAACAGAAACTTGTCTAGATATATTGAATCCGCAGGAGTGTTGGACCACTCACAATCGGGCTTCAGGCCTAAACACAGCACCGAGACCGCCCTGATGTCGGTCGTAGACGATCTACACATGTACCAGGATGGGGGCTTCTCCGTTATCCTGGTACTACTGGATCTGTCTGCGGCATTTGACACCGTATCTCATTCCATCCTGACTGCCAGGCTAGCTAACACAGGCCTGAAGCGCGAAGCCCTGGCATGGTTGAGGAGCTGCCTAACAAACCGCACCCAGCAAGTAACTATGGGTGCGTATCGGTCTGAGGAAGTTGACATCTCCAAGGGGGTGCCACAGGGCTCATGCTTGAGCCCCACGCTTTTTCACATATATGTGGCACCCCTGGCTAACATCATGAGAACGTATGGATTTGTCCCCATATCCTACGCGGATGATACGCAACTCCTCTTTCCTTTTAAGATCTTTACTCCCGAGGTTAGGAACTCCTTCTCTCAGGGCATGAAAGCAGTGGCACACTGGATGTCCTCCAACTACTTGCAGTGCAACGTTGGAAAGACAGAAGTCATGTTGTTTGGTGAGGTAAAACTACTCTGGACTCCTGACTGGTGGCCACAAGACCTTGGCCCAGTACCTAAGCCTAAACAAATAGTCAAGAATCTTGGAGTCCGACTAGATCAGGAACTTACTCTCAAACAACATGGCAACCAGGTGGTGGGAGCCTGCTTTCATGTAATTGGCATGCTGCGTAAAATGTTCCCCCTTTTACCAGATGCAACTAGGACGACGCTGGTACAAGCTCTAGTCCTGAGTTGATTAGACTATTGCAATGGCCTGCTACTATCTGCTAACGAGGGAGTCATGACAAGACTTCAGGTGGTCCAGAACACGGCTGCCCGCTTAGTTCTGAACGCCCCTCCTCGTACGCCTTCCAAACCTCTATTGACAAAACTACATTAGTTATCTGTCAAACAGAGGGCCAAGTTCAAGGTATGCTGCACCATACATAATAGCCTCAACGGAATGGGTCCTTCATACCTGTCCACCAAATTTGTCCCCTATATACCCTCTCGGTCACTCAGGTAGAGCGAACAAGGCCTTCTTTGTGTACCTAGAGCAAAGAAGGCCAGACACGGAAGTAAAGCACGTTCAGTAGCAGGACCTTCCCTTTGGAATAGTCTCCCAAAATCTCTCAGGCTATGTGCAGAACACTTTCCTTTTAGAAAAATGCTGAAGACCTTCTTGTTCCATCACTAGAATGGCTGCTAAATTAGCTCTTCCCCTAAACCTATGTGGTAGAAGCCAAAGGCGCGGAGATACTCCCCGGGAGTCGAAGCCAGCGCGGTACAAACCTGCAATAAATAAAAATAAATAAATAGCGGGGGTCAGGACCGACAGGGGTACGGGTGCAAGGTTGCTACTGATCATCCTTCTATTGCAGCGGGGGGCTGATCTGTATGGGTTAATAGCGACCGTGCAGATGGGGTGTGCGGCACTCGCGTCTGGTAGACGGGGTAGAGGGGTAGTGGCTGCGTTATGGTCTTTGAGAAAAACCAGAATTTCATTTTCAGTGAAGTCTTGTGAATTTGTTGCGAAGAGGGAAAGGTTGTAGGAGAGGGCGAGTTCAAGGGTTTCCTCCTCTGATAGGTAGCTGGAGTGCTTGCGGGAGCGAAGATGTCTCAAGGATGTTGGTAGGGGCGTTTGGGAAATTCTGGGATTGGAGAGGATGACAGTTGAGGTACGAGGTTTGTGCAAGAGAGTTCGGCGAGGTGGAGGAGGTTAGTTAGATCGAGGATGGAGGAGTGGAGGCTCTGAATTATTTTGGAAGCTCTGGAGTGCAGAGAGTAAGTAGCTGAGAGGCGGGGGGTTGGCAGAAAAGGGTGGGCTGTGCTAGAAGTCGTGGAAGGGGTGGCTTGCGTGTTAGCGGGGCTGGCATGGCCTGCAACAGCAGGAGTCGCTGGGGAGGAGGCGGTAGGAGGGCAAGGGGGGCTATGTTAGGAGTCTTGGGAGGGGAGGCTTGAGTGTTTACGGGGCTGGCGTGACCTGCTAGTCAAGTCAAGTCAAATCATAAAATTTATATAGCGCACTACATACCCAGAGGGTCTCAAGGCGCTTAGGGAGGGGGGGAGGATTACTTGTCAAATATCCACGTTTTAAGTTGCTTTCTGAATGCTAGGTGGTTCTGGGTAAGGCGAAGGTAGGTGGGAAGTGAGTTCCATGTTTTAGCCGCCAGGTATGAGAAGGATCGACCTCCCATGGTGGTCTTGTTGATGCGAGGTACAGTGGCGAGGGCTTGGCTGGAGGATCGTAGTTGGCGGGGGGGGGTGTAGAAGGACAGTCGTGAGTTGAGGCATTCTGGTCCGATTTCGTAGAGTGCCTTGTGTGCGTGGGTCAGAAGTCGGAAGGTGATCCTCTTATTGACGGGTAGCCAGTGGAGGTTTTTCAGGTGACCAGAGATGTGTTCGTTACGCGGGATGTCCAATATGATCCTGGCTGAGGCGTTTTGGATTCGTTGTAGTTTTTTCTGGAGTTTAGCGGTCGTACCTGCGTAGAGGGTGTTTCCGTAGTCCAGTCGGCTCGTGACCAGAGCATGGGTGACTGTTTTTCTGGTTTCGGTGGGGATCCAACAAAATGTTTTTTTGAGCATGCGAAGAATGTTGAAGCAGGATGAGGAGACTGTCTGTTCATTGAAAGTGAAGAATCCAGGATAACGCCTAGGTTCCGTGCGTGGTCTGTCGGGATGGGTGCTTTTCCAAGGGCTTCCGGCCACCAAGAGTCGTCCCATGCAGAGGGGGATGTACCTAAGATGAGGACTTCTGTTTTATCTGAGTTCAGTTTCAGACGGCTGTGTTTCATCCATTCGGCAACTTCTTTCATTCCTTCGTGTAGGTTAGTTTTGGCGGTGCTGGGGTCGTTGGTGAGAGAAAGGATCAGTTGAGTGTCATCCGCGTAAGAGATGATGTTGAGGTTGTGTTGGCGGGCGATGGCCGCGAGGGGGCTCATGTATACGTTGAAGAGGGTGGGACTGAGTGAGGATCCTTGTGGTACGCCACAGATGACTTCAGTGGCCCCGGACTTGAATGGTGGGAGGCGGACTCTCTGGGTTCTTCCGGTGAGGAACGAGGTGATCCATTCAAGTGCTTTTCCTTGTATTCCGATGTTTCTGAGGCGTTGTAAAAGGGTGCTGTGGCAAACTGTGTCGAAGGCTGCAGAGAGGTCGAGGAGGATGAGGGCGACTGTGTCTCCATTGTCCAGTAGAGTTCGAATGTCGTCTGTTGCTGCGATGAGGGCGGTCTCAGTGCTGTGTTTTGCTCGGAAGCCAGACTGTGAGGAGTCAAGGGATTTGTTGGCTTCGAGGAAGGCGGCGAGCTGGTTGTTGACAGCTTTCTCGATGACTTTGGCCGGGAAAGGAAGGAGCGAGATGGGGCGGTAATTTTTTAGTTCGGTGGGGTCCGCTGTGGGTTTTTTCAGAAGGGCGGTGAGTTCAGCGTGTTTCCAGCTTTCCGGGAAGGTGGCGTAGTTGAAGGAGCAGTTGATGACGTCTCGGAGGTGCGGTGCTATGACGGAGTTTGCTTTGTTGAAGATGTGGTGAGGACATGGGTCTGTGGGGGATCCTGAGTGGATGGAGTTCATCAGGTGGATGGTGTCCTCAGTGGAGATTGGGTTCCAGTCGTTAAGGGTGTTCAAGGGGGGAGGATGTTCAGCATATGGTTGGGTGGGTTGGACTTCGGGTTGGTTGTCGAAGCTGTTGTGGATGTCTGCAATTTTGTTGTGGAAGAATGAGGCTAGGGAGTCGCAGAGGGCTTGAGAGGGGGTGATGTCGTTGGAGTTGGCCGAGGGATTGGTAAATTCCTTGACGATGTTGAAAAGTTCCTTGCTGTTGTGGGCGTTGTTGTCTAGTCGATCCTTGAATGCTGTTTTTTTGGCCTTTCGGATTAGTTGGTGGTGTCTAGTAGATTCCATAGGTCTATGGCGTGCCAGTGGACCTATCGGGTGTTGAGCAGGATGCATTGTAGGTGGTTGGGGTCGGGAATCTGTGGTGTGGTCGCAGCGGAGATGTTGTCGGTGCCGATGAATTTGCAGGAGTAGCAAGAGAAAGGACCATGGGTGTGTCCAGGAGCGGCTTGGACGCAATTGGGGGCGCGACCGGGGTTGAGGGCTAGGAGGGTGGCGGCATCGTAGGTAATGCGGGAGGGCTGGGCAGCGCGGGGGGCAGGGGGTCTGGCGCTGGGCGCGGTCCAGGTGCGGACGGGCGTAGATGGGCTTACCTTTGGCGCACCTTCGGCGCGGGTTGGGCGCGGTCGCTGCGCGTGAACACTGCGCGCGGGAACTCCTGTCATATATGGATGGTGGAGGGGGAGGGGCGAGGGCGTCTCAGCTGGGAGGCGGGGCGGGCTACAGATGACCACAACAACAACACACACAAAATGGAGGCGGAGGGGGGAGCACAGCGGAAACGCGCTAAATACAGAAAAGCGGCGCTTTTTAAATCAAAAATGCAAACTTATTAGAGCGGCAACCAGGCACACAGCGGCAGCAATAATTAGGCAGAATAGCAATAAGCAGTGCAGTAACGATACCAAATGACACAGGAGCGGAAACGCGCTAAATACAGAAAAGCGGCGCTTTTTAAATCAAAAATGCAAACTTATCAGAGCGGCAACCAGGCACACAGCGGCAGCAATAATTAGGCAGAATAGCAACAAGCAGTGCAGTAACGATACCAAGTGACATAGGAGGACACTGGGGAGCGACCACTCAGCCCAAGGGAGAGGAGCGAGTCACGGCGCTTTCCGGTGGTGGAGCGCTGTTCTGGTCAGTGGGAGGGCGTCTCAGCTGGGAGGCGGGGCGGGCTACAGATGACCACAACAACAACACACACAAAATGGAGGCAGAGGGGGGAGCACAGCGGAAACGCGCTAAATACAGAAAAGCGGCGCTTTTTAAATCAAAAATGCAAACTTATTAGAGCGGCAACCAGGCACACAGCGGCAGCAATAATTAGGCAGAATAGCAATAAGCAGTGCAGTAACGATACCAAATGACACAGGAGCGGAAACGCGTTAAATACAGAAAAGCGGCGCTTTTTAAATCAAAAATGCAAACTTATCAGAGCGGCAACCAGGCACACAGCGGCAGCAATAATTAGGCAGAATAGCAACAAGCAGTGCAGTAACGATACCAAGTGACACAGGAGGACACTGGGGAGCGACCACTCAGCCCAAGGGAGAGGAGCGAGTCACGGCGCTTTCCGGTGGTGGAGCGCTGTTCTGGTCAGTGGGAGGGCGTCTCAGCTGGGAGGCGGGGCGGGCTACAGATGACCACAACAACAACACACACAAAATGGAGGGGAGGGGGGAGCACAGCGGAAACGCGCTAAATACAGAAAAGCGGCGCTTTTTAAATCAAAAATACAAACTTATTAGAGCGGCAACCAGGCACACAGCGGCAGCAATAATTAGGCAGAATAGCAATAAGCAGTGCAGTAACGATACCAAATGACACAGGAGCGGAAACGCGCTAAATACAGAAAAGCGGCGCTTTTTAAATCAAAAATGCAAACTTATCAGAGCGGCAACCAGGCACACAGCGGCAGCAATAATTAGTCAGAATAGCAACAAGCAGTGCAGTAACGATACCAAGTGACACAGGAGGACACTGGGGAGCGACCACTCAGCCCAAGGGAGAGGAGCGAGTCACTGAGAAGGAGGGGGTTGGTGGGCAAGGGTGGACTTGATCTGCCACAGCGAAAGATACTGATGATGTAATGGTCTTAGAGACCTGGTGGGGATCATGGAGGGAGGAGACCAAGGGTTCAGGGTTTATTTCGCTTGGGTGGTTGTAGGAGGCCTGGTGGGGTTAAGGTGACCTGTGAAGGAATCCGAGGATTCTGAGAGGGGAGCATGGATGGGTGGAATCACAGGTCTCTGGTCCTAGGCGTAAAGGAGGTTAGTGGGAGTAGTGAGGGGTTTAAGGTGTTCTAGATTGGGCAGGGGGATTGGAGTAGGGTCAGGCCAGGTGTTGGTCGGCGTCCCAGTGCCATGCACGTGGTTACGGAGAGTGGTAAAAAGGTCTGATAATTTGTCCAGGTTTTTAGTTGAGGTTTGGATCAGTAAAGTGCCGCTTTTGTAGAGGGTGATAGTGAGGACAGCGTGAAGGGTTGATGATGGCGCTCTAGTGAGCTTGGTGCCATATGGAATGTTCCTGGATGAGAGTACATTAAGGAATGTTGAAAAGGTATTGCGCCAGGCGGGGATTCTTCTGGAGTAGAAAACCAGGTCATTAGTGATGGTGCCTATGTCCGCACAGTAACGTTGGTCCGAGATCAGTGTCTCGGGATGGTTTTTCAGGGTGCAGTGTTTGAAGGCTTTTGTGGCGGTTTTAGAGAGGTTCGCGGGGTAGACCAGGGTGTAAGCGGTTGTTCCAGAGGCAGTTAGACCAGGGCTCACCATGTTGGCTTGGGGTGGGTACACTTGTGGAGACCTGGAACAGTGAGCGGCAGTCAATGTGGACTTAATTGTTAGGATATTGCTGCTTGAGGAGGGGATAGCGGCTTGTCTTGGTTTTTGTAGGTTGATGCCGTCAGTGTCACTTCAAGAGGGCCACCAGGGTTAGAGAGGTGAGCAGTCCTCTTTCTGTTCCAGTAGATGGGGGTTTTTGCAGGCCTCTTGCTATTACTGCAGACTGGGTTAGTGCCGTCCTCTCTCTATTATGACTGATTGAGGGCAGGCCCATGGGGACATAATTTTAGGATAGTGGTGCTTGAGGGGGGATAGCGGCTTGCATTGGTTTTTGTAGGTTCATGTCGTCAGTTAGTGTCACTTCAAGATAGCCGCCAAGGTTGGAGAAGTGAGCAGTCCTCTTTCTGTTTCAGTGGATAGGGGTTTTGCTGGCCTCTTTCTATTACTGCAGACTGGATTAGTGCAGTCCTCTCTCTATTATAACGATTGAGGGCAGGCCCGGTTGGGGTCCGGTTACGGAACCTTGAATGTTTCAAGGAGCAGTCCTTTTTCTATAGGCGCTGTCCAAGGGCTGCCATTTTGAGTCCGGTTTGGTGAATTAAAATCAGCAGCCAGTGAGGTTAGGTTTATCGTATTTTAAATCAATATACACTTAATCTTTATATTTTCGGTGAGTCCAAGCGCACAATGCTAGTGAGGCTGTCGTATGCGCTAGGCAACAGCTGATGATTAATTGAGGTAGTGCTGGAGGGTCGAAGTCGGCAGCCGATCTTCTCATTGCATGCCTCGCCGCGAGCTGCACAGAGCATGAATAACAGCTGGAGGTGCCGCAAGAGATTGCTCCCCGGGACCTCAGTGGAAGCTGTGCGGTTGGCAGCTGCAGCGGGGAAGAGATTCTTTGGGGCGGCGGGGAGAGCACCCGGCAGTAGGCTGTGGTGCCACAGGAGCACGGGTGAAAAACGAGAAGATGCAGGCCTGCACTCCTGGCCTTACAGTTTTTAGAAACACAATTTGCTGCTAAGTGTATAGCTTGTTTTTTAAAAGCATGTTTGAAAATCCGATTACAACCACCTGAGTTATCCTTGTAATCTTTATTTAATTGATATCAACTGTCTTTTTTTTAATTCGTAACTGTTTCTTATCTTTCTGTAAACATTGTATATGTGACAATCTTTTTAAAAAGAAAAAATTATAGTCTTGATGTAACCCTTTTTACTATGCACTTTTTATGATTGTAAAACTCAATCGAAATAAAGACTTTTGAATTGAATTGAAAAACGAATCAGGGGTCTGGTAGGGACCGGAAAACCAGGAGAGGTGGTTGTCGGGTGGGTCGCTGGAGTTCTGTCCAGACGGGAGGCGCAGTCTTTGCAATAGCGGTACGGGGAGAGGGGGGGCAGGGGGCCAGCCTTACCTTGTTTCTCGAGGCTGTCGGCGCGAAGCTCCCTTCTCCCGCAGGTGCAAGATGTTAACTTCAGGGCCACACTCGGAGGGGTAGACGTAGGCTCCGGCGAGACTCGCAGTGATGAGCCGCGACGAGCTTAGTCTATGCAGGGTCCTCGCCACGTCGGGGGAGCGGCAGCTCTCTGTCGGAGTTTTTGCGGCCCGGCTGATGGGCAGCTGGTCCCGCAGGAGGAGCAAGATCGAGTCCCATGTGACTGCGGAGTCCCCCGGTTGGGGCAACAGGCGACCCTCGAGGAGTCTGGAGCTCGGGTGTGCCAGAAACTACGCTGTGGGGGTCTGTGGGTTACGGAGCAGAGGTAAGGGATAATCCTTAGGTTGCACAGATTGTTCGGATTGATCGATGGGTGAGGTGTGCCAGGGATTTACACAGATTGTGATGCCTTTCCTCAGCAGCACTCCGAAAGAGCTCCTTCTCCGTCGGCCATATACTTGATGGCTTCATTCTTACCTTTGAGGTCAAGAAAGGTCTCCTGTGAGGTCAGGCGAGAGGGCCCCTCTGCCCCAGAAAGGGCAGTGTGGGTGGCGCTGTGTGCAGACCAGCTTGCTTTTCGTACACCTTTGGCACAGCTGCGCTAAGAGTCAGACATTATAGCCCTGCATCTGAGCAAAGGGAGCATGGTCTGAGGCGCTCCTCGGCGCAATTAAATCTAATTAAAGCTAAAAACATGGGGGCAAAACAAAATAAGAACTGGGGTCCAGAAAATCCCATTATGCTCCACAGACTTCCCTGTGGAACATGAGCACTGGTAAAGCAAAACAAATCATCACTCTGCAGCCACTGTACGCTCCACCTCACCCCTCTTTGGAGGAGGAGAGGCTCAATCGCTCTGATAAGAGTGCTCATTTTTTACATTCATTGTACCAAAGAACACCGGGTGGGCTATCAGCTCTGTGTGGGGTTCGCTGGAGCAAAAATAGTCAAGGCAGTGCAGAAGAGAACATCCTTCCGCTGGATCTTGCTCTGCATTAGGATCTGTAAAGCGTTAGCCAAAAAGCAGCTTCCATAAGGAGTTGCGTTGGCTTGTAGAGTCCTCGTGTATGTGTGCCAGGCAGCGGCATGCATGTCTCTCCATACGTTCACAAAGCACTATTGTCTGTGCTGTCAGGGTCGCCAGGAAGGGCATTTTACTTACTCTCTGCAGGACTTTCTGGTTTGAGTCCACTCACATACCCACTTCCAAATAGGTGCTGCTTTGATATTTATTCAGAAGGTGAGGAATCCTCACTGGCCCTCCCAAACTCCCAATTCTGTCATTGGACTACACATGTTAATAAGATCCCAGGTCTAGGAATCTGCAAACTGCTTTTAATCCGTATCGCTCTTGGGGCTCTGAGAGTGCGGCCAGGCTCGAAAGCAGCTGACTGGTGTGGCACCTACATAGCTTCTGCATGTCATTTCCGGAATGGAACGAACGGTGTCTGTGTAGAGCCACACAGCGACACCTATTTTTTCCATAGAGGTACTGCTGAAAAATCTTCCAGATCTAGTCTGACGCCTGAGGAATATTCAGTTGAGTAATCTGCGGCTA
The DNA here is from genome assembly GCF_964263255.1 of Lissotriton vulgaris. NCBI lineage: Eukaryota > Metazoa > Chordata > Amphibia > Caudata > Salamandridae > Lissotriton > Lissotriton vulgaris. Next base: position 168,243,084 of record NC_141687.1, on the reverse strand, counting down.
GATAGTCTGTACCAGAAAGAGCGTTACCAAAAGTAATTAGTTTGTTCATTTTAGCCTCGACTGGACCAGAGTATACAAAGCTTCATTTTAGTCAATCACGTACACTAATTGCATAATTTATATTGGGGTTGGTTCCAGTTATATTTTTTCTTGTTCTTGTGCTTATATTCTTAATTAGTATTGGCATACTCATACAGTGACCCACAGCGTGTTTCGCCCATGGAACTTTATAAAGGCTGCCAAACTATTTACATAGTAGGAGTCTTGTTTATTAATGCCCACCTAGCCGGTATTTTCAGGTACTGGCCAGGGCACATTTTAGAAGTATTGATTAACCGTCCACTGGAATTTATAACTGAACTATTACAATAACTGTATACTTTCTGAAAAGGAATCTCTCCATTGATCCATGAGGGAATTCACACCTTTGGACCTCAAGAATGTGAGAGGCAGGTTAAGGACCCAATCCTGCCACATGGTCCATCATCCTAAGATACTGGACAAGGTCAAAGCACACAAACCTTTGAAATCTGAAATGTAATTTCATTAACCTGATCTTATCAGTCTTAACTCGAGGATGTTTATTTTAATCATAACTTGTTTGGAAAAAGATAACCTAACTTGCAGACCGTTAGTTTATTCTGTTCTTCAGTGGGAATTCCAAAGGTATTGAGTAGGTTAACTGTTACTTAGACTTGTGTATAATAACTAGGCAGTTGCCTTGTATTAATGCCCTCTGCTTTAACCGAACACCCTTTTGTGGATATTGATGTTCGTTTTTTTTTTCCTTTTCTTTCGACAGGTTACAAGATGGGTTCCCGACCACATGGCCTCACATTGCTTTAACTGCGATTGTGAATTCTGGTTGGCTAAACGTAGACACCATTGCAGGTAATATTAAATGCATGCATAATGTATGTATGGTGCAATACTATGGTCCACTGGTGCTTTACCTTTACTCATCTTCAATTATATTATGTTGTAAATTTGCTTTTTAACATTTCAAAACTGGTTTTAAGTATTTCCAAATGCAGTCACTGTGTGGCAGAACTTGAGTGCTGCTGGCGCCCAACCTACAGTGATTTATCATTTGCAGGTCTCAGAATATGACAGTTTAAATATTAGGTTTGAGGCATATGGGCTGCAGACCACACACTATTGCATTAGATCACCATCTGGTGGTGGACCCGGATGATTACACTGTGTTGTTGTCTTGGAAGAGTCTTTGTCTGTTGGATGACTCCTCCCTTAGACCCTAGTGCGCATGGGCAACGACTCCATCATCAGATTGTTTTTTTCCGCCATCGGACTCGGATGTGTTCATCGTTCGGTCCCGTTACCGATCTCTTTTCAAATCCATAAATTAATCAAAATACCATCTGCATCGTCGTCGACATTGATTCCGGTTACCAGCGTCTAATAGAGACTTCACTTATCGATTCCAGCGTTCGTCGGGGCTGGCGGGCCCAACTGCGCCATTGGGCCTTTGGCTCATGGAAAGAACACCCTTCAAGAAGTGCCCTCGGTGTGGACACAAATTCCCTCACACCGATCTTCATGAGGATTGCAATCTCTGGTTATCTCCAGAGCACGAAAGTAGAGACTGTGAGGCCTGAACTTCGTTCCGGTCCAAGAAAACAATCAGGGACCGTCGGGCTCGAAGAGTAATGGCGCAGTCATCTTCATCGACACCAGACCTCATCATAGACGAGGCTCCAATTGAAGTAGACGCTGAAGAACAGCACGAAGACATCGCTTCCGAAGCAGAGGATTCAGCTTCCGGAGTAGAGGGTCAATCCGAAGATGAAGATCTTCCAGCTGGTCAACATGTCGTGAGTACAGACGTCGACCCTGTTCACCCCACCATACCGGGACAGGCTTCGGTTCCACCTCCGGGTCCAGGTGCACACCGACCAAAACCTTCCGCCTTCGGGCTCGGCAGCGAATATTATAAAAAAGCCTCCAGTCGACTCAGGCTCGAGTCAGTCTGTCGGTCCCGAACAGCAGAAGGTCCTTAAACCCAAATTAACACCGGCACCAAAGCATCCTTCGGTACAGAAAGTGGTCGAACGGAAAGCAAGTTCGGCACCGAAAGAGGTTCCCAAACCTACCGAACCAAAAACTATCCCTGTTCCGAAAAAAGTGAACCTGAAGAAGGTTCTGGTACCGAAACATACTTTGGCTCCGAAGGTAGATGAGTCGAAACGTACTCCAGGAACAAAAACTCTGGATCCAAAGAGCACGGATCCTAAGAATAAGTCTTCGGAACCGGAACCAAAACCCGCTCCAAAGACAATGGACACTGTTAACCCCTTCACTGCTGGCCCGTTTCCGCCCCAGTGCGGTAAACAAACGAACAGGGGCGGGCCATGACGAACCCCAGCCGTCATCAGCACACGAGCACCGTAGTGCATGACGGCTGGGGTTCGTCATCAGCATGCAAGGGGTTAAACCTAAGCATTTCGGCTCCATACCTTGTAAATCGGCGCCGAAAAAAGATTTGCCAGTAGAAGAGCTTTTTAAACCTGATCCAAAGCAAAAGACCCTTCATATTAATCCAAAACTGGACATATCACTTCAGTGCCTGAAATGAGGAAAATGGACTAGCCTAAAACACCGCCAGTTCCTCTAAAAAAGCATGCTCAAACTTCACCAATGAGGAGCCCTTCACCAGAAAGAGAAGTACCAGTAGATATTTCTCCTGTACATTCACCATCTAGTACACATAGTCTTATACCACAAGATGAGGATGATGGGGATAGTTACTCACAGGACATAGAGAGTGAACATCACATAGAAGACATTAATGACCTAGATGATATTCCTGTGCCATCAGGGGACCCATGGGAAGATTATAATGCACCAGATGCTCCAGACCTACCTCAAGATAATGTATACCCATCTAGACCATCTCCCCCAGATGACCCTTGGGTTTACGCAGCTCATTCATAGAGCAGCCACTTTCCATGGGTGGACCTACACACAGATACAATGGAAGAAGATTTCCTAATGGACACTTTAATGTCATCACATAAGACCACAACCACACTTCCAATACTTAGTGGAGTGGTAAGACATGCACCCAAAATATTTATGACCCAGTCAGAGCAAGGGTAATTAACTCGAGACTAGAAAAAAAGTACAAGGCAGCTCCAACTGATCCAGCATACATTAAAGGACATTTGCCATTGGACTCACTAGTAGTGTCAAATGCGAGAAAAAGAGCTAATTCGCAGACAACCGGAGATGCTCCACCTCCTGACAAAGAGTCTAAGCTTTTAGATGCTTTGTAAAAATGCACCATTTCACAAGCTGCTAATGTCTGGAGGATTGCTAACACTCAAGCTGTGTTAGCAAGATATAATAGAGCTCATTATGATGAGTTGGAGTCACTCATGCAACACTTGCCAGAGCAATACAAGACCAGGGCTTCTGACCTAATACAGGAAGGCAAAGTTATTACAAATACCTCTAAAAGATGTGCACTAGACACAGTAGACACAGCTTCTAGAGCAATAAACACAGGGGTATTGTTGCATAGACATGCATGGTTACGCATCTCAGGGTTTAAACCAGAAGTACAAGCCAGTGTCTTAAACCAGACATTTGACCAAGAACATCTTTTCGGTCCATCAGTTGATTCTGCACTAAAAAAGATTAAAAAGATACAGACACATCAAAATCCATGGGAGCTTTACAAACACAAATACAAGCCCATAGACCTTCCTTTCGTCGCTCCTCATACAGTGGCGCCTCTAAGTGTTTCCAAACTGACAATACCTCCTCTTCTTTTTTTTTTTGATCAAATATATTTTTATTGAGTTCCACAAAGCGATATTTTACATACAATATTCGAAGAAACAAAAGGCTACGCTGTGGCACCCGTCCCCAACACTGCTGAGTACCCCACTGTGCGTCCAGGAAGTGAGGCGAGGCCGGGCGCCCGAGTATGTTCGCTTGGTGGGGGGCACGCCCCCCGGTGACCACTTTTAAAGACCCCAACCAAACCTCGCCTAATAAAGGGATATTATAGAGGAGGTTATAGAGGAAACAACAACAAGGGTAGAGGTAGTGGAAACAATTGCAACACCTCTACTCCCAAACAGTGACTTCCCTCCCTCCCCCCCAGACCATTCCACTCTTATCGGGGGGGAGATTACAACAGTTCCTAACTGTCTGGAACTCCATCACCACAGACAGGTGGGTAAGACAAATAATTGTCAGGTTATTGTCTGGAGCTCACTTCCACTCCTCCAACAATGCCACCCAGACAGCGTCCTATGTCACAGGAACACCTGCTAAGACAAGAGGTGGAATCTCTACTGAAAAAGAACGCAATAGAACCAGTCCCAAAAGAACATCAAAACACAGGAGTTTATTCGCTATACTTTCTCATGCCCATAAAGGACGGGTCACTCAGACCTATTTTAGATCTAAGGCCCCTAAACCTGTACATACAATCAGACCACTTTCATATGGTCACACTACAACAGGTTCTACCGTTGCTAAAGAAGGGAGACTTCCATGCCACATTAGATCTCAAGGACGCCTACTTCCACAATCCCATACACCAATCGCATAGAAAGTACCTAAGGTTCATTCTAGAAGGTCAACACTACCAATTCAAGGTACTCCCATTCGGAGTAACTACAGCACCTCGAGTGTTCACAAAGTGTCTAGCAGTAGAGTAGTAGCAGCACACTTAGAAAGGGACAATATTCATGTCTGGACGATTGGTTAATAAAATCTAAGTCATACAACCATTGTGTACAGCACACGCATCAAACAATATGTCTGCTACACAAACTGGGATTCACAGTAAATCAAAAGAAATCCCATCTCCAACCATCCCTGTCTCAGCAGTATCTGGGTGCTACAATAGATACCTCCAAAGCAATAGCGTACCCCAACCCAGCAAGAATGCAAACTATGCAGGATCGTATCAAAAGATTCTAGCCACAACACTCACTACCAGCTCGAGTGTTTATGCAACTAATAGGAATGATGGCATCTTGCATTTTCACAGTGCTGTATGCAAGACTACAAATGCACCCCATTCAAGAGTGCTTGGCAAGTCAGTGGAATCAGGCTCAGCAACAAATAACAGATCTGGTGGTTGTAGACGACCGGACATATCGCTCTCTGCAATGGTGGAACACCACAAACCTTTCCAAGGGCCGGCCGTTTATAGAACCTGTTCCACAGATAATACTAACCACAGACGCATCTCTCACAGGATGGGGAGCGCATTTACAAAATCTAACAGTACAGGGTACATGGACAATGCAACAAAAACGACTCCACATAAATCATCTGGAGTTACTAGCAATTTTTCTAGCTCTAAAATAGTTTCAACATTACCTGTCAAACAAAACTGTACTAGTCCGGACGGACAATATGACAGCAATGTATTACATTAAAAAAAAGGAGGAACACACTCCCTACAGCTCTCCCGGCTGCCACAGAGCATATGGAGATGGGCCATTCCTCAAAACATTTTTCTATGGCAGAACATCTACCAGGAGTTCACAATCAAGTTGCAGATCTGTTAAGTCATCAGAGACAACAGATACACGAATGGGAACTTCATCAAGTTCTACAGCCATTTTTTCAAGAGTGGGGTCAACCAGAGATAGATATGTTGGCTACAAACCACAACTCCAAATGCCCAAGCTTCGCCGCCCAGATACTCACACCCATTATCCAAAGGCAATGCGGCATGGATGAACTGGTAAACAAATTTGCGTACGCTTTTCCACCTCTCCCACCGATTCCATTAGTGGTTCGCAAGCTACATCAACATTCTCTCACACTGATTCTCATAGCACCAACGTGGGCAAGACAACCTTGGTATACCACACTACTAGAGATGTCAGTAGTACCACATCGCAAACTAAAACTCTCTCCACATCTATTAACACAGAACCATGGAGAGATTGTGCATCCAAACCCAATGCAGCTCAATCTAGCTCCTGAGGCCTTAGAATTTGGATATCTAAATTTACCACCTGATTGTATAAAGGTCATAAAAGAAGCAAGACGCCCAACCACTAGAGCATGTTATGCAGCAAAGTGGAAAAGGTTTGTTGTATATTGTACAAATAACATCAATTCCTTAGATGTTTCCATACAAAACATTATATGCTATTTGTTGCATCTCCAAAGATCTAACTTAGCGTATTCCTCAATCAGGTTACATCTTGCTGCTATAGCAGCATATCTTCAAAACAGACAACATTTGTCATTGTTTAGAGTACCGGCAATCAAAGCGTTTATCGAGGGACTTAAAAGAATAATTCCTCCTAGAATACCACCCTCTCCAGTGTGGAACTTAAATGTTGTTCTCCCAAGATTTATGGGTCCTCCTTTCGAACCTTTACAGAAGTGTGAATTACAATTCCTTACATGGAAAGTTGTTTTTTTAGTAGCCGTGACTTCACTTAGAAGAGTGAGTTACAAGCATTAACAATTCAAGAACCATTTTTATAACTTCATCATAATAAAGTGGTTCTTAAAACATATCCAAAGTTTCTGCCAAAGGTCATTTCACCTTTCCACTTCAAACAATCTATTGAGTTGCCAGTATTTTTTCCCCAACCACAAACAGTGGCAGAAAGAGCTCGACATACATTAGATGTGAAGAGAGCGCTTCTCTACTACATTGATAGGACAAAACCTTTTCGTAAAACTAAACAATTGTTTGTCTTTTTCTCCTCCACATAAGGGAAATCTAATTTCAAAATCGGGCATTCCAAGGTGGATTGTTAAGTGCATTCAGATTTGTTATCAAAAAGCAAAACGCATTCTATCCATTCCCCCTAGGGCTCATTCTACCTGTAAATTAGGGGCATTTATGGCATTCCTAGGGAACATACCATTAGATGATATATGTAAAGTAGCTACATGGTCTACTCCGCACACATTTACAAAACACTACGGTGTAAATGTGCAGGCAAAACAACAAGCAAGTGTGGGCCAGGCTGTACTTAAAACATTGTTTCAAACTACGGCAACAGACACGGGTGTTTGCCGTAAAGGGAGAAACTGCTGTGCAATCTATGCAATAGTGTGTGGTCTGCAGCCCATATGCCTCGAACGGAAAATGCTACTTACCAGTATGTATCTGTTCTTGGCATGTAGGGCTGCAGAACCACACAAGCCCACCGGCCTCCCCGGCTACCGGTGTCTGTTCCAGTATTATCTTATTTAGATACACAATGCATGGCCATCTCTATATGTACTCATACAACTCCATCATTTGCCCAATGGCGAAAACAATCTGAAGATGGAGTCGATGCCCATGCGCACTACTGTCTAAGGGAGGAGTCATCCAACAGACAAAGACTCTTCCAAGACAACAACAAAGTGTAATCATCCGGGCCCACCACCAGATGGTGATCTAATGTAATAGTGTGTGGTTCTGCAGCCCTACATGCCAAGAATAGATGCATACTGGTAAGTAGCATTTTCCTTTTCACTGCCTCAACTAGCTGGAAACTCAGCTAGCTGAAAACATCAATGTTTTAAAGATATTTTCGGATAACAGGAGTTGCTGGTCATGCTTGAACTTTATAGGACCGGTAAAGTATAGAGTCTAGTCAGAGGTGCATTGGCATGGATGCTTTTCAAGCATGCTGTTGGCACCATGCTTTTTGAAGGTGTCTGTGCAGAGAGTATGTTTTTTTTTGTTCAAAATAATTTTTATTAGATTTTCAAAAACAAAGCAAGACCAAACAAAGAAAGGGAAAACAATTGCCATACAGAATTGTAGCAAGAAAATCAGACAACATGTGCAGAGTCCGATGACCCTGTATAGATTCTTTCATGAGAAGGAAACAAACAGAAGGTCATTTCATGGAGATATATTGGGTTTAATATCCTTTCCAGAGACCACTCGGAGGGGGGTGGACGGTTGCCATGACTGCATTTCTTTGGTGCGGTGGCAGACATTGGCCCGAATAACTGAAAAAATATATAGCTTGATTTAGAAGGTTTGTACTAGACCAGAACACGAATTTTATGTTTTTAAACTTTGAAAGCTATGTGCCACTGTAAAAAAGCATTACGTGACTGAGCACTGAAGAAATCCAGTGAAGGGACAAAACGCGTTGGCTACACTGTGAAGAAGGAAAAAAATAATGAATTATCAAAACAATTTGGAATATATCTCCATGAAATTTCTTGTACTTTGCTTCATTAGAATAATAATCTCAGTAAATGTATTAGATAAATAAGTGTGTGCTGATCATCCTTTTGTAATTGTTTGTGAATGTATTCACTATTGAGAAATTAGGTTTTTTTTTTCTCGTGATAGATGCACCACACATAATCTGTTCCCATTTACATAACTAATGTGGTATTAGGTGTAAGGCCTCCTTGTAAATTGTTTAGAGGAGAAAATCAGCACTGCACTAAACCGAAATACAAATTCTGCAAATGATTCAGTTATATAATGTAAAAAAAAAAAATTGCGTTTCTTACCCATGAAATACCTTGTTTTGCTTTTGGGCTAGAAAACTGTATGTCTTGATTATTTTTGGTGCACGTTACTTATCTTGCTTTTAATTTCCCTTCCCTTTCCTTTTCTTTGGCGACAGGAACTGTGGAAATGTATTCTGTGCCAGTTGTTGCCATCTGAAGCTTTCAATCCCTGATCAGCAGCTGTACGATCCTGTTCTCGTCTGCAATTCTTGCTATGATCAGATTCAGGTTTCGCGAGCTAGAGAACTTATGAGTCAACAGCTGAAGAAGCCCATTGCTACAGCATCGAGCTGAAATTCAAGAAGTAGTGACCTGAGCTTGATGTTCATGGCCTAACCTCTCAAAGCCCATCCTTGTCCCTTGCAGTGAGACGAAAAGGTTGCTTGAAGCAGATGTTCCACCTCTGATATAGTTGAAAGATCTTGGGCTCTCATCACTTCCACAGTGATATGAAATGCACTGTTGGTTGGTGGCAAGTTGTGGTACCCTAACCTGGAGTTATCGAGAGGAGGTGACCTCATACGTCCGCATCTTCCTGCTCTAGAGAGTTCTTCAGCTGTGGCATGACTGCACTAGGAAAATCTATTCTGAAGATTTGGGGCGAAATTAAAAGGCTATACTGTTCGTTTTATAATGTGCAAAACTGCCTATTTTGCTGCAGAAGGGAAAATGGATGAAGGGCCTTACCGTGCCCTCCTTAACAGAAAGTTGCACATGAAAGGAGGATATGTTGGTTTTGTCATTCTTGGCCCTGGACATAGTAACACTGTTTTTGCGCAGTCCATCTTGTGACCTTATATTTCCAAATTCTGACAGTTCTCAATGCCTGTAGCTGATGGCGAGGCTATGTGGAGTGCCGCTATGTGTTTGCTCTGTCCCAACCAGGGATTACATTTTTTTTTCATTGCAGATGTGCCATTCCATAAACCGACGGTTCCTTATCTTCTCATTTACTTTGCAATGCACGCTCACTTTACACATTAGACTGGTGTGACCAGAGCTGACGAAAGGCAACTAGGTTTTTAAGCTTAAGGCTAAACTTGTGGAGGTGTCAGTTGAGTGCAGCTAATAAAGGGCGAAGCTAAGTCACTGTGAAAGGTACAACATTAATTTCTGTATATCACTTGCTTTTTCGGTTCTCTTCTCAACTGCCTGACACTCCATGCTGGCTCACAATGGGATCCTTGGTGGTCTACAGATCAGACGAGGTACGTCATTGCTCGACTATCCACCTCTCAGCATGTATATACAACAACTATCCCCGATTCTACTCCTTGGTTTTCATATAGCTCTCTACCATTAAGATGTGATACTTCCAAGGTGGAAGAGCTTTTGTTGTGTTGTCCTGGGGTGTAATGTCTTGGCTGTAGGTGTTTCAAGGGGTTTAGAAAACAATGCTGCTATATATTTTCGTGCACTTACCAGTGTAATCCAAGAAAAGGGATGACGCATTGATACCAAAATGCCAACATAATTGAAGAGTCCTCTGTAATAAAAAAAATTTCACTAGCACCAATGATCGCAACATGTTTTGGTTCATTGCTACTGGGCTGCTTTCCCACTCTGCTTTATATACTCTTTACTAACCCTTTTTGCAGTTTTCCTTGGTTACTATTCTTTGATTTTTTTTGTTTTTCTGTTTACTTTTTGTGCTCTCTCCTTTACTAGAAGCTCAGTATTCTTTCCAGTTATTTCCTGTACTTGTTCCCCTTCATACATTTACATACCTTCAATTTATAAATATTCTACTCCCCCTTGCTCCCTCATCACTGTTCCCTCTTTATGGTAATACATTTTTTCTTTTCCTCAGATTCAGTCTGTGTAGGGCCTCATTCCTGTCACTTTATTCCCTCCTGCTCCCTATTTCTGGATTGTATGTGCACAAGACATTCCACTAATTCTGACTGAACTCCTGTATTCTCAAGTTCCCTCGTATGTTTACCACAGTCATTACAATACTTTTGCCCAAGCATAATTTCTGCGTTTCACCATTTCAAGAGTTTGGTCTTTTACTTCTCTCAGTTCAGCCGGCTAGTCTCTGCTCATTTTCCCTCACTTTTCTGTTCCATGTTTCCTCACTTAACCGCAAATTCTTTCTTCTATCCATATTGTTAATTAACCCCTCACTCGCTACATTCCTCAGATCTCAATATTAGAACAGTATATACAGCAAGCAAACCTATATCCTCAATCTGTAGGCACGTATTTGCAAGGGTGTTGCCAGATTCTGGAAGTTGTGAGGTGCATTGTGCTTGGTTGAAAAAATCTAGAAGGACCCTATTGCTGATCTTTTGTGGTAACTAGAACAGCTGCAAGCACATCCAAATAGTGGTGACCGCAATGGAACCGACAAGATGTGCTGACCAGTAACACAAATGGAAATCAGTTCAATATTGTTGTGAGATAAAACTAAAACAGTACAAAAATAAAAGCTATGACTAAAAACAAGGTTTGATGTTTTATGTGGGATTTATTTAGGGAGTGTGTGAAATATGTACTTGGATAACGCTGTATGCTTTGAAAGCCCTTTGAAATGCTTTGAGGTTTGCTTGAAAATATGGATAATACTCCATTAATGCATTACGTTGGTCCCATTAATTAAAAAACCAGGCGCCGATTCATCTAATCTGTCGAACTACCGGCCCATATCCCTCCTCCCTTTTGGTGCAAAGATTCTAGAAGCCCATGTGGCTAGCTGTATCTCTAACCTCATAGAAACATCTGACTACCTGGAGCCCAACCAAGCTGGCTTCCGCCAGGCGCACTCTACTGAGGCAGTGATCCTCGCTGTCCTGGACACAATGAGGATTTAATGCCGATAGGGGCATACATCAGGCCTTGGTGCTCCTGGACATGTCGGCAGCATTCGACACGGTGACCACACCATCTTATTACACCGTGTCGAACAAGCCGGCCTACGAGGCGCGTCCCTCGGCTGGGTGAAGTCCTTCCTGAGCGACCGATCCCAGGCAGTCAAGCTCAAGAACTTCACAGCGCCCAAATTGTCCACTACCTGCGGCGTCCCGCAAGGCTCATCATTGTCCCCCCTCCTGTTTAATTTGTACCTTAAACCCCTATTACACTCTTTACAAAACAGGAAGGTTACAATCTACAACTATGCGGACGACCTGCAGCTAATTTTCCCACTAGACTCAACAGACTCCATCGAGGAATTTCAGGATACCATGCTGCACATTCAAGGGTGGATTGAGCTGAACCACCTAAAACTCAACCCCGGAAAGACCGAGCTGGTACTCCCGGGTAAAAGTTCAATCAGCTGGGGCCCTCATTTCTGGCCGTCATCAACGGGATCTCCTCCGTCTCCCTCTCTCGCTCGGTGAAAAGCCTCTGGATCACCATCAACTCCGATCTCTCTCTGAAAAGTCAGGTGGGAGCGGTGATCTCGTCTAGCTTTTTCCAGCTACGTGAGATTAAGAAAATTACTCATCTACTCGCGCACCCTGCCTTCATTCAAGTGGTTATCGCCTTGGTCCTCTCCCGATTAGATTTCTCTAATTCCATCTATTTAGACCTCCCCTGGTTCTGTCTAAACGTCTGCAAATCGTGCAAAATCAAGCGGCCAGACTAATCTTCAAAAGCAACGGCAGGAGTTTGGCGAAACCACTGCTGGCCACTCTTCACTGGCTACCCATAGCCCAACGGGTAACATTCAAGGCAGGCTGCGTGGCCTTCAAGGGTCTCCACGGGAAAAAGCCCTAAGTTTATTAACAACCTTATAACCAAACATGAGCCGACCCGCAATCTCCGCTCTGTCCCTCCTCGCTCTACCCTCCTTCAAAAGGAAACGTCTTGGCGGATGTCGATTTGCTCATTTGGCTCCAAAGGTCTGGAACTCTTTCCCCTGTCACTCCAGAGATGCACTAATCATATGGAATTCAAGAGCGCACTGAAGACCTGGTTATTCAAGCAAGCGTCCGGTTAGGTAACTGTTTGTCATCTCTCCTCACCACTAGCGCCATGAAACCTCTGGGTGCCCGTGCGCTTAACAAATTCTGAATAACATAACATAACATTATACAGATCTACATGCTTTTACATTCTTTTTTTAATTCAAGGAATCAACATGTCAGTGTAGGAAGGATACAGGTAACGTCCTAATTGCACACCAGAGTTAGCAGAAGCCAGTATGTTAAGACTAGATTCTCGACAAGGAATTGAACCTGGAATTCAGTCTTCTGAAAGACCCCATTAGAAAGACACCTAGTAGTGCTGCAAGGTTCAGGTCACAGTGTGACTTTAGATAACATACATTCTTTTCCAGGGGATCCCCATCAAAAGTCGTAAGCACTGAATTGTCTTGCCAATGCTCTGGTTTCCAAAGCACTTTGCAAAAACAAATATATATATATATATATATAATGTGTGTGTGTGTGTGTGTATATATATATATATATATATATATATATATATATATATATATATATATATATATATATATATATATAATGTGTGTGTGTGTGTATATATATATATATATATTTATAGAGGTGTGTGTGTGTGTGTGTGTGTGTGTGTGTGTATATATATGTATATATGTGTGTGTGTGTGTGTAATACATAACAGTATCCTCTCAGGCTTCAAGTGCCACTTAAAATATGCAAAAAAGGAAACTTGGAACTTATGGCAGTTCCCAAGTTTAGCTGGAGAGCAGTTTCTTTATATGGAGTACCTTACAACACCACCAACACTTAACCTACCCACCTCAAATGTCTGTTTTTCTCCGGCATATTTTGTAAGCCTAGGATTAGCACTGTGCTATCCACACCAAGCTAGAGACTGACTAAGCCAGAGGGTCTGTAATGTTGTAGGGTTCTCCATATAAAGGAGCTGCTCTCCACCTATGGTGGTTTCATTTAAAACATACTGATAGGATAAAGTGTTTAGAAAAATGTCACTTCTTTTTTAAATAGAAAAAGCTGCTGGTCAATTTGCATCTGCCTGCCATGTGTAACTTTCTGAAATAAAGTGGCCTCCTTGATGTTCCCCTGTCGTGGCTTCCACTCTTTTCTTGTAAAGGAGGTGTTTGTGGATATTTCAGCGTGTTGGCCAGTGACACGCCTTTGGAAGCCCCTGCATCGCAAGTCTGGCTCTGGTGTTCATTGGTGCGGGGCGGCTGCTCGTGTGATTTATTTCCAAGGTATCGGATCGACCAGAGCCCACCTCTACACTCCGGGGAGAATGAAGCGATGTTGAGGCTATCCTGCCTCACACCGGGCTAGTTGCATTGTCACAAAGCCCTCGCCTAATTTGACTCTCGGACTAAAGGTTGGTGCAGTTTGGGGACTATAGGAGGGACTTCGGCTCAGCAGAACACAACAGGACAGTGGTCATGCCCATCTCTGTGACTCGCCTGCCCCAGCATCGCCTAGCACCGGAACAGTGCATTCTGGGACCTGCAGTCCGTCACCACATAATGGACAGCAGTTAGAGCGGTGTTTCCACTTGGAGGGGGTGTGATATGGCCATGCCTCCTGCTACACTTACCGGGCACTGAAGAAGGCGCAACAAGCCGAAATGCATCTGCCTGCCATGTGTAACTTTCTGAAATAAAGTGGCCTCCTTGATGTTCCCCTGCCATGGCTTCCACTCTTTTCTTGTAAAGGAGGTGTTTGTGGATATGGATAAGTTACTTACCTGTAATCCTAGTTCTCTTCCAGGGGTATCCTCATCAAAGTCATAAGCACTGAATATTCCCGCCCATGTGCGGGACCCCGGAAACAATATAAAAATATATATGTCAAAGACACATATATCTCGCTCCACATATATGTATGTACATATATTATTTTTCTCACACCAATGCAGCTCCATAACTGAGGCTAAAACAATGTAAACACATATACATGCACTGCAATTAGTTAGGAAGCAAAAGGAAACAAAACACATTATGTCAATTAACCTTTGAACTTTGTGTTTTAATGAGTAGACTACTCATAAATCCTGAAAATTGCTTGTAAATAGACATTGTTAGCCCTCAGGCTGCATTGCAAAACCAATAACATAGAAAATGAAACCATTTTCAACAAAAACTGGCACCGTGCCTTTAAGGCAGCCATGACCCCAGGCTTCCCATCATGCCTCAGGGGTGACAGTTAGGTCAGTTGTTCTTTGCATAACCCTGAAGACAGGGCTCAACCACAAGATTGAAATAGTACCAAATCTCATTTACCTGGGGAGGCGGGTGGGTTGCTTATGACTTTGATGAGGATACCCCTGGAAGAGAACTAGGATTACAGGTAAGTAACTTATCCTTCTCTTCCAGGGGATCCTCATAAATAGTCATAAGCACTGAATAGAATAGCAAGCCCATCAACCACCTACAGGTAAATGAGAAGTACATGACCCAACCAAATCATAACAGCCAATTACTCAGCTGTTAAACAGATTCCTCAGGGAGGCCTGGCCCACCTGGGTATCTGCTCTCGTGTCTGAATCTAGACAGTAATGTCTGGTAAATGTATGGACAGACCTCCAGGTCGCCGCTTTACAAATCTCAGACATGGGCACATCATGCAGGTAAGCCGCCGGGGCCGCTCTACCTCTAGTGGAATGCGCTTTAGGAGTACCCCCCAGAGGTTTCTGCGCCAATTGGTAAGCAAGTTTGATACACGAAACGATCCACCTGGAAATGGAACGTTTTCGACGCTGCATGACCAGTTCTGATCGATCCGTAGTTAATAAACAATTGATCAGAATGTCGAATAGACTTGGACCTGTCCAGATAGAACTTTAAAACCCGTTTCAGGTCCAAAGAGTGTAACGCCCTCTCAGCTGGAGTAGAGGGATTAGGAAAGAAAATGGGTAAAGAGATAGACTGATTTACATGAAAATCTGACACCACTTTCGGCAGGAAAGAAGGGTGCGTTCTGAGCACCACTCTGTTTAAATGAAACACTGTATACGGTTCTTTAGTACAGAGGGCCTGAATTTCGCTCACCCTACGGGCTGACGTAATCGCTACCAAAAAAGCCGCTTTCCAGGAAATATGCTGTAAAGTAGCTTTATGAATGGGCTCAAAAGGTGGGCCCATCAATTTTGATAATACTAGGTTCAGCTCCCAGGGAGGAGAAGGAGGCCGTACAGGAGGGTACACCTTCTTCAGACCCTGCAGGAAGTCTTTTACTGCTGGAAGCTGGAAAAAAAGAAGTCTGTGAAGGTGATCGCCTATAAGCTGTTATGGCGGCTAAATGCACCTTAATGGAGTTAAACTTCAAACCTGCTTTAGTCAGGTACAACAAGTATGGAAGAACTGCTTCTTCCTGACTCTTCACCAGATTGTGACCATTCTGCATGCACCACATATAGAACCTCTTCCACTTGCATGCATAAGAATGTCTTGTGGAAGGACGTCGTGCTTCTCTCAGAATGGACATGCAGTCCTCTGGCAGCCCTAGATGGCCGTACTGAATGACCTCAGGAGCCATGCTGCCAAGTTCAGTGACGGAAGGTTGGGATGGTGAATCCTCCCGTTCATCTTCGATAACAGGTCCGGCCTGCATGGAAGCCTCTTGTGAGGAGACACTGACAGGTGAAGTAGGTCCGTGTACCACCATTGCCTCGGCCAGTCGGGGGCAATCGGGATCATTGTTGTGCATGAGTGGTTCAGCTTGCTCACCACCTTCGGGATCAGCGGAAGGGGTGGAAAGGCGTACACAAATTGCCCTGACCAGTCGATTAAAAGAGCATTCCCTCTTGTTCCTGGTCGATAGAACCTGGAGGCGAAGCTTGGGCATTTGCTGTTTACGTCGTCCGCGAAGAGATCTATGGAAGGACGACCCCATGACTGGAAAATGTCTTCTAGCACTTCTTCGTTGAGAACCCAGTCTTCTTTGTCTTCGAAGTGCCGACTTAGTGCGTCCGCCCTCACATTCTGCTCTCCTGGGAGGTGGACTGCCTGAACAGACAAGCCAGAAGCCAATGCCAGATGCGCTGAGCTTCCAGAGACAGAGTCCTTGAACGGGTTCCTCCCTGCTTGTTCAAATAGTACATCGTGGTGGTGTTGTCCGTCTGTACTAGAACCATTTCCTCCTGAAGCGAGGGAAGGAACGCTTTGAAAGCCAGGTGGACCGCTCTCAATTCCAGCAAGTTGATGTGATAAGTGCTTTCCTTGGAAGACCAGAGACCCTGCACTTGTAGAGGACCCATGTGCGCCCCCCAGCCTTGCAGCGATGCGTCTGTGATGATCGTTTGAGTAGGAGGAGGTTGATGGAAGAGAACTCCAACCTGCATGTTCTGTCTCTTTGTCCACCACTGGAGGGAAGATTGAGCTACCTCCGACAAAGTGATCTGATCGTCCCAGCGATCTGAATGCTGGTCCCATTTGTCCTCCAGATCCTGCTGAAGAGGACGCATCCGAAGTCTGGCGTTCGGTACCAGGAAGATGCAGGAAGCCATCGACCCTAAGAGTGATGCTATCTTCCGCACTTTCTGAGACCTGTGGCGAAGAATTTGCTGGCACTTGAGAGCTATCGAAAACTGTCTCTCCTCCGAAGGAAACACTTTTCCTACTTCGGAGTCTAGCAGAGCTCCTAGGAAGTGGATCTTCTGAGTGGGTTGAGAGACAGACTTGCTGTAGTTGACATGCAGGCCTAGACGCTGACAAAGTTCTATGCATGTCTGGAATTGATTCCTTACATTGGCTGTTGAAAGGTCCAACTCCAGGCAATCGTCTAAGTATGGGTATACAAAGACTCCCCTGCGGCGTAGAGCTGCCGCCACCACTGCGACACACTTCGTGAACACCCTGGGGGCCGATTTCAACCCAAACGGAAGGACTTTGAACTGGTAGTGGGAGGTACCCACCCGGAATCGAAGGAATCTCCTGTGATCGGGCCGTATTGGAATATGAAAGTACGCATATTGAAGGTCCATCGAACACATCCAATCCCCCTTCCTGAGATGTGGATATATTTGGTGAAGCGCCAACATGCGAAACTTTTCTTTTTGTGCATGCAGATTGAGTGTTCTCAAGTCCAGAATGGGCCTGTATTCCGCCTTTTGGCCCTTTTTTCTGACCAGAAAATACCTCGAGTACACTCCTTTCCCCCTTTGGGCCACCGGCACTCTCTCGATGGCTTCTTTTTCGAGGAGTGTCGCTACTTCTTTCTTTAACCTTTGTAGCTGGTGGCTTGGCGTTGACATCGGAGGAACGGGTGGAGGTAGACGATGTAAACGAAGACAGTACCCATTCTGCAGCGTAGACAACACCCATTGATCTTTTGTAATGGCCTGCCACTCTGTCCTGTGATGCGCAATGCTTCCCCCCACTGGAGTGGACAACGGCGCTGGGGGAAGTGAAGACTCATTGCTTCTGCTGAGATTTATTGAAGTTGTTGCCTTGGCACTGATTTCCATTTCCTTTGGAATTGCGCTTGCCTTTGTATTGCGACTTTTGTTGGCCTTGCTGGTTTTGGCCTTTCTGCCAGTGAGGGGTTTGAACCCTCTGTTTCGAAGACCCCTTGTTGTCCGAATGGAACTTCTTCCGGAATTCCTTTTTCTTTTCAAACCCCACTGCTTTGAGGGTGTCTAACTCGGTCTTCATCCGCTGCATCTCCTCATCAGCACTCGCTCCAAAGAGAGACGTGCCTGAAAAAGGAAGATTTAGGATTCTGGCTTGAGCTTCGGGTTTCAATGCTGTCAGGCATAACCATGAGGATCTCCTCGCCGTGATTCCATGCACATAACCATGCGCAGCCAGCGTTGCTCCATCTGCCGCCGCTCCTATAATCTGATTGGAGACTTGACCGCCCTCCATCAGAACCTCCTCAAAGTCCTCTCTATCTTCCTGAGGAAGTTTTGCAGAAAACCTCTGAAGTGAGTCCCACAGAGCTCTATCATATCTGCCGAGCAGCGCTTCCGCATTGGAGACCTTGAGGAAAGAAGCTGAGGTGTTACAAACTCTTCTCCCCCATGAGTCTTGCACCTTGCTGTCCTTATCCGGTGGTACCGTGGATGAGGAAGCTACCGCATTGGATTTTCTAGCCGCCGCAATGATCACTGAATCTGGCGGGGGATCAGACTTGAGGAACAGAGGATCCTCATCAGGTGGATGATACTTCTTGAGAATCCTCGCTGGACTTCACCGTTGCCGGAGTGAGGAAGACTTCATTCACTGGTTCCATTATACCCGGGACCAACGGCAACAAAGGTTTGGGTGCCGTTCTGTGCTGTAGGGTTTCAAATATGATCGTTGTCTTGATCTGCGGAGCAGTCATAGGCACTCCCAGCTTCAGGGCTCCCCTGCCTAAGATGTCTTGGAACGAGAAAATATCCTCAGTTGGAGATATCCTCGAGCGTGGACTGTTTGTCAGGGTCGGAGAGTACTCCCTGTGAGATCGGGTCCTCGAAGAACTTGAAGTGCTACGGGTCCTCCTGGACTTAGATCTTCTACTTGAGCGAGTTCTAGAACGAGATCGCTCTCTGTGATGAGATCTTCTCTTACTTGAGTGCCTAGAACGAGACCGTTTGCGGCAGGGAGCCTGGTCTCGATACGCTCTCAGCGGATCTGCTGTCTCCTTGTCCTTGGCCCAGTGGTGAAGAGGTCTATACCACCTTGGGGAAAGACGAATAGTAGGAGATTTGTGGGTGGGATCCTTCACTGGTGAACGTGACCGTGGAGGCTGATCCGCTTGATCCTGTTGCGACCTTGCAGGAGACTTGGACCTCTCCCTAGAATCGCTGCTATGTCCATCCGAGGATCTGTCACTCCGAGATGCTGAGGAAGATGAGGATAGGCTCACTAGAGATCTAGAGGAAGACCTCGACCGAGATCTCCCTTCTGCAACCCTCATTCTCTTGGCAGGAGGATCCTGTACTGGAGATTGTCCCACCTCCGCAGCCGACACTGATCCTGGAGAGCCCAATTGATGTCTTTGGACTTGAGACTGGTCCAATGATTCACTCTCTTTCTCCTGCATCACCTGCTTCAAAGGCGACCTCTCTTGTGACCTTGCAGGAGAGATGTTCACTGGCTTGCGAAACGCTCCGTTCCTTGGATCTTCGCTGATCCATCGACGGTGGCTGTATCGGTGCTGAGCGCCGAGCAGGTAGACGCTCTTTCGACGTCGACCGTGATTTCTCCAACGCCGACCTCGGGTGGCGATGACTGTCCTTCGGCATGGAGCTTCTCGCCGTCGAAGGTTGTCTGCTCGACGACGACGGAGGCTGCTTCGACGCCGATCGCAGTTGTTTTGTCGGCGACTGGGTGTGCCTCGAGTCTGAATGCCGCCTCGACGTCGAACGCCGTTGATCGGGCGTCGACGTTGGCTGCTTCGACGTCGACCGACGATGTGTCGACAGAGGCTCCCTCGACGCCGAACGACCATGACTAGTCGTCGACGGAGGATGTCTCGACGCCAAACGCCGATGGCCAGGCGTCGACTGAGAATGCCTCGACGTCACAGCATGACGATGCTGCTTCGACGTCAGTTGGTTTGCCGTCGAACTCTTCTGCTTCGACGGTGACCTATCCCTCGACGCTGTCTGTAGCGGAGGTACCTTGGATGTAGACGCTGAAGACATCTTCTTCGTCGCCGTCGACTGCTTCTCCAACGCCGATCCCGACGGCGAATGTGAACCAGTCGGGGCTTCTTGCGACGTCGACCGCGCCTTCCGACTTTTCTGCTTCTTGGGAGATCTTCCTCTCTCAGAAAGCCCATAAACCCGAATCCTCTCCCGTTCTTTCAGAGTCCTGGATGTTAAAACCTGGCAGTGTTCACAGGTTTTAGAGGAATGAGATTCTGGTAGGCACAGGATAAACACTGAATGAATGTCAATCTTGGCCATCTTCCTTCCACATGAAGGGCATTTGTCAAAGAGGGAAGGCATCTCTGACAGAAAAATCACCTTTTTTAAGCCTAAAAAAGGTTTAAGTAACACTCTGTCTAAAAGACGTCGAGTGAAAGCAAAAAATTGTAGGGAACAAGAATATTTTTGACAAAAAGCCAAAAATAAAGGGAGCTGTTTCACCAGGGTCCTGACTGAAGGAGCCGGAAAGAACAACTGACCTAACTGTCACCCCTGAGGCATGATGGGAAGCCTGGGGTCATGGCTGCCTTAAAGGCACGGTGCCAGTTTTTGTTGAAAATGGTTTAATTTTCTATGTTATTGGTTTTGCAATGCAGCCTGAGGGCTAACAATGTCTATTTACAAGCAATTTTCAGGATTTATGAGTAGTCTACTCATTAAAACACAAAGTTCAAAGGTTATTTGACCTAATGTGTTTTGTTTCCTTTTGCTTCCTAACTAATTGCAGTGCATGAATATGTGTTTACATTGTTTTAGCCTCCGTTATGGAGCTGCATTGGTGTGAGAAAAATAATATATGTACATACATATATGTGGAGCGAGATATGTGTCTTTTACATATATATTTTTATATTGTTTCCGGGGTCCCGCACATGGGCGGGAATATTCAGTGCTTATGACTATTGATGAGGATCCCCTGGAAGAGAATTCAGCGTGTTGGTCAGTGACACGCCTTTGGAAGCCCCTGCATCGCAAGTCTGGCTCTGGTGTTCATTGGTGCGGGGCGGCTGCGGCTGCTCGTGTGATTTATTTCCGAGGTATCGGATCGACCAGAGCCCACCTCTACACTCCGGGGAGAAGAGAAGCGATGTTGAGGCTATCCTGCCTCACACCGGGCTAGTTGCATTGTCACAAAGCCCTCGCCTAATTTGACTCTCGGACTAAAGGTTGGTTCAGTTTGGGGACTAGAGGAGGGACTTTGGCTCAGCAGAACACAACATGCCCATCTCCGTGACTCGCCTGCCCCAGCATTGCCTAGCACCAGAACAGTGCATTCTGGGACCTGCAGTCCGTCACCACATAATGGACAGCAGTTAGGGCGGTGTTTCCACTTGGAGGGGGTGTGATATGGTGTTAACCAATCAGCGCAGTGCGGGACATATTTCCACGGTGACTGGCATTCCTCCTGCTACACTTACCGGGCACTGAAGAAGGTGCAACAAGCCGAAATGCATCTGCCTGCCATGTGTAACTTTCTGAAATAAAGTGGCCTCTTTGACGTTCCCCTGCCGTGGCTTCCACTCTTTTCTTGTAAAGGAGGTGTTTGTGGATATATATATATATATATATATATATATGTTGCAGGTTTTACCGTAGTAAGTATCACACGCACTCAAAGTGGTACAGCTGGTGAAGGTTTATTTTCCAAAGTCACGCTACGCGTTTCAGCACCGAGGTGCCTTGTTCATACGTTTAACCTAACCAGAGTGAGAAGCAGTTTTAAAGTGCAAACAAACCGATCACATTGTGCCATAAACATAAAGAAAGTACATGATACTCATGGAAATCATGGAGGCCATTGTTAAGTGTACTCAAAATCAATGGTTCATTATAGACACGATGGCTCATAAACATGGGATGGATACCCCATTTGTACTCGAGTTATCCGAGCTGTTACACATAATAAAACCATATTTACATTCATAAGGTTTTTAAAGAAACAGGGTTTTGAGTGACTTTTACAACTGTCAAAATTGTCCAATAACGGCGCCATATTGCCCCGGGAAGGCAACCACTGATTCGAGGTCCCCCGACAGTTAATTGTACTTGAAAAATAAATCCACTAGTACATTGATATCCCATGCTCAATTACTCGCATGAGAATTTCAAGGAATAAAGTTGCCCTCGGTCTAGTGCCCGATTGAAACAATGTAGGACGAATATTAACGATGCACGCGGTCTAGTGCCCATACGCATCGTGAACATTTTTAAAAAAAAAGGGATATTTAACAAAATATTTATAAGAATAACATACTCATGATCCATTCACTGATATACTGTGGAGTCCATTCAATTTTTTAAGATCACAGAGGTGATCTAGCCAGTCTATTCCAAGGAACCCAGTCTATGCACTTGGTGAAAAGTCAATATAAAACTGCTTTTGTTCCCACACACTGGAACGAAGTGCAAAAAGAATTAGGACAACAAAGAAAAGTGAGGGTGAATGTTTTAGCTTTAACGTTTGTGAAGTGAGAGTCTTCCATTCGCGGATGCCATGTGGGATTCAGTGCAGTGCTCAAAAATGATAGAGTTCCCCACATGCTCCTAGAAGAGAAAATTACAAACACATGGTAAAAATTGGTTAAAATTCAAAGATTCAAAGACTTCATCAAATATAGTTACAGAAATAACAACATTGCTAATTTTCCTATACCATCTCTCATATTTTACAATTGAAGACAGATACAATGTACATTTGTGAGGTGCTGGAAACATTAGTCCATAAGGAGATGGGTTGCAAGCTCCTCATCCTGGTTGTGCCCCCCAGGATATTTGGTTTCCAACTCCAATATCCATTTTGATTCTTTCTTTCTTAGGGCCAGTTCACGATTGCCACCCCTTTTCGAACTGTTGACCTGTTCAATGACAAAGTACCTTAGCAGATCATTGTTGGATTGATGCATTTCTTGGAAATGTCTGGCAATTGGGTATTTGGGGTCTTTGTTGGTGATTGCCCTCAGGTGTTCTTGTACCCTTTTCTTTGCCATACAAGAAGTGCTGCCCACATATCTTTTTTGACATGGACACTCCAAGATATAGATCACATAGGTGGAGCTGCAGGTCAAGAATTGTTTGATTTGTCTTTTATTTTGAGTACCTGGCACTTCAAAGTCCTTAACCATGACACTTTTACGGCAGGCTCTACAGTGACCACAAGGATAAAAGCCTTTTAATCCTTGTATATGTTGGCCAGCGGTGTTCGTTATGTCACTTTTGACCAACATGTCTCTAAGATTGCGGCCTCGTCTATAAGTTATAAGTGGTCTTTTAGTTAGTTTGGGGCCTATGATGGAATCCGCTTTGAGGATTTTCCAATTGTCAGCCATGATTTTTTGGACCTGATAGGACTTTAGGTTGTACGTGGTTATAATTCTAGGAGATTCTGTAGGCTCAAGGGATCTAGGTTTAGGGATTAGAGTATCTGATCTGGGCACTATAGAGGTTTTGGTTACAGCTTTGGTAAGTACCCATTCCGGATATCCTCTTTCTCTAAACCTTTTGAGAACGGTGTTCATTTCCTGTATGTAATCCTCCTCTCTGGTACAATTTCTTTTTGCCCTTAGTAGTTCTCCGTAAGGGATACTCCATTTAAGGGGGTCAGGATGGGCACTTCAGGCATGAAGTAGACTATTGCCAGCGGTATCTTTCCTGTGCAGTTTGGATAAAAGTTTACCTTCATGGACCTCAATGCTGGTATCCAGAAATTCAATCCGACTCCTACTGATATTGTAAGTGAGTTGGATGTTATAGCTGTTCTGATTGAGTTTGGCAATAAAGTTAGCTGCTTCTGTTTCAGTGCCCTGCCATATGACAAACAGGTCATCTATATACCTGATCCAAGTGTGTACCATTTTGAAGTCTTCTCTCAAGTTTTCATCTGCTCTGATTTCTTTTACCCACTTGCCCAAAAAGAGATTAGCGAAGTTAGGAGAAAAAGCCGAGCCCATGGCCGCGCCGCGAATTTGTTTGAATAGAGCCCCATCAAACAAAAAAATATTATTTCGCAGGCATAATTTCATCATTTCGATGAGCATGACTGTATGGTTGCTGAATCCTATTGCTCGATTTTTTAGAAAGTAGTAACAAGCCTCCATGCCCTGGACGTGGTCAATGATGGTGAACAATGCACTAACGTCCATAGTTATGAGTATAGAGCCTTCTACCCATACTGCCGTGTCAATTTTGGTGGGAAAATCGGTGGTATCTTTTATGTAAGATGGAAGTTTGATGACGTATTCCCGGAGGAAGTGATCAATGTAAACGGAAAGGTTTTCATTGACACTTCCTATGGAGGAAATGATGGGTCTCCCTGGTGGTTCTGCTAGGTTTTTATGAACTTTGGGGAGTAAGTAGAATATAGGTAATTTGGGGTAATCTCGCTTGAGGAAACAAAATTCATGCCAGGATAGAAGTCCTTCTATTTGCCAGTCATGTAATCTGTTCCAAGTTTCCTGAATGCTATTCTGGTACTCAACAGAGTTGGACCTAGTGTAGAAAATGTTGCCCTCTAGTTGTCTAAGAGCTTCTTTGACATACATATCTGCCCCATAAAACAATGTTACCTCCCTTATCTGAGGGTCTCAAAACTATGGTTTTGTCATTAGATAAGGAAAAGATAATGTCTTGTTCTTGTTTGGATAGATTTCTATTCCAGTAGTCTTTGTTATTTTGTTTATGTTTAAGTTTGACAAGTTCTTTACTGACTACTTCCTGGAAAGTGTCTATAGGGTCATGTGGCATGATGGGATAGAACACGGATTTAGGCTTAAAGTTTGTGCATGCTGCCTTATTCATGTTAGTCTCCCTCACACTCACAATGTTATCATCTTGTTGGCTCTCAGTGTTGACTTCACCCAAAACATAAACGTCCCGTAACAGATCATAGTCATTAATCGTGAGTTCAGGTGGGCCTGTGTTATCTGCAGGCGCTTCGCTACATTGTTTGGGTTTCAGTGCGTGCCATTTCTGCAGCTTAAGTTTTCTTACAAAGTTATAGATATCTATTCTAGTATCAGAGTAACTGAACAGTTCGTTAGGGTAAAAAGTCAATCCTAAGCAGAGAATGCGTTTCTCTTTAAGGGTAAGTGTTCTAGAAGATAAATTAATAATAGTTTTATTTACCGTTTCGTCATCCATGGTTAACGTCTTCTTCTGTAGCCTCCCCTTTTGGATCCCATTGGCTTTGTATTCCTTCCGTCATCTCTTCTGGAACTTGAGTCGTCTCTTTTGTGATCGGCTCTTCCTCTTGCTTGTCCTCTCGGTCTGCCCCGTGTTGGTGTCTTCTGAGTTGATTGTTTTTGTTGTGCTTCCGCCTCCTTCTTTCTTCTTGTTCTTAGGACCCTGAACTCCTCTAAAAAAGTCGCCGGTTTCTTGACGACCTCTATATCCGAAACTGTACTTGTCGATTGGTGTGATGCGTCTGATTCAGGTTCGCTTGCAATAGCTGTGGGTGTGCTTTCACCTCTCGCTTCCTGGGGTTCGGATATATCTGTAGCTGTGTTGCCTTGTTTGTATAAGTAGTCATACTTAGGGCTGTATGTTAGTATACGACCACTGTCGTAATCACCACAATCTCTATGCAGCTTGCGTTGTTTGCGGTATTTGATATCTTCTTTGTTTTTCTTTAGGCGTCCCTTCAAATCATCTTTAAATTTGTTGATCATATCTTGGTTTGGGTGGGTGCTAAATTCCTCCTCAAGTTCTTTTATTTGTTTCAGTATTATCTCACGGTCTTCCCAAGCGTATTTTATTAGAATGCAAAGCATATTTTTGCTGCTAGAGGCTGAATTTTCTGACCATTCTTCGAGCATTCTAGCATTGGGGATCCATGTGATGGGGTTATATAGATTCTTAAACCCCGAGGTACCATCTTTTTGTCCACATAGTCCTGGAGGGAAGTGGCCTCCCACCATTTTGAAGTTTCTTGTTTTCTCAGCTTTTCATACTTTCTTAGTTGAGATGCTAGGGAACTGCCTTCAGTTTTTTCTAAAACCACGGGACCTATTCCACCTTTACCTGGTCCCCTCGCAAACAATGTGGCTGCCTCCCTTCTACGTTCATCTTCTTCCTCCATATTTGATCTTAGCAATACAATGTTATTTCTGTAAATGTAACATATGTTCACAAGTGATAGTTGCACTCGTATGTTACTCTTTGGAAAAATAACGGTATAGTTCTCCGTATATGCGTGTGTTCGCAGGGCTGTACGCACTCACTGCTTGGATAAGCAGTTCCTGATGCCGTGCAGTTGGCTCGTTCTCCCGAGGGGTATGGAAAGAGTATTACGGGTAAAGGCTTATGTGCAGTCTGTCAGGTATTATATTGGTCAAATACCGCCCTTCTCTTGTCCTGCTGATCCTTGGCAACAACCCACCCAAGAACTACTACCTTGCTGGATCTGATGCCTCTTCGCCAACGCGCCGGTGCCTCGACCCGCAATGGCAGTAGTCAAGAGCAAGTCTCACCGTCAGGATCAACAGCGGTCACCTCTCCTCTTCGGATTTTTGATGTTGATCGTCCTTTCTTACGGCCGGTGTGGATCCCTCCGTATTGTATCCAAATACTGCAAGAGGGTTAGATTCTGGGATCCCGGTCCCGTTGTCAGGTGGCGTGTCAAAGCCCGGCGGCCCCCAACCGCCGAGTAAAGTTCAATAAGTTGCAGGTTTTACCGTAATAAGTATCACACGCACTCAAAGTGGTACAGCTGGTAAAGGTTTATTTTCCAAAGTCGTGCTACGCGTTTCAGCACAGAGGTGCCTTGTTCACACGTTTAACCTAACCAGAGTGAGAAGCAGTTTTAAAGTGCAAACAAACCGATCACATTGTGCCATAAACATAAAGAAAGTACATGATACACATGGAAATCATGGCGGCCATTGTTAAGTGTACTAAAAATCAATGGTTCATTATAGACACGATGGCTCATAAACATGGAATGGATACCCCATTTGTACTCGAGTTATCCGAGCTGTTACACATAATAAAACCATATTTACATTCAAAAGGTTTTTAAAGAAACGGGGTTTTGAGTGACTTTTACAACTGTCAAAATTGTCCAATAACGGCGCCATATTGCCCCGGGAAGGCAACCACTGATTCGAGGTCCCCCGACAGTTAATTGTACAATGTAGGACGAATATCAACGATACACGATAATCGTTGATATTCGTCCTACATTGTTTCAATCGGGCACTAGACCGATGGCAACTTTATTCCTTGAAATTCTCATGCGAGTAATTGAGCATGGGATATCAATGTACTAGTTGATTTATTTTTCAAGTACAATTAACTGTCGGGGCCTATATACATGTATTGCACAGGAGGATGGATTGAGATTGAGAGCGATAGAGAGTTTCTTGGAATTGAGATCTATGCGATATTATGAGCACAATAAGATGCTATGTGAATTCCTGAGA
Organism: Lissotriton vulgaris; assembly: GCF_964263255.1. NCBI lineage: Eukaryota > Metazoa > Chordata > Amphibia > Caudata > Salamandridae > Lissotriton > Lissotriton vulgaris. The sequence continues at coordinate 168,215,641 of NC_141687.1, read as the reverse complement.
TTTTGCCTAAACAACAACATATTTCTGTTTGGGAAACAACTGAACAGACAATTATTAGTTGTGGCGATGGGCACCTGCTCCGCCCCCAGTTTCGCGAACCTCTTCGTGGGTTGGTGGGAGGAACAGGTGGCCTGGTCACCGAATAATCAAGAATGGAATTGCAGGATTAAGGGGTGGTATCGTTATATGGACGATTTGTTTATTACAATGGACAGCCCTGTTGAAATAGCAGCTATGTATATTGATGTTCTAAACAACAATGAGGTTAACCTAAAATTTTCTGGAGAAATAAGCAGCAAAGAGGTTAACTATTTAGATCTCATGGTGTATATATTGAAGAGGGTAAGATTCAGACCAAACTCTTCAGAAAATCGACCGCTGGGAACTCCACATTGTATGCCACCAGTAGCCATCCGACGAAGTTGGTCAACAGCATCCCGTATGGAGAACTGTTAAGACTTAATAGAAACAACTCATGTGAACATGAATTTCGAAAGGCCACTAAACAAAGTTTGTCTAGATTTAAGGTCAGAGGTTACAAAGATGGGTTGCTAACACAGGCACTTAATAAAGTGAATAAGGTACAGAGGGACGAATTGCTAAAGACAAAGTAGAAGGAATCTGAAGGTGGCGGTTTTAGATTTATCACCCCTTTCTCCAACAATGCAGGGGATCTTAGGAGTATCTTGAAAAAGAATTGGAATATCCTCTTAACTGAGAACATCATTAAAGCAGATTTACCATTGAATACCCTAATTACCTTTAGTAAGGCTAAAGCCCTTAAAGACCATCTAGTACATAGTCACTACGAAGGACATGTAACTAAACCTCCATTGGAACCATTAAATGGCTTCTTCCCATGCGGGCGCTGTAAAGCGTGCAAATTCAGCAAACGTTCCTTGACTTACACGGTCCCAGGTCTAGCTACACCAAAGAAAATGAAGACATTTCTGACTTGTACTACTCCATATGCTATATATTGTTTGATTTGTCCGTGTGGTAAGAGATATATTGGAAGTACTACCCACCAAGTCAAAATCCGTATATTGGAGCATATGCGTGCTATTAAAAATGTAGACGAGTCTTATCCCGTAGCTGGGCATTTTGACAAGGCCCATGGACGGAACAGGGATCTGTTGACCAACATGTGCCTTGATAGCGTCCCCATGAGTGTGAGGGGGGGTGACCGATTACAGTGACTAAGACGTCTCGAGTCAAGGTACATAATAGACCTACAAAGTAAAATGCCTAATGGTCTGAATATGCACGAAGAACTGGCAGTCCACTTGGGATAGTGATTTCAGTAAAGAATTGGATATCTGCAATGTTGCAATATTTATTCTCCTATGAAATTTTACGGTCTTCTTTTCTTAGAGAGTGTCGTATAAACTTATGTATTAAGCCCAGACGTGGCCAAGATCGGGTTGCCTGGTGCTGGACCTGGAGAAGGCGTTCGACTCTGTCGAATGGCCCTATTTATCGGCAGTGCTACGTAAGTTTGACCTGGGTGATGACTTTCTAGAGCTGGTGGGCCTGCTATATGGGAAACCCGAGGTGAGAGTACGCACTGGGAAACTGGTCTCAGAGTCCATAAAGGTCAGAAGAGGCACCAGACAAGGTTGCCCACTTTCCCCATTACTATTCTCCCTGGCGATCGAACCACTGGCTGAACGGCTGCGCGCCAGCGGAGCACGATGGGGCATCCCGCTAGCAGACGGCACGCATGTAGTGTCACTATACGCAGACGACTTACTCTTGTATATCAAAGACCTTGATAATGTGCCGCCGGAACTGTCGGACATATTCCGCACGTTCGAATCGATGTCAGGCCTCAAAGTTAACTGGGCCAAGTCGGGGGGATATTCGTTCACCCCCGACGCTCCGGACCCGGCACTCCACATTAATAATGAACGACTGCCATGGTACCAAACCACGTTCAAGTACCTGGGCATTCATATATACAGGACGCCCCCCGACATTCTGGACGGCAACCTGACACGGGCCATAACGTCTGTTCGAACACAGGTCGCCTTCTGGAAAACTCTCCCCATCAATGTGCCAAGCAGGGTAACCTTAACGAAGATGAGAATACTCCCCAGGCTCCTGTATTACTTTGCCAACCTCCCGCTATATATCCCTGTCCGCATATTCAGGGAGCTGGAGTCCATGCTCAGAGATCTGATCTGGAACACAGGCAGGCCAAGAGTAGCACTGACGAAACTCTACAACCCGGTCACTGAAGGCGGCGCAGCGGTCCCGAACCTAGAGCTCTATTACCTAGCAGTACAGGTGCAATGGGCGGTAGCCTGGATTTCAGGCAGGAATCTCGAGGACACGGCTACGGCCACAGACATCCTTTCCCCACTGCAGATACATACCCTATTCCACCCGCTGACGAGCCCTAGGAAACACTCGCAACTACATGTGGCTGTGGCCACGAAATGTTATGACAGATGCTTATGCCTCACTAGAACCACCATACCGTACGCGCCAGCGTTACCACTCCTGGGCACCCCCAAGGCCACGTCAGTCGTGACAGAGGCGGCACTGGCACAGTGGACCCACGCAGGCATAGAAACTATGGCAGATTTGTACGCAGATGGCGCTTTACTTTCTTTCGAGGCACTGACTGCTGACACGGGACTGCCCGCGGGACAATTCCTGCAACATGCCTCAATACTGCGGACACTCACGCAGAAATGGGGGAACATCGCTGACGAACCGCCCACACACCAGCTAGTACAGTGCATACACGTGATGGGCAACGGGACACATGTGGTACACTGGCTGACACAGGCGCTACTCTCGCACACTCAACACACATTGCAACCTCTCCGGGACAAATGGGCGGTGGACAGAGGGAAGGCATGGACGGACAAGGAGTGGGCGGCGATACTCTCAGGCCCCCGCAACATTCCCCGTAATGCACGCTTCAAACAGATCCAATTTTATGTCCTACACCGCGCATATCTATCCCCGGACAAGATAAACTTGTACTTCCCGGGCACGGGAGCCAAATGCCCGAGGTGTGGCACGGAGGGAGCAGATCTCCTCCACATGCTGTGGCAATGTCCCCAGCTTCGGGCATACTGGCACTCGATACTCACGCTACTGAAACGATGCACGGCAATGCCGATCCCGTTCTCGTGGGAGGCGTGCCTCCTGGGCCTCTTCCATAGGACCAAACTAAACAGGGTGCCTTCCCGCTTCTGGGACCTTGGCCTCATCACGGCCAAAAGACTCATCACAAAGCATTGGAAGCGGGCGGCACCACCAGCGGCGGAACACTGGCGCGCTTCGCTAGATAACTGGGCGAAAGCGGAAAGCATATCATTACATAATGAGGAGACGGCGGGATTGCGTAAATACCCCATAGCGGCGCTCTGGGACGATATGATCCGCGAAGACAGCGAAGATAGCAAGATCGAAAGATGATGCATCGCGAACACTCTACTACAATGACCAGAGTCCTCAGGGGCAACTTCCGCCGGTGTGTGAGTAGTGTGCGACCCCACCCCTCTTTGTAACTTAAAGCTCCCTTGAGCAGCGGGCTGACGAGCCTGGGATCCCGCACCTACGCGCCGGAGTGGTACTATACCTGGCAGATATTGGCAGCCATCGGCGACCCCAGAACACTGCCTATCCCTACTGACGAGGGTTGATAACCCGAAACACGTGTCCAGGGATGGCGAAGACAGCGAAGATGATGCATCGCGAACACTCTACTACAATGACCAGAGTCCTCAGGGGCAACTTCCGCCGGTGTGTGAGTAGTGTGCGACCCCACCCCTCTCTGATTCTATTCAGCCCTATCGTACCCAATACACAAAACCCTGTCTGGGGTGGTGCTCGGACCTCCCAAGGCAGGAAACCCTTTGTCCAGACCACCATCTGCCGAGTTTCGGTCAGCAGCAGCAGGCCAGACTTGTGTCTGTGGTGGCAGCATCCATTTTGTGATGCTGAGGCTCTGGTTAACTTTAACCGGGGTTAAGGCTACACACATGTCGTGTCCCACTAGAAGGGTGGAATGCTATCCCCGTCGACAGAACTGTCGAGGGGATAGTATTCCAATTCGTATGACACCTTACTCGACATGTTTTGATAAAGCCAAACCAAAGATAGCATTTAAATGCGAGGATTATAATGCACTTAAGAGTATATGGTATGGCAATATCCCGGAACAGCTTAGGGAGTGGTTCCCGACAGCTGCAGACGGGCTCAGCTCATGCTAGAGCACCATCTCACATATTTCCAAGCACTCTGCCTCCAGGATTGATGAGGCCTTCCCTAGGAGTGGCGGATAGGAACATATGTGTCCAGTTTAGGGTTAGATATAGGGATACTATATCTAAGTAAGAGGTGATTACACCAACTTACCCCAGCTGAGTGATCAGCCAGTTGTGTCAAATATGGAGGCCAGGCCAGGGGTGGCACAATACATGCTGCAGCCCCTGGTAGGCCTTGGAAACACCTATGCCCTGGGTACCTATGGTACACTGTTACAGGGGCCAATAAGGTGAACCAGTTCCAATTGTGTATGCACCTAAGGTACATGGAGTCCATTTTAAGGAGAGAGCAATTAGCCTGGGGCCCTGAATAGCAGGATCACAGGCCAACTATGTCAAAAACCAGCTAAACACCAGGCAAAAAGTTTGGGGGTAACCATAGTCAGATATCCACCTTCCTACAACCGTAATGTCTGGATACTAGCCCGCTGGCTTGTGCCCTTCCCGACGACGAATGACGACATCAACACCGCTGGTCTGGTTGCTCCAGACTGGCCCTTGCTCCCCTCCAACAGAGGAGCACCCCGGACCCTCCTGGTCCACTCCAGACGCCATTTTGAGTCCACTGCGTGGGCTTGCATTTGCCAAGACTTGTTGCCCCAATCCTGGGTCCAGCGACGTCGACAGCAGATACCATCGTGGGACAGCTCACACCTCTATCCTGGTCACCGACAACGCCTCCTGGTCCGTGAGACTGCAGAGCCCAGCGTCGCCCACTCACCTGGTCGAGGTGACTCCATCCGGTGCCATCCTGGTGCCCATCTAATCACTGGCTAGTGATTCAAAACTTGGTCCCCTCTGCTTACAGGTGTCTTCCATCTTCGATCCAGGCTTGGATCCATCCGAATCTCTTCACTGGTCGCCTGCCAGCAACTTCTTCTTTCAGGCTCCATAGACTGCAACGAGGATTCCCGACGTCTTTCCAGACCTATGCAGCCGCAGCCCCTGGGCTAGGTAACTTCGGCATTTCGGTGCCCCAGCATAGCCTCACTATCCAAGGGTCCAGATCCTTTTTCGTTTCAGCTCTACCTAGTCGGATTCATCCGATAACACTAACTTTGTAATTTCTAGCAACCATAGACTTTGTTCCGCATCCCGCATGAGAGTGCACACTCTGCACCCGATCTCCCTAGGCCTCCTGCTAGTAATCTGAAGGTTCAGTAGTCAAGTCCTAGCGATCCCAAAGCCTATTAGCGTAGTACTTACCTGCTAGTAATTTTGCATTCCACTTTTAGAGTATATGGTTTTCCGTGCCCCTCGGGCATTTGTGTAAATTGTGCAACTTTGCGTATTTTCTTAAGAGCTTTGTATTGTGCTTAGCACCCTGTCCTCATAAAGAGTCCAGGGTTGTTGTGTTCTAAATAAATATACTTTATTTTCATAACAACTTGTGTGGTGTCCTTTCACTTGGTGTTCAAGGGGTGTATGTGATGGTATAACAGCTGGCTTAACACGCCCTCTAGAGTCTAGCCTAAAGACTGCTCTTGTCCATGCTACTAGGATAGCTGGTCTATCGGTTGACTTGCAACCAATCATCAATAAGGGTTGTTTGGACTGATACATAGTGATCACTAGAATAGTGAGCACTGCATATCAGGCCAACTTCTCACACACACCCTAAAGGTGTTTGCTGATATATCGCGGCGACGTATTAACGCTGCGTAATCCTGCCCATATCCCTTTTTTTTTCCTGCCAGGATCCTATGTGTATCCTCAATGGAGACCGCATTCTGTGGAATGCTGACACCTTCCGCTATCTAGGCATTCGCATTTAGCAACAGGCGGTAGGCCTGTTCAACGGCAACATAGGTAAGATATTGACTGCTATCTGCGTACAAATTTCATTCTGGGGCAACATCCCTTTGTGTCAGGTAGGATGCCCCCACCAAAATGGTAATCCTTCCACAGTTCCTATACTACTTCTCAAATCTGCCCCTCTATTACCTACCTCCCTTTTTTAATACACTGGAGAAAACAATTTGGGTTTGTATTTGGGGCAACTCCTGTCACTGCGTAGCCCAAAAAAACTTTACTGTTCGAGGCATTTGAGCTGCAGATTACACACTGTGCATAGATCGCCATCTGGTGGTGGGTCCGGATGATTACACTTTGTTGTTGTCTTGTAAGTGTCTTTGTTTGGTAGGTGACTCCTCCTATAGAGCGTAGTGCGCATGGGCATAGACTCCATCTTCAGATTGTTTTTTTTCGCCATCTGGCTCGGATGTGTTTATCGTTCGGTCCCGTTACCTATCTCCTTTCGACTTCCAGTCATCCATCATACCATCGGCAACGTCTTCGATCATAATTCATGTTACCTGCGTCGAAGAAAAGCTTGCGCTTCTCGATTCCAGCATTAGTCAGGGCCGTTGGGCCCAACTGCGCCATTGGCATGGAAGGTGTGGACACAAATTTCCCCACACTGACCTACATGAGGTGTGCAATCTGTGCTTGTCACCAGAGCACGAGAGCCGAGATTGCCAGTTCCGGTCGTAGAAAACTATCAAGTACCGTCGAGCTCGAAGGGTCATGGCACAGTCCTCATCATCGACACCAGATCTCATCATAGACGAGGCTCCAGTCAATCTAGAGTCCGAAGAACAACAGCAGGACGAGGTAATTTCCAAAGCAGAGGATTCAGCTTCCGGAGCCGAAGGACATTCAGATGATGATGATCTTCCAGCGGGTCAACAGGTCGTAAGTACAAGCGTCGACTCTGTTCACACCCCCATTCCGGGCCAGGCTTTGGTTCCACCTCCACCTTCGGGTCCAGGTGCAAACCGACCAAAAACATCCGACGTCCCGCCTTCCAGCTCGGCAACGAAGAATACAATAAAAGCCTCTAGGTGACTTGGGCTCGAGTCAGCCTGTAGGTCCCGACAAGCAAAAGGTCATTAAACCAAAACTAACTCTGGCACTGAAGCAACCAACGACGCCAAAACCGGTCGAGCCAAAAACAAGCTAGGCAGCGAATATAGTTCTCAAGACTATTGAACCAAAGCCGACTCTGGCACAGAAATACGTTGACCCAAAGTCCACTTCGGCACGAAACACACTTCAGCACCTAAAGCTGTCTACCCGAAACTGCCTTCGGAACCAAAAAATCCAGAGAGATTCGGACGACAAGTCTTCTGAATCGAAACCAAAACCTACTCCAAAGACTGTAATAGACACTGTAAAACCTTCTACACATCTCGGCCCAAAACAAGACAAGTAGGCGCCAAAAAAGGATACTTCTACCAAGGAGCTTTTTCACCCAGATCCAAAACAGAAGACTCTTCGTATAAATCCAAAAACTGGACATGTAATTACAGTGCCTGAAAAAAGAAAACTGTACCCTCCCAAGACACCTCCAGTTGACCTAAAAAAACATGCACAAACTTCTCCCATAAAAATTCCTTCACCACTAACAGAACTACCAGATTTGGACATTTGCCCTGCACACTTACCATCTACCACGCACAACCCTGCACCAGTAGATGATAATGAGGATGATGATAATTACTCAGAGGGAGTAGAAGATGAGCAACCCATAGATAACACAGATGACCCAGACCATATTCCAGGTCCATCAGACGATCCATGGGAGGAGTATAATGTGCCAGATGCACCAGATCTGCCGCAAGATGATGCATACCCTTCTAGGCCATCTCCTCCAGATGATTCTATAGGATTTTCGTAACTCATCCATAGGGCAGCCACCTTTCATGGGGTGGATCTACACACAGATCCAGTAGAGGAAGATTTTCTTATGGATACATTACTGCCATCACACAAATCCACAACCACATTACCAGTGCTTAAGGGAGTGGTAAAACAGGGGGTGCTCCTCCCCTGATAAGGAGTTCAAACTTTTAGATGCTTCAGGTAAACGCACCATCTCACAAGCAATTAATGTCTGGAGAATTGCGAACACTCAAGCCTTGTTAGCAAGATATGATCGAGCTCATTACAATGAGTTAGAAACCCTTATGCAACATTTGCCAGACAAATACAAGGAAAGGGCTTCTGACTTTATACAAGAAGGCAAAGTCATTATCAGTACCTCAATCCGTTGTGCTTTAGATACTGCGGACATTGCCTCAAGAGCAATAAATACAGGCGTACTCCTACGTGGGCATGCATGGTTAAGCATCTCTGGGTTCAAACCAGAAGTACAGACAAGTATCCTTAATCAACCATTTGACAAACAACATTTTTTCAGTCCTACAGTTGATAGTGCATTAGAGAAAATGAAAAAGGATACCGATACAGCAAAGTCCATGGGAGCTTTACAAATTCAAACTCCCAGAACTTCCTTTCGTCGCTCCTCTTACAGGGGCGCCTCTAAGAGTTTTCAGTCAGACAACACCTCCTCTTCTTATAAAGCACCCACCCAATCCTCGCCCAATAGAGGTTATTAAAGAGGAGGATATAGAGGTAACAACACTAAAGGCAGAGGCAGAGGTAACAACAACCGCAATGCCTCCACTCCTAAGCAGTGACTTCCCTCCACTCCCCCCAGACCATTCCACTCCTGTCGGGGGAGATAGCAACAGTTCCTACCTGTCTGGTACTTCATCACCACGGACAGGTGGGTCAGACAAATAATTCAGTCAGGTTATTGCCTAGAGCTCCCTTCCACTCCTCCAACAATACCACCCAGACGGGGGCGTGGCCAACGACATGCCCGGAGCTCCCGGCGAGCTGCTCCAAATCCGACACTCGAAATACCCAGAAAGTCACCAGACTAGCCGTGCAGGACCCGGAATGCAGCGGGACCCGGCAGAGACAAGCGCCGAATGGGGTAGTGGCGAGAATCACCCGTTCCGCTCACCTCTTTGAAGATGGATCGGCGCGGCCGGCCGGAGGCAACATGGCGGCCGAGACACCCATACATCGCCGGCAACGTTGAGCACCCGGCCTCCAGATCCGGCGGTGGGCTCCAGAGACTGTCAACTGACAGGGCTACCTTGGTGGCGGCAGACGGTGAGACAGGGAACCCCCTCGAGCTGCAGCGTCACAGGCTCCGGTCCCGATCGCTCCCTACCTAAGATGGCGGAAGAGGCGCCGGCGAGGAGGGGAGCTGCGGCCACATCGTACCACTGCCCTGGACACACAAGCGGTGAGCAGAAGAGGGACGGAGGGAGACGGTGGTGACGGCCCAACCAGGCGGGGAGCCGGTGAAGGGTCTCGGGGAGAGGCGAAGTGGAGCAGTGACTGAAGCGGCACCTTTACTAAGATGGCGGCCAGAGCCGCGAATTGAGAGAGGGGACGCTGCGGCCCCGTTCGCGGTTCCTACGGAGCTCACGACGCCCTGTGGCCGGGGGTCTGGCCACAATTGAAAAAAAAAGCCCTGCCCCCCTGGGGTCACTGAAACCGGCTGAAGGAACCGGGAACAGAGAGAGTCCCACACCGGTCACCGATTGCCCGGCTGAGGTCCACATCTGCACCCTAACACTAAACAGACCCGGCGGACCCCTCCCGCGCATCCGGCTCCCCGGGGCATCGGGGGGGGGGTCGTTACAGGTGGTGCCGAGACTGGGAACACAGGCCACAGCCCTGAGAGGAGTAAGCCAAAGGACGGTGGCTGAAGGATACTATCAGGCACTACACTCCACTGATCAGCACACTGAGGAGGGAGAATAGGAGCCAGCAGTGACTCGTGAAGACAGAGTTGGGAGGCTCCTCGACCCCAGACACACTGGGTGAGCTGCAGGGACGTCGAAAGGCACAGCGGGCGGCGGCTGGACCCCAGGGGACAGGGTGAACCATCATTGTTGTTGGTCCCACGCGCTTGCACCACCTTCCTAATACATTATGGAGAAGAAAGATCCCCTAACAAAAACGCCGAAACAAGGGCCCATGGACAATTTTGCCACCCCGAGGCAGGTGGTGGACTCCCTCCCGGCCACATCGGCTATGCGCTCGGACACCGAACTTCTGATGGGAGCTATCCAGGCGTCCCGAACAGATATCCAGGAATCCAGAGCGGCCCTGAAGGTCAAGATAGGCGAAGTGGGCTCCGAAGTGACGCTGCTGAGGCAAGACTTCCGAAATCTATCCTACAGGGTGGCATTGGGGAGACACGTATGGGTGAAGCCGAAGACTCGATTACTACCCTGAGAAAGTACATGGCGGAGCTTCGAGCATTGCATCGTCAGCTCCTATGGAAGGTTGATGACGCGGACAACCTCCGCTTGTCGGATTTAGGGAAGGAATTGAAAAGGCGGATATGGTGTCCTTCCTTCGCTCCTGGCTGCTGGAAACCTTCCCGGCGGTACAGTTTTCGGCATGCTTCATTATCGAGAGAGCACACAGGGCCCTCCTAGCCAAGCCGCCGGAAGGAGCAAGGCCGAGACCAGTCATTGCGCGCTTCCTTAATTTCGCAGACAGGGACCTGATCCTGCGGGAAGCGAGGAAACTGGGGGAGATCCGCCTAGAGAATGCACACATCATGGTTTTTCCGGACTACAGTCAGGAGGTGCAAAAGCACCGCCGTTCTTTCGACGCTGTGAAGGCGAAACTTAGAGACCTGAAGATATTCTACATGCTACTCTTCCCAGCAAAACTTAAGGTGCTCTACAAGGAACAGTCACTTTTCTTTGCCCATCCAGAGGACGCCTGGCAGTGGTTGGAGGAACGCCCGATACTCAAAAGCAGAGAGGTCGCCGGACGAGACATGTTGGATAGATCTGTGCGAAATGGACCACAATGGGAACTGCCGAGGACACCCGGAGGATGAACTCTAAGAGAACGAAGAGGCAGAATCCGGCGACACCTTATCGAAGTCGTGACTCAGAGGAAACATGGAAGGGACGATCGGCTTCCCCGAAAACGGGGACAGAGACGGGCATGTTTGCGGACCAATGCTCACTCAGAAGGAGACGAGGACGAAGATCTTGAGAGCCGCACCTCTGGCGGGGAAGAGAGGGAGGAAGAGGGTCAATCTGTCCACCTGCTAGTGGATGCGATCAGAGTGTTGGAGCAGGATGGGTCAGAGCAGCATAGTATGCCCGAATCAGAGACTCAGGACTCAGGACTCAAGATCATGAACAGTGACGGCTTGGGAAGTTGAAGACGCAGCTTGATGATGGGAAACACGCAAGTTGACACGCACCTTTTATTTGTTATCTTCTTTCACTATCATTGTTTGTATAAGTTGTTGCTGTGGGTCACTCTCCTGCCCAGGTAGTAGGCAGAGGGCTTTAGGAGTGATTTGAGGGAAGGGATGTGTGGGTGGGCAACAGGCCTTCTCCTACGGACAGTTCTGTCTTATGTTGGGATGGGAATGGATGGGGAGGGAGGTGGGGTGGGGAGGGAGGTGGGGTGGGGGGGATAGGGGACTTTTACATCTGTTTGGGTTGGGGGGGACTGGGAGGGGGGAGTTTGGGGGGTAGAGGCAACAGTCCAGAAGCAGCAGCCGCACACCGGGAAGCCTTACACCGCATTTCCACGACGGAATTCAACCTCAACGATCTATCGCTTACATGAATGGCTAGTACACTAACTACACCGCAAATGGACAGGAGGGGAGTTAGTATCCTGACATGGAACGTGAACGGGCTGGGCTCCTAAGTCAAAAGAGGGATAGTCAACTCCTACCTTAAAAGAATAGACCCAGATATTGCCCTGCTTCAGGAAACGCACCTTAAAGGCACACACTGCACCTTTATAGCCAGAGGTAGATTTAGAGTATTGGCACATGCAGGTTACACGTCCGACTCCAGGGGGGTGGCGGCCATTATCAAAAAGCCCTTTCCATTCGCCATTGCACGCACCTGGATAGACCCATTGGGGACATACGTGGGAGTTCAGGGAACTTGGAAAAGAGACACATACACAATAATCTCGGTCTATGCACCACCTAAGATAGAGACACGTACACTTAAGGCTCTTGCCACCATTCTCCTGGACACAGCCGACACAATCCAGGTAGTGGTAGGCGATTTCAATGATGTGATGGATACTGGACATGACCGTTCAGGGATGATGGATAGAGGGGGGCTACGAACCGCGCTGGCTAATCAGATGGACACTCTGGGTCTCGTAGACGTCTGGAGATGGCAACATCCTACGCAATCTGCCTACTCCTACTACTCAGGGGCACATAAGGTGTCCTCGAGATTAGATTACATATTCATGTCCAGGCAGTATGTGAGGGGGGATGACATGGCGGAATACAAGGCCAGAGGTGTGAGAAGTTGGCCCGATATGCAACGTTCGCTATTCTAGCGACCGCTATGTATCGTTCCAACGACCCTTATGGTGTTTGGTTGTAAGTCAACCTATAGACCAGCTATCCTAGTAGCGTGGATACGAGCAGTCTAAGGCTAAAGACTCGAGAGGGCGCGTTAAGCCAGCTGTTTACCACACATGTACCCCTTGAACACCCAGTGAAAGGACACCACACAAGTGTTATGAAAATAAACAGTATATTTATTAAGAATCACAACAGCCCTGTACTCTTTATGAGGACAGGGTACTAAGCACAAACCAAATCTCTTTAGCAAATACTTCAAGTGCACAGTTTAAAGACAAGTGTCCGAGGACACGGAAAGGTTAAGGCAAGTCGGAAGCGAGGGACTCGGGACCCTAGAGTAAGGAGGCTATGCAGGCACCGAAATGCCGAGTTACCTAGCCACGAGGGCTGCGGCTGCACAAGTCTTACAGGCGTCGGGGTCTTCGCTGACGAGCCAGGAGCCGGAAGAAAAGGAGTTGCTGGCCGGCGACCAGTGGTGTATAGTTCGTAGAGATTGATGAAACCTGAAAGCAGAGGGGACCAAGTTCGTACTACTAGCCAGTAGTCAGAGGGTACCAGGAAGGCACCAGTTGGCCGTCACCTCGACCAGGTGAGTGGGCGACGCTAGGCTCTGCAGTCTCACGGACCAGGAGGCGTTGTCGGCGACCACGGTGGAGGTGCGAGCTGTCCCACGACGGATGTCGCTGTCGGCGTCTTGGGTGGACCAGGAGGGTCCGGGGTGCTTCTCAAAAGATGGAAGCAGGGGCCAGTCCGGAGCAACCAGACCGGCAGTGTTGATTCTTGGTCGTCGTCACAGAAGGGCACAAGCCAACGGCCAGTGACCAGACAACGTGCTGAGCAGCGAGCAGAAGGGCCCCACGCAGATCGTGGAGATGCTGGGAGACTGCACTTCGGTGCTAGAGCGGCTCAGGGTCGGGGCTTCTCGGACCCCAGAGCACTCACCAGAGAGTTACCTCGATGGTCGTGCTGGTTTTTAAGAGCGTGCAGGTTCTGATGATGGCCGGTCCCTCGAGGTCTCGTCGCACCCACAGATCACAGCTGAGCTGATGACGTGGGTAGAGGTCAGAGGTGCCAGGGAAGCCGGTTTCTCGTCGAGCTGGGCCGTCGGATTCCTTGAGGAAGGACTTACAGCAAACCGCAGAGTTCTTAGGTGGTGCCCGCTGATGCAGGGTGACTACTCCTTAGTCACAAGGGAGAAATCTTGAGAAGAGTCTTGAAGTCCTTTCGTAGAAAGTATTCTTGATTCAAAGATGATCTAATTTGGAAGGGTCCCCGCTCCGGCCTTTATCCTAAAGAAAGGGGTGGGTACATGACTAGGTCCTGCCCTAAGGGTGGGACCAGGAAGGGGGGTAGTTACACCCCTCTCCCCTGCCGGACTTTCCCCAGGCCAGGGCTGTCGCCCCTGGAACTGGTTCTAACCGGCAGATGCGTAGTGAGCACCGGGGTGCCACTCCGCAGTCACCTTCTCGCAAAAGCCCTACCTACCCAGAATACACAAACCCTGTCTGGGACGGTGCGAACACCGCCCTCGACAGGAAACCCTTTGTCCAAGTGCTCCTCGCTGGAAGGACTCCCAGCAGCAGGAGGTCAGACTTGTGTCTGTGGTGGCAGCATCCATTTTGTGGAGCTGAGGCTTTCGTTAACTTTAACCGGGGTTCACAGTTACGTACATGTCGTGTCCCTCTAGAAGGGCGGAATGCTAACCTCGTCGCCAGAGTTGGTGAGAGGGCAGCATCCCGATTCGTATGACACCTTACTCGACATGTCTTAATAACGCGACACCGAAGTTACCGATATGGTACGCGTTATCATGGAACAGCCATTGGGTCTTGATTCCGCAAGCTGCAACCGGGCTCGGCTCGGGCCAGAGCTTAGTTCACACGAGCCCATGCACTCTGCCTTCAGGATTGTCAAGGCCTGCCATAGGAGTGACTGATAGGAACTCGGGTGTCCATTGGAGGGTTAGATATAGGGCTACTATATCTAAAGCAAAGGGTGATTCCACGACTTTGCCCCAGCTGTCATGCAGCCAGTTGTGTCAAATTTAGGAGGCCAGCCAGGGGTGGCATAATACATGCTGCAGCCCCTGGCGGCCCTGGGTACACCTACGCCCTGGGTTACAGGGTCTGATAAGGTGGCCCAGTACCAATTGGAAATGTACCTAGGGTACATGGAATCCATTTTAAAGAGAGAGCAGTAGGCCTGGGTCCTGATTGGCAGGATCCCAGGTCGACTATGTCCAAAACCAGCTAAAACACAGGGCAAAAAGTTGGGGGCAACCATAGTCAGGATGTACCTTCCTACAAGAGGGATATCAGACCACTCACCTTTATGGGTGCAGACAGCCCGTACCCGAGATGTGGTGGGAGCCTCCTGGCGCCTTGCGGCCTGGGACCTTCAAAACGCGGCGATTTGACGCGGTCTGAGGGCGGACATCAAGGTTTATGTGACAACAAAGGAACAGTGGACTCGAAGGTCACCTTTTGGGAGGCCATGAAGCCTGTTCTAAGGGATAGACTGCGGAGTAGAAAAGGTGAGGAACGCCGTAGGCTCCTGGCCGAAGTCACAGGTGTGGAACAGAATATCTTAGCGTGGGAAAAGGACTACCAATGTCAAAAAGACACTGACTCTTAGGAGATTACTAGACGCCCAACGGCATTATAGAGAACTGGTCACCAATGAGGCAAAGACCCAATCCCTGGACACCCTTCACCGTCTGTACGACGTGGGCGACAAGTCAGGCAAGCTCTTAGCGTGGCTCAGCGTAAGGAGCAGGCAGCTAGATGGATTGAGGCCGTTCGGAACTCGGAAGGAGAGCTTGTCACCTCTGAGGTGGCGATTGCTGACACTTACGCCTCACATTATGAACTCTTTTACGCAGCTAGAGATCTAGGAACAAGCGAGGAGGCTGGAATGTATATAGCACAGGCGGAACTGCCTACATTGTCCCCTGAGGAGCTTCTGGCCTTGGAAGCTGACATCAAATTAAAGCCGGGGAAAACTCCGGGCCCGAACGGTTTTCCGGACGAATTTTTTAAATGTACAGCGGACCTTTTGGGCTGGCATCTTAAGGGGCTCTTTACCGAGGCCTATCAAACTGGAGAGCTACCGCCAGACCTCTCCATGGCCACGATTGTCCCGATCTACAAAGATGGCAAGCCCAAGGAGGACTGTGCATCCTACCGTCCCATCTCCCTCCTCAATATGGAGGTGAAGATACTGGCGACTATACTGGCACGAAGCCTGAGGCCAGTCATTTCGAACCTTGTTCATCTGGACCAATCGGGCATCCTACCGGACAGGGCAACCAAATTGAACCTTCGGCGTACCCACAATTGGCTCCAGGAAGTGAAGGGCAGGGCCGAACCACATTGGTTCCTCTCCCTAGACGCCGAAAGGGCCTTCGATGCAGTACATTGGCCGTTCCTTACTGCGGTGCTCCACAGATTTGGGTTTGGTCCTAAATTCCAGAAATGTATCCAGCTCCTTCTACACCGCTCCGAGCCCCAGGGTGCGAGTTAATGGAGGGCTATCCCGTGAATTCCCGGTCCGGCGAGGGACACGCCAAGGTTGCCCCCTCTCCCCCCTCCTCTTCACACTAACAATCGAGGTCCTGGCAGCCAGGATACGCCAGAATGAGGGTATCTTGGGTTTTAAAAGACGGACACAGATCCTGCACAAGATAAGATATCACGCTATGCAGATGATGTCCTTCTGTATATCTCGAAACCTGAGACTACAATACCAGAACTATTCCGGGAGCTGGGACAATACGGTAGATGGGCGGGACACACTATTAACTGGCACAAATCGATGCTCTATGACCCGGGAGGTAGGGACGAGTGGACAGGGCTGCCAGATCAACTTCTGACGACTACTGAAGGCTTTCAGTACTTAGGGATATACATTACACTGGATAAAACTTTATCGTTCAGAAAGAACTTGGAACGGATAATCTTGAGCGCGGCGGCGGATATGGACCGCTGGAGACAGCTCCCACTCACACTCCTGGGCCGAGCGGCAAAGTATAAGATGATCATACTACCAAAATTTCTTTACGCACTACAAAATGAATACTATCCTTTTCCAGCCTCGGTACTTACCAGGATTCATTCTGATCTGAGAACCTTTCTGTGGCTGGGTAAACAACCTAGAGTGGCGCTAACCACACTCCAAAGACACCAGTATAGTGGGGGGATTTCACTCCCGAATCTGGAAGCTTACCATTGGACAGAACACATGACACCAATAAATGATTGGCTACACGCCCCGGCGGATCACCCGACTTATGCTTTGGAGAGGTTGAAGCGGTCAACCAGAAATATCTTATATTATGTATACGGAGGCTCCAGACGAGCGCCGTTACTGCCTGACACTATCCTTAAACTCAACGCCTGGACCAGGGCTACGAAACGCATGGGCTGGGACAAGAAACCGACTCGACAGACGCCTCTGTGGCATTGCCATTGGCTAACAGAACAACACAAGCTGCGGGGTTTCCGGGGATGGGATGGCATCGGCATTTCCACAATAGGTGATGTGATCGCCAAAGGAGAGTTGAAATCTTTCAATACCCTCAAGACAGAATTCAGGCTACATAATTCCCAACTCTTCAAATATACCCAACTCCGACATGCATGGGGGGCACAGAAAATCACGCTCACTGACATCCCTGAATACGAGCCTTTAGAGGGACGGCTCCTTCAGGAGCAGATACCGGGGAAGGCAGTCTCCCTAACTTACAAGACCCTGACCAACAATATGTTAGGTGACCTGATGAAACTACGACAAACATGGGAGGGGGAGCTGGGAGTCATGGAAGATCTAGACTGGGAAATTGCGTTAATGCATCCCCGGGAAGTAGCAATAAAATCCAGACTATGCCTCATACAATTTAACGTGCTCCATAGAACTTATTATGACAGACTGAAACTTCATAGAATCGGGAAGGTGGAGAACACATACTGCCTACGGGGCTGCCGACAGTATGGGGATTTCTTCCACACTATATGGTCATGTGTTAGGATTCAGAGGTACTGGAAACATGTCTTTGCAGAACTAGGGGAGGTCTTGGGGACTCCACTTCAGTGTGAACCTAAGCTGGCATTGTTGAGAATGACCAATGAGGTGGATTTGCAGCGCCCGCTTCTTATTTTCTTAGTACTGGCGCTGGTGGTGGCCAAGAGAGATATTGCTAAATACTGGGGGTCACCGGAACCTCCTTGCCTAGAGGAGTGGAGAAGGGGGCTGGACCTGTATATGGCAGTCGAAAGAGTGACGTATAAAGCAAGGGGTTGCCCGAATAAATTTAGAAAGGTGTGGTCCAAGTGGCGGCAATACCATGGGCTGGATGGGGGTTGTGAGAGGGAGAGGGTTCCCTCGGACAAGAGTGACATTATGACGAACTTTGTTTTGGATATGCATTGGGTGGGGAGGGAAAGAGGAGTGACTCTGCTGCTGATAATTACCTGCTTTGCTGAGTTCTTATTGCATTGGTTAGTTGGGGGGGGGGGGGGGGAGAGAAGTCAAACTATTTACATAAAATGTAAAAAAGCAGAATGCCCTACAGGCAATGTATATACATTCAATTGCAACAATATTGTTCGCCGCCCGGCCTTCGGGATGTGGGCTAAATGGCCGTGTGAGACCTTTTTTTCTTTGTTTTCTTTCATATCGACAGAATGATTAACGGGATTACTGATTGAATGCTGCCATTCTTTTTATGATTCTGCAATAAAAATAATTTTAAAAAAAACAATACCACCCAGACAGCGTCCAATGTCACAAGAGCACCTCACACTACTAAAACAAGAGGTTGCCTCTCTACTACAAAAGAATGCAATATAACTAATCCCATTACAACATCAAAACACAGGAGTTAACTCCCTATATTTTCTTATTCCCAAAAGGGACGGCTCCCTCAGTGCTATACTAGACCTGAGACCCCTAAATCTTTACATACAATCCGACCACTTCCATATGGTCACATTACAGCAAGTCCTTCCTCTGTTAAAACAAGGAGACTTCCTTGCCACCCTAGATCTCAAGGACGCCTACTTCCACATTCCCATCCACCAAGCTCACAGAAAGTACCTTCGGTTTGTACTAGAAGGTCAACATTACCAGTTCAAGGTACTCCCTTTCGGATTAACTACAGCCCCTCCAGTTTTCACAAAGTGCCTAGCAGTAGTAGCGGCACACTTAAGAAGGGACAACATTCATGTTTTCCCACGCCACGACTGGCTAATAAAATCCAAGTCATATCACCAGTGCGTGCAACACACGTATCCAACCATCTACCTGCTACACAAACTCTGTTTCACAGTAAATCAAAAGAAGTCACATCTCCAACCGTCCCGGTCTCAACAGTATCTAGGTGCCACAATAGATACCTCCAAAGCAATTGCATCCCCCAATCCAGTAAGGATACAAAGTATGCAAACGCTTATACAAAAATTCCAGCCGCAAAACTCGCTACCAGCTGGAGTGTTCATGCAATTAATTGTAATGATGGCATTTTGCATTTTCATAGTTTTGCATGCAAGACTCCAAATGCGCCCCTACAAGAGTGCTTAACAAGCCATTGGAATCAGGCTCAGCAACTACTAGCAGAGGTGGTAGACGACTGGACATATCGCTCTCTTCTGTGGTGGAACACCAAAAAACCTTTCACAGGGCTGGCTGTTCATAGAGCCAGTTCCACAAGTGGTGCTAACCACAGACGCATCTTTCACAGGATGGGGAGCCCACTTAGACCAGCACACAGTACAGGGCACAAAGACACCACAGCAATAGCTACTCCACATAAGAGTTGCTAGCCATTTTCCTAGCTCTAAAGTCTTTTCAACACTATCTATCAAGCAAGGCTATTAGTCTGCACCGACAATATGACAGCCATGTACTACATCCAAAAACAAGGAGGAACACACTACTTACAGCTCTCCCGGCTGACGCAGAGCATATGGAGGTGGACCATTCCTAAAAACATTTTCCTGTTAGCAGAGCATCTACCAGAAGTTCACAACCAAGTTGCAGATCTGTTAAGTCGTCAAAGACAACAGATACACTAATGGGAACTTTGTCCTCAAGTTCTTCAACCTTTCTTTCACAAGTGGGGTAAACCAGACATAGATCTGTTCGCCACACACCTAAACTCCAAATGCCCAAGCTTCGCCGCCAGGTATCCTCACCCATTGTCCAAAGGCAATGCGATATAGATGAATTGGTCAAATAAATTTGCTTATGCTTTTCCGCCTCTCCCACTCATTCCGTTAGTGGTGCGCAAGCTACAACAACACTCCCTCACATTGATTCTCATTGCACCTATGTGGGCAGGACAACCATGGTACACGACACTACGCCACACTACTAGAGCTATCAGTAGTACCACATCAGAAACTAAAACTCTCTCCACACCTACTCACAGAACCATGGAGGGCTCATGCATCCAGATCCCATGCAGCTCAACCTAACGATTTGGCTCCTGAGGTCTTAGAATTTAGATACCTTAATCTTCCACCTGATTGCATGAACGTTATAAAAGAAGCTAGACATCCCACCACTAGAGCATGCTACGCAGCCAAGTGGAAAAGGTTTGTTGTGTATTGCACAAACAACATTAACCCACTATTCAAAACATCATATCTTACCTGCTCCATCTACAAAGATGTAGTTTGGCGTACTCCTCAATCAGGTTACATCTTACTGCTATAGCAGCTTACCTTCAGAACAGACAACATCTGTCATTATTTAGAGTACCTGACATCAAAGCATTTATGGAAGGACTCAAAAGAATAATTCCTCCCAGAGTACCACCTTCACATGTATGGAATCTAAATATTGTGCTCACTAGACTTACGGGTCCTCCATTTGAACCATTACATAAGTGTGAATTTCAGTTCCTTTCATGGAAAGTTGCTTTTTAATTGCTATTACCTCACTCAGAACAGTAAGTGAGATCCAAGCATTAACAATTCAAGAACCATTCTTAGAACTCCATCACAACAAAGTGGTTCCACCTCAATCAATCAATTGAGCTGCCAGTATTGTCCAGTATTGAATCTTTCATAGTTTCACATGCTTGTATCTTCCCTGTCGTCCTGGTGGGAGTCTCACGCTAACAGAATGACTATAGCAGTATCATAGAGTAAAACACTGCATAGACAAATCCCATAGGGGACCATAATATTTGGTTGCCAAACCTCTTCATTGTTTGGACCAAAACTCAGCCAATCAGCTGCCAGCCCTGACATCACACTCCCCAGCAGAGCCATCATGCCTCAGATTTCCAACCGCCTTCGTGTGAAGAGAAGTTTCCCTGGGCTCTGCTCAGTTTAGTTCCTGTGAACTTTTCACCTCTCAACTGAAAGTTTCTTTCTACTGGATTAAGGTACTGTGCAACTTCCTTTACCTACAATAGCTGAAGGCTCTATAAAGAGGCTTTTCAGGCCCTGCAGATCCTGTGGGAAACCTAGACTATACTCTGTCTTGGCTAAAACCTTGAGGGACAGGGAGGCACATTTATTATTGTGGTTTCAAAAGAAGAATCCACTTCGGATTCAGACTCTGAAGAAGAGGTTGATCCTCAGTCTTCCAAGAAAAGAAAGTCTTCTGCTCCTGAGGAGAAAATAGATACTAATAAGCTTCTTCATCTTCTTTACCTCAAACACCGTTAAAAAGGTCTTCTGTTTCGAGGGAGGTGTCATCTGCTCCTTCTTCCAAGGTAGGAGTAGGTCCAGATTTGATTCCTGTCAAAATGACACCGTGACGATGTCTTCGTCGACGGCGATTTCGACGATGACAGCTAAGTCAACGTCGACGACAAAGACAACATCGTCGAAGAAGGGTTCGTCGACGATCCTGTCGACGGGAAGATCAACGTCGATGACCATGCCGACGGCGACCTCGTCGACGCCATCTGCGTCGACGGCAGCATTGACGTCGACGACATCGTCGACGATAATCCGAATTGGGTCGACGACGCGAACGTCGTCGCCCGGAGACTCACCGACGACACATTTTAAGTCTCCGAAGACTAAGTCATCTATTACTTTGAAGTCCTTCCATCCATCGACGGGCTGCCGATTTTACCACTTGGACCAAAGTTTCTCGGTTGCCATTTTCGACTCTGCTGGGAATGCAGTCAGAAGATGAGGAATCTGGAGTAGCTTATAGCCCATCCCAGCTTCAGATAAAAAGCCAGGACACTGATGATGAGGAGTACCCTTAAGTTCAGCAAGTCTTTTCTTCAAGACCGTCGGTTCAAGACCGTCCAGTGACAGAAAAGAGATACGAGTCTTTTCTACAGTCTTACGACTATGAGGAGGAAGAAGTAGTTCAGCAGGAGGTGAGGGAGGAAGCTGTTTCTATGCCAAATTCCCTAGTACCAGATTCCCAGAGGCTAACGCTCCCGTTTGAAAGCCCACACAAGTCCTGTTAAGGTTCAAAAGGCTCAGCGTCTGCCTCCACCTACGCCTTCGATTCAAAAGGTTTGTTCCCCTCCTATTGTTACAATCAGAGATGATCTAATGGAAAGTGACGGATATCAACCAGAAGAAGGCGAACTCCTTCAAGAAAGTCCTTCTTTGTGTGCTTTATACCCATCTAGTGCATTGCAAAGTTGCAAATAAGGAAGAACTATGACCTGTGCATGTATAGTTCCACGGTCAGTTGCTCATGCGACGTGAGTTTTCTGCTAGACGTCTCCTAGTTTAGAGTTCCCCAGCCTATCCCAGTTCTCGAAAACTTGGAGCATTGCTGCTTCATACAGCAATGTGCCCATCCACGGTGGAGTGTCTCTAATAAGCACTTACAACCACCATATCCACTTCATTCTCTCTTTTCAACTGATAATATGAATAGCCATGAGTGACGGGGCTTGGGCTTCCTTGGATAGTCAAGACCATGGTACATTCCTGGTGTAAGCGGTCCACTCAAGTCTCGTGGCTGGATCATTCCAGTCCCCAAAGGTCCAGTCATTGATTGGAAGCTGCTGGGCTGCCCAATATTACTGCCTTAGGTCTACCGCCCTCAGCCTGCCTTTTTATGCATTTATTTTTAGAGACTGCAGGGGCCAATCATCCCAGATGTAACTACTGATGCTTGCCTGCAAGGTTGTCAACATGGGTATCTTACAGGGTTACAGTTGAAGAACACGCATTTGTGGTAGTTCCACCATTTTAAGGAGAGCTCTGTGCCCCATCAGGTTCAGGGGAAAGGGACTCTAACTTGTCATGTGTCCCTCACAGCAGAGGAATTATATTAATTTCCCAGCATTCTACAGGGCCCCTGGATAGTTGGGATAGAATTTGATGAATACGTTATCCCTACTACACCATCTCCATCGCCGTCTCCAGCAACTTCTCCTCCTCAAGATATTGGGGGATTCCATGATATCATGGAAAAGACCTCAAAAAGATTTGAACTCCTGCTTCCTGTCAAAGAAGCAGAATGTTTTCTTTACGACTTTAAAGAAGAATCAAGAAAATCTGTCTGGTCAATCCCAATTATAGATTTCATTTGGGAAGTAGGATTAAAATTGACGAAGAACCCAACCTCCGTCGCAGCCTTCGGTGCCTAGGATAGAGAGGAAGTATCGGGCACCGGAATCTTCTCCTGCATATTTAATTGGACACCCACGGCCGGAGTCGGTGGTGATGCAGGCAGCGCAGCGCAATTAAAAAAATCCAGTCTCAAAAACTGCAGCTCCTCCAGGTAAGGAAGGAAGACGCATGGATGGAGCAGGAAAGCGTTTCGCTGTGTTAGTGGCAGCAGCAATTAGAGCTGCAAATGCGTTAGCTCTCCTCAGTAGATACAATCGCCAAATGTGGTTGGATACAGCTCCTTTATTGTCACATTTAGCAGAGGATAAAAAAGAAGAGGCAGCCGCCATCATCCAGGAAGGTTCCAGAGCGGCTTCTGAGTCCATAGATATAGCAATGGATATGTCTTCGCTTTCTTTTCAACAGATGGCAGCGGCGGTGGAGCTGCGAAGGCAGGGATGGCCTAAAGCCACTTCGTTTAGACCAGAAGTCCAAGCGAAAATAAAAGACATGCCTTCAACTGAAAAAATCTGTTCGGAAAGCACATAGATGAATCCCTTCAAGGCTGACACTGATACGGCACAGGCACTGGGCTCTCTGCAACAGGGTAGGTTTTAGTACTTTCGAAGGAGAGGGTCCAGAGGACAGTATACTCAAAGACCAACATATCAATCTGGCAGGTATCAGCCTTACAATCAGCAGTGATATCACCAGTTCTCAAGTGGTCAGCAGTTTCGATCCACAGGTTCCTCTTATCAGCAGCAGACAAAAGGAAAACCATCGGCAAGAGGCAAGTTTCAACAGCCTAATAGAAGACAAAGACTTCAGCACAGCGCCTGCCACTTGTTCAAGCTCCAACAACCATTATCTGACTCTGTTTAACCAAGCATGGAGGTCAATTACAACGGACAAATGGGTTTTGGACATTATTCATCAGGGCCATACCCTGGAATTTATAAAGAAGCCTCCAAATCAGCCTCCTATTCTCAGAAAACAATGGACCCTGTCCGCTCTCAAAATGGAAATTTATCGCTCTTACAAAAGGAGGCAATAGAGGAAGTGCCACGTCTTCAACGAGGGAAAGACTTTTATTCGCATTACTTTCTAATAAAGAAAAAGCTTACAGGGAAATGGAGACCGGTAATGGACCTGAGCAGTTTGAACAAATTCAGAAAAAATATTTATTTACGCATGTTATCCCTTCAAGAAATATTACTACTTCTTTGCAGAGCGGACTACTTGGCATCCCTGGACCTCTTAGATACTTATTTTCACTTCTCGATCCACATAAAACACAGAAAATGTCTTCGCTTCATGGTGGTGGGGCGCCACTACCAATTCAGAGTCTTGCCATTTGGTCTGAAATCGGCCCCAAGGGTTTTTACGAAGTGTATGGCGCCAGTGGCAGCTCACTTAAGGCTTCAAGGTCTCCAGGTCTTCCCGTATCTAGACGACTGGCTCATAAAAGGTGCTTCGCTTCAGGAAACACAGCTCTCTCTGCAGTTTTGCATGGATCTCTTCAGTCGTCTGGGTCTGAAAGTCAATATAGAAAAGTCATGTCTTCTCCCATCTCAATCTCTTCAGTTTCTAGGAGCCATGCTTCGTTCAAAAGAAGCAAAAGCTTACCCTTCAGAAGAATGTGTTCAGAAGATAATAAACCTGGCTTCTCTTCTTCAAACAAGAAAGTTCACTTCGGTGAGAATCTACAAGTCATTATTGGGGATGATGTCTTCTTGTATTCCATTGCTTCCCAATTGCAGGCTGCATATGAGGCCTCTTCAAGAACTTCTGGACAAACAGTGGATTCATTCTCAAGGATCTTTCGAAGACCGGGTGTCCATGTCTCCTCAGATAAAAAAGGCCCTGTCATGGTGGGCAATCAGAAAACACTTATCGAAAGGTCTGCTACTCGAACCTCAGCATCACAGTTGTGTAATGATGACAGAAGCATCTCTGCAAAGTTGGGGGACACATCTCCAAGAAATAGAAATACAAGGCCATTGATCAGAAAGAGAAACTCATCTTCACATCAGCCTGCTAGAGTTAAAGGCAGTGTTCTTAGGATTACAGGCGTTTCTACCCAGGATCAGAGGTTCCATGGTTCTGGTACCGACAGTACAACTATCATGTTTTACCTACTAAAACAAGGGGGTACAAGGTAGGAACTTCTCTCAAGACAAGCGCAAGAGATTTGGAGATGGTTACTTCTCCATAACATCTCGCTACAAGTTCAGCACATTCCAGGAGTGGACAACTCGAGGGCAGATGCTCTCAGCAGATCTCCAAATGTTTCTCACAAATGGGAATTACATCGAGATCAACTTCTCCAAGTCTTTTGCCTATGGGGAACCCCATCACTGGATCTTTCCAAGACTGTTCACAACTCAAAATGCAAGCACTTCGCAAGCAGATTTCATCAGAAAGGATCGTGGGGCAACGCACTTCAAATGTGCTGAAATGAAAATGAAATGAAAAACAATTTTTATCGCGCAACTAAGCCCGGTGGGCGTCAAGGCGCATAACCAAATAATACCAGCTATCAGACAGTAATCCTACTTACGGGTATGCCCTGACAAAACACCAGGTCTTGAGGGCTTTTTTAAAAGAGGACAGAGAGGGTTGCATCTTAATCTCAAGAGGTAACAAGTTCCATAATTTGGGGGCAGCAATGGAAAAAGCTCTGTTTCCCCAGCGTACCCTTTTGGCACGTGGGACAACCAACAAATTCATCTCTGAAGATCTCAAAGATCTGCAAGGCTGGTAACGGGTCGCAAGGCACCAAGGGGATCAGAAAAACCCTCTGCCAAAGCTCGATAGACAAGGCATAGGATCTTAAACGAGATCCTGAGATGAATAGGGAGCCAATGAAGGCTCTTTCTAGCCATCGTAGCAGATGAGGCGTTGGGAAGTGCTAAGACAAAACGAGCAGCCGCATTTTGAACGACCTGTAATCGCTGAATGAGCCCCTTGTTGGAGTCTACATAAAGCGCATTACAGTAGTCCAACCTTGAACTTGCCAATGCCACTGCCACCTGCTTACGTGCTGAGGGAGAGAGGTAGTGAAGGATCCTCCTGAGAATCTTTAACACCCCCCAGCAGGTGACCACCGTACGGTTGACCTGCAGAGTCATGGATAAGGAGGTGTCAAAAATTACCCCAAGATTTCTTGCAGACTGGGAGGGAGATGGACAGGTTCCCAGTGAGGCCGGCCACCACTCATCTGACCAGATATCCTGGTCTTTGCCAAAGACCAGGATCTCAGTTTTGTCGCCATTCAATTTCAGGGAATTCTGAAGCATCCAGTCAGAGACTGTCTGCATACAGATCCCGAAGTTGGTGGCAGATGTTGAAACTGAGTGGGCCAGTGATACCATAATTTGAGTGTCATTGGCGTATGACACCAATTCCATCCCCTGAGATTTTACTTGCCTTGCAAGGGGGGCGACATAAATGTTAAATAGGGTCGGGCTAAGAGCCGACCCTTGTGGCACCCCACATTGCAAGGACATAGCAGGGGAAAGGAATTCACCAAGCTTGACTCTTTGCTCCCTGTGCTGTAAAAAGGAGTGCAGAAGATTCAGAGCCATGCCGGAGATCCCTGCCTCCCTCAACCGAGATGTAAGCGTTGAGGGAGACAGGGTGTCAAACGCCGCTGTGAGGTCCAGTAGCACCAACACAGTAGTTTGGCCAGCGTCCACCTTCCTACGGATGTTATTTGCCACCATAGTCAGAGCTGTCTCAGTACTATGTGCCTTTCGGAACCCATGCTGGGAGCTTGACAGGGATGTTCGCATATGCGTTCCCTCCTTTCTGGCTAATCACAAAAGTGATACGGAAAATGAAATCAGAGCCATGCCGCTTGATCCTCATAGCTCCAGCATGGCCGAGACAGGCTTGGTTCTCCGATCTCCTCAAGCTGTCAGCGACACCCAGGATTCAGTTCCCATTCTGGCGGAACCTGATCTCCATGAACGAAGGTCAAATTCTTCACCCAAATTAGAAATCGCTCAATTTGTCGGCATGGAACCTCACAAGCATGAGTTCCAATCTTTGAATATTTCTCAAGAATGCAGAGATATTCTCTCTAAAGCACGGGCAATCTCTACAAACAAGACCTATACGGCTAAATGGAAGAGGTTTTGTCAATGGTGCGCTTCTCAAAATCTTCATCCCTTTAATATTTCTTCAGATCAAATCCTGTCTTATCTTTTACACTTGGCTAAAGCGAATCTCTCACATGCTTCTATAAAAGTACATTTGGCAGCTATCTCAAGATACATAAGGGATCCTAGCCGTTTATCTCTCTGGTCCCAAAGAGTGATAAAATAATTTCTCAAAGGTCTTTAAGGACGTTTCCCCCAATTCACCATCCAACGGTCTTTTGGCAGCTTAATACAGTTCTGGCACAACTCATGAAGTCTCCGTTCGAACCGATACATAAAACGGATCTACAATTTCTTTCATGGAAAACGGCCTTGCTTTTAGCTCTCACTTCAGCAAGAAGAGTACCCGAAAATCAGGCTTTCTCGATTTCAGAACCCTTTCTCCAATTTCGACCAGACAAGGTTATCTTGAAGACAAATCCGAAGTTCATTCCTAAGGTTTCCTCCATATTTCATCTCAAAGAGCCTGTGGTGTTTCCTACATTTTTTAGGGATCCTTCGACGTCTGCGGAAAGATCTCTACATTCTCTGGATTTCAAAAGTTCTATATTGACAGAACAAAATCATTCAGAAAATCAAGCCAACTTTTTGTAGCATTTTCTGGTCCACGAAAGGGCTTGGCACTATCCAGATCTAGTATTTCTAGATGGATTTCTTCGGCTATCTCTTTGTGCCCTGACAAAGCCGGTAAACCTCTTCAATCCGGAGTACATGCGCATTCCACCAGAAAGATGGCAACATCTATGGCCCTATTCGAAGGAGTATCGTTGCAAGACATTTGCAGAGCCGCAACATGGAAAACTGTGCACACTTTTACTAGACACTATTGTCTAGATACAGCTTGGCGATGTGACACAGCAGTGGGACAAGCACTTCTAGGCCATCTATTCCATTAAGATATTGTTCAGGAGTTATATATCTCATTATATATATATATATATATATATATATATATATATATATATATATATATGTAGTAGTAGTAGAAAAGCTTTATTCGAGTTATATACTCATAAAAGCACAACATGCATATAAAAATATAACACTTAATAAAAACATTTCTTCCAATACATATTAAAACAGTTGCGCAGCTTAATCGTTGTAAAAGGAAAAGTACATACAGGCTAAAAACATTGATCAAGAAGCATTAAGAGATAGGGCTCTCCGCCTAATGGACCAAGCCCAGCCCAAATACTTAGCTGTTCCCATGACAATAGGCTCTCAGAAGTAGTACAAATGATTCTCTGAGCCTCAACTGCACTAGATGTCCCAAGATTCTTGCAGACAGGGGTTAACCATACCCTTCTTAGGGGAGGCATAGGCATTACAAGCAAATAGGAAGTGTCCTACGCTTTCGTTGATAGTGCCGCACGCTGGGCAGCACATAGAATTCAAACCCTTCCATCTGCCTGTTAGATATCTCAACGGGAGGGAGCCAGATCTTAATTGAAAGAATAACTTCCTGTCCATAGGTACAGTTATACTGTCCCAATATTGTTCTATTACAGGACACATTTTACTTTCCAGAAAACGACCACCCATTGAGTCCGATTTAACCCCCCTCCAAAGCCTGTCGTCTATCCACTCCCATATATATATATATATATATATATATATATATATATATATATATATATATACACACTGAGCAATGCCCCTTTGAGTACTGCTCGCTATTCTGACGCAAGCATGTGAATCTAGGAAAGATTCAATACTGGAGAAAAAACTAGTTACTTACCTGTACACTATGGTTCTCCAGTATTATCTTTCATAGATTCACATGCGGCCCTCCCACCTCCCCGTTACTCAGGTAGACCTCTCTTATCTCTAGATATATTCTTGGCTCTCACTCGGGCTGGAAATCTGAGGTATGATGGCTCTGCTGTTGAGTGTGATGTCAGGGCTGGCAGCTGATTGGCTGAGTTTTGGTCCAAACAATGAGGAGGTTTGGCAACCAAACATTACGGTACCCTATGGGATTTTCTATGCAGTGTTTTACTCTATGATACTGCTATAGTCATTCTGTTACTGTGAGACTCACACCATGACGACGGGGAAGATACAAGCATGTGAATCTATGAAAGTTAATACTGGAGAACCATAGTGTACAGGTAAGTAACTAGTTTTTTCTTCTCTCAACCCCAAACGGTTGCTGAAAGAACTCTACATACATTAGATGTCAAAAGAGCTCTCCTCTACTATATTGATAGGACAAAACCGTTTTATAAAACAAAACAATTGTTTGTGTCCTTTTCTCTTCCACATAAAGGTAATCCCATTTCGAAAGCTGGGATTGCAAGGTGGATTGTCAAATGCATTCAAATTTGCTACGAAAAAGCAAAACAAACTCTATCCATTCCCCCTAGAGCTCATTCTACCCGTAAACTAGGGGCATCTATGGCATTCTTAGGAAATATTCCCTTAGATGATATATGCAACCACCCCTGCCCAAACTATAAAACCATTAACCTACTCTCAAAGAGAACTGTTTAATCTAAGACCCAAAAGTCGCCAACACTGCGATACTCCGAACCCAGAGGATCTCGGGCCCCAATGCCATGAATGCGCTTTCGCCCCATTCCATGCAATAAGAGGAATAACCGGTGAGAACGGTTGTATCGAAAAGGAAAATACTACTAACTCTAACAACGATGTACCCAGATACTTTACATTCATTAGTACAAATTGCAGATCTCTTCCAAAACACAAGAATATTTTTAATTTACTAATTGATCTTCAGCCAGACGCTATGTTATTGACTGAAACTTGGCTTAATGCCAGTTCGGGCCTGGACATCGCAACCGCTTTACCACCTAACTACGCCCTGGTTAGAAAGGATAGGGTGAGCCACACAGGGGGAGGTATTGGAATTATTTACAATAAAAAAATTCTTGCAAATGGGAAGATCTAAAGATGATTAACTGTGAAGCAGGCCTTTTCAAAATCTCTCTTACACCTCAAATTACTTTCACAGGAATGCTCATCTATCGCCCTCCTGGGGCAGCAGGAGAATGGGCAGCAACTCTTCCGGAGTTTATCACCCCTTTTCTGTTAGAAGCGTCCATTTTCTCAATGTTAGGAGATTTTAATTTGCACTTTGATGACCACAAATGTGCTACGGCGGTCAACCTTCTAGCTGATCTCGAGTCCCTTAATGTACATCTTTGTAATACAGGCCCCACCCATACAGCAGGACACCAACTAGACCCAATCTTTGCCAATTTTGAAAATCTCATATGTAAACCGGCACTCTCCTTATCATGGTCTTACCATTATCTCACTGAATTTGAAATTAGATTACCCAAAAACACAGTTTTAAATAAACCTGAAAACGCTTATTTTAGGGATTTGAAAACTCTTAATATAGAGAAACGGAACATCCAGCTAATTAACTCGAGACCAGATATTAATTTAGATGATCTCAATACTGGTGATCAAGTTAATATCACTAACTGGCTAACAAAGGCGGGTGAGTCAGTTCATCCGCTGAAAAAGAAAAAAAGTAAATCTTACAGACCCCCAGTACCCAGGTTCTCCGAAAAACTAAAAACAGAAAAGAGCAAATGCAAAAAGTTGGAAAGAAAATGGAGGAAGGACTATGATACGGACATGAAAAATTCTAAAAAGCAAGCTTTGAATGCCTACCATCTGCTATGCAAAATAACAAAAGGAGAGTTTATCAAAAACACCATTCTAGAGTCACAAAATGACTCTAGAACATTATTTAAAGTGTTAAAAGACTTAGCGGGAGCTACAACGCACCCAGAACCCCCAAAGCTGTCCTTAACTCAATGTGACGGCCTTGCGATGTATTTTAATGAGAAAGTAGCCAATATCTACTCTGCTCTTGGTGTTGAAGATACTAACAACATACCCATATTGGTAGACCCAACAACAAGTGAGCTCGATGAGCCGACAGATATCCCGGGGAAAACTCTGACAGCCTGGCAGCCTTTAGATCAAACCACTTTTTTTTAGAAACTCTTAACAGTATTAAGTCAGGATCCCCCAAAGACCCTATGCCAGCGGAAATCTTAGAACAGCTCGACCCTGACATCCTTAATGTTATTAGAACATTGCTGAACGCGTCAATAAGAGAAGCATGCTATGGTAGTACCACTACTGAAAAAAACCAATAGTGACCCAGAAATCTTCTCCAATTACAGACCGGTTTCACTACTCCCGATATTTTCTAAAATTTTAGAAAAACATATTAACCGACAGTTAGCAGAGTTTATTAACTCCAACAATCTTCTTCACTCCTCACAATCGGGCTTTAGAGTCGGGCATTCAACTGAATCCACCCTATTAGGAGTGACGGAAACGATCCGTCAAAAGCTTGATATTGGTGGTACGGTGGCACTCATTCTTTTAGACCTGAGTGCCACCTTTGACACCATATCCCACAAAATGCTACTTGAAACCCTGTAGGGAATAGGGGTTAGAGGACTAGCTTTGGATTGGCTTAGTAATATTTTAACCGAGCGATCCTATCAGGTTTTCTCCAAAAATAACATCTCCAAGACTATGTCCTCCCCTTATGGAGTTCCACAAGGGTCAATTCTCAGCCCACTATTATTCAATATTTACATCACCCCTCTAGCCAGTATTGCAGAAAAATTTTGCCTTACTATTTTTCATATGCAGAAAATACTCAATTAGTATTCTCCCTATCAACTACTGATTACAGCAACACCTCCTCCCTACGTTCTGGACTTCAGAACATAGCGAAGTGGATGCACTCCAAAAAGTTAAAATTAAATGGTGACAAAACAGAACTATTAATCTTTGGAGAACAAAAAGAGCTTTGGGGGCAAACACACTGGCCCACAGAAATGGGTCCTCCGCCAATAGCAGTTCCCTCAGCTAGAAATTTAGGAATACTGATTGATGATAAATTGACTATGCGTGATCACGTAGTTAAAACAGCGTCAGTCTGCTTCGCCATTTTAAAATTGCTAAGAAAAATCCTATGGCAACTTCCTGTAGGCGCACAAAGAACGGTAGTGCAGGCCTTGATTGGTTCAAGGCTGGATTATGGGAACATTCTTCTCCTTGGTACCAATAAAGAGATCATACGACGACTACAGGTCGTCCAAAATGCGACAGCAAGGATACTTCTGAATCTACCAAGGATGGCGCATGTCTCTGAACATCTACGCTATCTACTTTGGCTCAAAGTAGCCACCAGAACCAAGTTCAAAGCGCTATGTTATATGTTTAAGATAAACACTGGAGAAGCACCAGCGTACCTATGCAAGTTGGTCCAAAAATACATCCCTACCCGTAATCTCAGATCAACCCATTTGGCGAAATTTGTTGTTCCGAGATTTAAACGAGTACAAATGGGTGGACGCTCCTTCGGATATTTGGCACCAGCTCTATGGAACTTGATTCCACAAAAATTACGACTGGAACCGAACTATAGAACATTTCGAAAAAGTATCAAGACATGGCTCTTCGACCAAAACTAAGATTCATAGTCTACTCCCCCTGGTATTGACTGACTTGATCCAAGGCGCCGGGACACCCTCTGGGTAGCTGTTGCGCCATACAAATGGAATAAATAAATAAATGAAAAGCAGCTACATGGTCTACACCGCACACATTCACAAATCACTACTGTGTAGATGTGCAAGCAAAACAACAAGCTAGTGTGGGCCAGGCTGTACTCAAGAAATTATTTCAAATGACTGCAACAGATACTGTTGGTCGCCGCTAAGGTGGAGTACTGCTATGCAATCTATGCACAGTGTGTAATCTGCAGCTCATAAGCCTCAGACTGAAAATGCTACTTACCAGTATGCATCTGTTCTTGGCATGTAGGGTTGCAGAGTTACACACGCCCACTCGCCTCCCCGGCTATCTATATGTGTTCCAGTAATATCTTAATTAGATACACTAAACATGGACATCTTTTTCATACTTCATCATTTCCCTAATGGCGAAAAAGATGGAGTCGATGCCCATGCGCACTACGCTCTATAGGAGGAGTCACCTACAAAACAAACTAGAAACTATAGAGCCACCCAATTATCCCCCAGGGACTGGGTATTTTCAATAACAAAATTCTGATGCCCCTAAAGGAATTATTCAGTTGAATTCTTTTTCTGATAATGTCACAATCGTGATCAATACTTTATAAGCAGGAGAAACAGTTAACGGAATCAGACGATCAACTGTATCAAAACACAAGTTTTTATTCTCGTGGTTTCATTTAAATTATTATACTTTTCTTTTTCTTTATGGCAACGACAAAACTGAGAGAGTTACATTTGGTTACAGTTTTGCAACATCACCATTTGCCAATAACAATGGATTTCTCAAATACCATAGTATGCGACACAGTCACAAATGATATGCCAATTCTTGTGTATTCAAATTACAACAAAATAAGCAAAAATGGTGATATTATGTCGACGTTTCGGTCCTCCCTTTGGTCAAGAAGATCCTTAGGACCATCATCAGGACGATGTAGTTGCACATATATGTCTGTTTATGAACGAATTTTCATCTATCAGGAGAGGGTTTCTTGTCTCTATACTGATTTTCTAATGTCGTGTTGGCAGTTTAAAACAAGGACATACTAAATGAAGAGTG
The DNA here is from genome assembly GCF_964263255.1 of Lissotriton vulgaris. NCBI lineage: Eukaryota > Metazoa > Chordata > Amphibia > Caudata > Salamandridae > Lissotriton > Lissotriton vulgaris. The sequence continues at coordinate 168,181,812 of NC_141687.1, read as the reverse complement.
TCGACTGTCGATCACTTAATTCGATATTCGGAAGCGTCCAAAGATCACCCCGGCGGCTCGGCTATTCAAAAACCAAGTTATCTGAGGCCCAGTCTTCCAATCGAGTTAACAAGACCCTACTCAAGATTTTTAATGAGGAATCCAGAAGGGAGATAGGGCGGTAGTTCTTAGCCTCTCCTCTATCCCCCTTCTTGTAGATTGGAATTATAATGGATTCACCCCAGCTTGAGGGAGTCCTGTTATCCACAGCGGCATTAAATGCTATGGTTAATAATGGACTCCAAAGGGCCAGATCATGTTTATAAAGATCAATTGGCACCCCATCTGGGCCAGGTGCCTTTCCCCCTTTACTATTCTTTATAGCCATATCCACCTCATTGATCGTGATTCTCGGGGTTTCAACTGGGGTGATAAGATTGTTACAGAAATTTTCATTAGGCTCTCCAGTTGGATCAAAAATCCCTGTGAAGTGTAACACCCAGCTGTCTTCGCTTACTTGGGCAGTAAGGACTGGAAATTCTTCCTTTTGAAGGAATGGGCTGTTGATAGTGGTCCAGAACAGCTTGCTGTCCCGGAGGGCTGCAGCTTTATTCAGATCTTCCCAGGCCAGTTCTTTTAGTTCTTGTTTCCTGAGTTTCAATTCGTTTTTATAATTAGCCCTCAAGAGTATAACTGCTTCCCTATATCTGGGATTAATGGAAAGAGCAAGCTTAAGGGCTTTTAACGCCCTAGTGCACGCCTGATTAAACCAACCCAGTGTTTCCCGTTTAATTGGGGCCTTCTTGGTGGTGAGGGTTTGCTTGATTATGGTGCCCAATTTCTCGAAGTTATTTACGGAATATTCAGGTGGGGCATCGGTTTCAAGACAGCAAAGTATCACATTTAGGCCAGCTTTCACAACACTACGGTGTAATTTCTCGGATTTTTCCCCGCACCACTTAATGCGTATCCCATTTGGCCTGCATGGGATAATGTCATCAACAACCCTACCAGAAAATACCTTCCTAGTAATCTCACAGAAGATGGACATAGTTAGTGCATTGTGGTCACTCAGTCCAAGGTCCAGGATATGCGGGACCGTACAATGCGGAACTATCCGGGTGGAGATGAGCAAAAAAATCAATAATAGAAACAGTATTTCTCCCCGTAAAAGTAGGGGCCAAATTACCCTCGTTGTCAGGGGCATGTTGGTGGATGGACACGTCATACTTTAACATCAGGTTGTTAAGGGAAGTACCATAGGGGGAGTGTAGAAAATGTAATAAATACTCCCCATTATCCCCATCATATCCACATGCAGTTGTAAAAGAGAGAGGGCAAGTCTTGATGTTAAAGTCTCCCCCCCAAATAATATCATAGGATATGGCAGATTTACAGAGAATTGAATCTATAACAGTTTCAAGTTCATCCACAACAGTGGTACTGGAAGGGTCAAAGATGTTATTATAGTGGTTGATCAATAGAATATTTCTATCCCTGCTAACCATTATTTCCAGTATCTGCGAATGGGACCCCACTAAATGGCTTTCTCTAACATGGATAGGGAGGTGTACAGATAGTAGAATCAATAATCCGCCTTTAGCCCTCCCCATAACAGACTCAACAGCATTACTATTGTAGGAAACAAAACCATCATAGTGGATATCTTCCACTGACCACGTTTCTTTCAGGCACAAAATGTCAAAGTCCCTGATATGCTCCCTCCAACCCAGGGCTGAAACTTTTTGCCGCCACACTGCGATATTCCAACTCGCCATGAATATCCTTTTGGCCTAGGGGCCTGTACCGTATCGGTGGGGATAGCTGTGATGGAAAAGGTTGTATTGCCCCCATCGGTGGGAGCCCGTACCAAATCAGTGGGGATAACTGTGATGGAGGAAGTTGCAAGGTGCACATCGGTGGGAGTTTGTACCATATCAATGGGGGTAGCTACGGTGGGAGTTTGTACCATATCAATGGGGGTATCTACGGTGGAAGGAGTTACATGACCCACATCGGAAAGAACCATCACATGGGGTACAGGAAGACCTGCCTTCAGGACAATAGGTGGAATAGATGTCGGGTTGGGAGCGCTTTCCATGCATTGGGTCGTTGGTTTAACAGTAGATGGGACTTCAATGTTTACTGGGGCAGGAGTCGGCTCTGGGGGAGAGGAACCAGGGTGTAGTCAGTCAACTCCCTCCAGGCCTTCTAGGCAACCATAGCGGTTATAATCCATAAAGGCGTGGAATTGGGGCACGTATTGGGGTTGTCTAGGTGGTCTGGTATCGTAAGGTCGCTGCCTGCCCCTACGTTCCACAACAGTCCAGTCCCCTCTTCTCGATTGGTGGTGATTGTTGATTGGTGGGAAGAAGTGGGAAACTGGAAGGGTCTGGATAGTGGAGTCGAAGGATCTGTTGAAGCCTGCACATATATGGGATACCGTACGGGGATCTCTAAAGCTAACGGTTATGCAGTCTCCATCGATATTTTTTGGAGTCCTACCTATCCAGGGAACCCTCCTGACCATGATGATTTCATTATGTAAATGGGTCGGGAGGGGTCTATTCCAATTAAGCCATTTGATTATCTTGCTTTTAAGGGAACTGAAAGTTTCTGTCTCCCCTTTTTCTAATGGAGGTACTCCAGCTAGGATGACTGTGAACCGGTTAGCCTCTGGTGGAAGATCAGGCAGTCTAGGTCTAGGAGTATTGTATACCTTGGCCGGGGATCCCTGATTTGCCCCATCCATGTGAGCTGGGGGATTACATTGACTGGGTTGATGACTCGCCACATGCTCAGCGATTGTATTGCTAGGCAAGGAGAGGGTCGGTATACTATTATTTGATGGGGGAATGGTAGGTTGGTTCGGATTCGAAGGTAGAGGGACCAGAGGTGGTGGGACAGTGGGCGGGGTGATTTGACTTTGGGGATTACTAAAAGTAGCTAGAATAGAGGCAGTGGTTTTCTCTATGTTGGATATTCTAGAATTTAACCTATCCAGTTTTGCCTCTAGTGGTGAAATAATTGACTTGAGTAAAGCCACAGCCCACTCCATAGATACCTCACTACCCGGGGGGGTAACATCATGGGGGTTGGTAATCAGGGGTGGCTCGCCCCGCACTTTAGCTGATTTTACAGACCTTCCCATTTTTGTTTCTTTTTTATTATACACTCTTTTCCGTTTCTTAATTGCGCCTTCTCTCTCCCCTTGACTCTTAGTTTGGATAATGCTCTCTTCAAGGTGGGACAAAAGAGAAACATTACCGCTTTCGGGGACATAGTTAATGTCTGCGACAGTCTCAATTGTGGTAGCCAAAGTGCCAGGGTCTTCTCTTGGCGGGGGTGTTACCTCCAAGATAGCAGATTGATCACTATTTCTGTTGGGTGTTTTGGCATTGGCAAGAGGCCCTATGGAAGAACGTTTAAGGGAAATAAGTTCAGTTGATAGACGTTTTTCCAAGATGACAATCTCCTTATCTATGATATTGTTAGCCCTTATGAGAAATTTCTCCATACCTCCTGCGGTTGAGAGACTTCCAGTTAGAGATGATTTAATCCTGGTTTCTCTTCCAGCCATGGCCCCCAATAGGAAGGGAGGGACCTACCCAGGGGTAGTCCGGTCCGGTCACTCCTGGTCACGAACGGGCACAAACGGGCCCGCTCTTGGCCCGGTCTTCGCCCGCTTCTCCGTTCGCGCGCGTCCAGCGTTCGCGTTCAGGGCGGGATTAAAATAGAGGAGGAGAGGAGGGGGCGGGAAGAGGAACCAGGTGCGCGCGGTGGACGGCGCAAGCACTGCTGGACCTCGCAGTCCCGCTCCCCTCTGCAGGCGCCGTCTGTGACACTCCCCCAGGCGAGGTGACCGAGCCGAAACGCTCCCAGGTCACAAAGATGGTCTGTTAGGGGTCTCCGCTGTTGATACTGCCCCCAGTATGGCCACAAGCACAATCCAGAAATTGCACGCTTCACGAGCGGCACCCGCGCCAGCGGGGGCCGCGAGGAGTTTTGTAGCGTCCAGGAAGGTCAGAGGGAGGAGGGGGCGGGAAGAGGAACCAGGTGCACGCGGTGGACGGCGCAAGCACTGCTGGACCTCGCAGTCCCACTCCCCTCTGCAGGCGCCGTCTGTGACACTCCCCCAGGCGAGGTGACCGAGCCGAAACGCTCCCAGGTCACAAAGATGGTCTGTTAGGGGTCTCCGCTGTTGATACTGCCCCCAGTATGGCCACAAGCACAATCCAGAAATTGCACGCTTCACGAGCAGCCCCCGCTCCAGCATGGGCCGCGAGGAGTTTTGTAGCGTCCAGGAAGGTCAGAGGGAGGAGGGGGCGGGAAGAGGAACCAGGTGCGCGCGGTGGACGGCGCAAGCACTGCTGGACCTCGCAGTCCCGCTCCCCTCTGCAGGCGCCGTCTGTGACACTCCCCCAGGCGAGGTGACCGAGCCGAAACGCTCCCAGGTCACAAAGATGGTCTGTTAGGGGTCTCCGCTGTTGATACTGCCCCCAGTATGGCCACAAGCACAATCCAGAAATTGCACGCTTCACGAGCGGCACCACGCAAGAGGTAAGATATCGGTTACTGAGATGTTTTTAACATTGGAGAAAAGATCATCCAGGGTGTGACCGGTTTCATGCGTGGCATTAGAGACTAACTGTGATAGACCCATCAATTCAAAATCTGCTTTTAAAGTGTTGGTGTCCTTATCATTACAGTTTTCCAAATGGAAATTAAAGTCACCTAAGATAGTGAAAGCGTCCTCTACTGCTATGGATTCCACCAGATTGTTGAGTGTGGCTAAGAAATCTGACCTTGATCTTGGTGGTCGGTAAAGTAAGATCCCTTTAAAAACTTGTGATGGGGTCAGAAAAATTGTGAAGTAGATTGCATCTCAAGTTGTGGAAGGAACGTGGACTGTGTTAGTTATAGGATTACTGCGTGAGATAATCGCCAGTCCACCTCCTTTTTTCTCTACTCTATCCTGTCTCTGGAAGGTATACCCTTCAGGAGTAGCCACTACCAGATCTGGTTCAGATGCTAGATCGGTTTACGTTTCAGTTATAAACAGAAGATCGATGTTACGATCAGTAATAATATCGGCTATTTCTTCTTTGTGTTTTCCCAGTAAGCGCTCATTAAAAAGGGCAGCTACTATAGTGAGTCCTTTGTTCTTATTGGTAGATCGTGTGGCAGTACAATTGGAATTAACTGGTATGGACAACTTGAAGTCACAGTGAGAGCATGCAATTTTATTTCGAGTGGGCAAACTATCAAAGGCAAATAAGCGGCAGAGTCTATTACCTCGTGGGCGTAGTTGAAGATTATTACCTGAATATAATCTTTTTGGGCCGCTAGGATGACAGCCAGGGGTATGGCCCTGGACCCGGTCCAGGCGCGGATGGGCGCAGACGGGCTTTCCTTTGGCGCGCCCGCTGCGCGACCGCCCTCTGTGTTCCATAAGTTTGATTAGGAGCGCCGAAGACTGGAGTGCCGATACCCGCAAAGACGGAAGTGAGTACATGTCTACCTCCCAGAAACCCTCCGAGCAATCGCCACACGCCGTGTCGGATCGGGGCAGGGGAGAACACTACCGCAACAAGTAGGAAGATGCAGCTAAAGGTAAGTTTAAAAGCAAGGCATTACAATGAAAAATATAAAAATCGTTCATAATCAGGCAGGAGCACCCGCAGCTAGCAGCGCCTCTATGATACTAAGACAGCCGCGTCTACTGCGCGTGCGCCCTCTGTGTTCCTTAAGTGGGATTAGGAGCGCCGAAGACTGGAGCGCTGACCCCCGCATAGGCGGAAGTGAGTACGTGTCTACCTCCCAGAAGCCCTCCGGGCAATCAACACACGCCGTGTCGGACCGGAGCAGGGGAGAACACTACCGCAACAAGTAGGAAGATGCAGCTAAAGGTAAGTTTAAAAGCAAGGCATTACAATGAAAAATATAAAAATCGTTCACAATCAGGCAGGAGCACCCGCAGCTAGCAGCGCCTCTATGATACTAAGACTGCCGCGTCTACTGCGCGTGCGCCCTCTGTGTTCCTTAAGTGGGATTAGGAGCGCCGAAGACTGGAGCGCTGACCCCCGCATAGGCGGAAGTGAGTACGTGTCTACCTCCCAGAAGTCCTCCGGGCAATCAACACACATCGTGTCGGACCGGGGCAGGGGAGAACACTACCGCAACAAGTAGGAAGATGCAGCTAAAGGTAAGTTTAAAAGCAAGGCATTACACTGAAAAATATTAAAATCGTTTGCTATCAGGCAGGCGTTTCTGCTGCGCGTGCGCCCTCTGTGTTCCTTAAGTGGGATTAGGAGCGCCGAAGACTGGAGCGCTGACCCCCGCATAGGCGGAAGTGAGTACGTGTCTACCTCCCAGAAGCCCTCCGAGCAATCGGCGCACGCCGTGTCGGACCAGGGCAGGGGAGAACACTACCGCAACAAGTAGGAAGGTGCAGCTAAAGGTAAGTTTAAAAGCAAGGCATTACAATGAAAAATATTAAAATCGTTTGCAATCAGGCAAGAGCACCCGCAGCTAGCAGCGTCTCTATGATCCTAAGACAGCTGCGTCTGCTGCGCGTGCGCCATCTGTGTTCCTTAAGTGGGATTAGGAGCGCCGGAGACTGGAGCGCTGACCCCTGCATAGGCGGAAGTGAGTACGTGTCTATCTCCCAGAAGCCCTCCGAGCAATTGGCACACGCCGTGTCAAGTCAAGTTAAGTCAGAGACATTTGTAGCGCGCACATATCACATCCAAAGAGTCTCATGGCGCGTGCAGAACGGCTCTGACGAAAGGGTTAAAAAGGCTTAATTCAGAAAAAGCCAGGTCTTCAGCTTTTTGCGAAAGCAGCTGTGTTCAGAGATGACACGGAGGTTTAGGGGCATTTTGTTCCATGAGGCGGGTGCAAGGAAAGAAAAAGAGTTACCGTCATTTCTGAAAGTTTGTATTCTTAACGGGGTGAGAAGGGATTCATTACTAGATCTTAGTTCTCTTCGCAGTAGATACCATGTTAACTTTGGGGACCAGTATTTTGGATCAGTTCCATACATATGTCTATGGACCAAACATAAGGTTTTTAAAACAATACGCTTTTTCACCGGGAACCAGTGAAGGCTTTTCAGACAGGGGGGCGATGGAGATCCGCGCGGTAAGTTGAGGACTAGCCGGGCTGCAGGTGTCGGACCAGGGCACTGGAGAACACTACCACAACAAGTAGAAAGATGCAGCTAAAGGTACGTTTAAAAGCAAGGCATTACAATGAAAAATATTAAAATCGTTCGCACTCAGGCAGGAGCACCTGCAGCTAGCAGCGTCTCTATGATACTAAGACAGCCGCGTCCACTCTTGTTTGAAACCCATTGCAATAGAATCTTTACAACTCAAAGTGGCGTATAGGTGCTATCAAAGATGCTTATACATTATCTGCAACACTGCTCCATATGCTTCCGCCATACTACTCCAAGGAACGCCTCGGGTCTTGGAGTCACTAGAGCAGCTGAACTGCACAACTGGGATGAAGCAAACATCCAAGACCTAGGAGACCACTACTGGGACGGAACCCTGATATCATATGCCCCGCTGGTCGAGGAGGAAGGACTACACCATTGCCCCTTCCTACTCACCCGCTCACTCCTGGTAGCCCCCCCTTTTTAGTCTTTTTTTTTTTAAAGTATTTATATAGCGCACATCTACCCGGAGGCGTCAAGGCGCTTGAAGAATCAACCCATGGTGAACACTGACTGTCATATTCCCAGACCTTACGAAGGGTTACAGAGTAAAGAGCCATGTCTTTAGACCCTTCCTGAAGAATAGCAGATCAGAGGCATTTCTCAAATCAAGTGGTAGCTTATTCCACCATCTTGTAGTACTTCTAAAGAAGCTTTTTCCACCCCATCTCTGAAGACGGAACGTGGGATCGGCAATTAACTTCAATGAGGTCGACGGAAGTCTTCGTCCAGGGATACGCCATTTAAAGCGCTTCATCAGGTAGGTGGGACCTGACTTTTGTAATGCCTTAAAGGCAATGCACAAGGTCTTAAACATTACGCGCTTTTCCATAGGTAGCCAGTGTAGCGTGTTATGAGCATATTTTGCTGATGTATGTTTGGGTAATCCGAATAGCAATCTTGCGGCGGAGTTCTGGGGTACCTGTAGCTTAGCTAGAACCGATTTATTTACCAGAAGCCCATTGCAGTAATCGAGCTTTGATAACACTAAGGCTGACACCACAGTTTTCTGTAGGTTGGAATGAAGGGGAGCACTTTCCTTGGGATTTTCAAGGTGAAGTAGATAGATGAAGTAACCATTTTTATATGCTGGGGAAGGAGAGGGTGGGTCCATAATAACTCCAAGATTTTTAGCCTTGGCTGCTAGGGTGTGGACAGCTCCCAATTCTGATGGCCACCAGTCTGAGGACCAGAATGTTGTATTCTTTACAAAAAGTAAAACCTTTGGCCATCTATTCACTGACACTTCTCATGCAATCCTTGAATTTTAATGCTGTGTCCAGCTTTTGGCTTGAAGTTGATATAATAATCTGTGTGTCATCTGCGTATGATACCAATTCAAAACCATGATTTTTGATCATACGAGCCAGGGGAGCAACATACATGTTGTAAAAGGGTGGGGTTCAAAGATGAGCCCTGAGGCACCCCAAATGGGAGTCTAAAGCATTTTGATTTAAAACCTTCTATGTCAACAAATTGTTCTCTACCATGCAGGAATGATTTAAGGAGTGCGAGGGCGAGCCACCAACTCCTGCCTCACAAAGTCGACCAATGCTGTGGTCCACCGTGTCAAAGGCAGCTGACAGATCTAGCAGTATCAAAGCTGCTGATCCTCCTTTGTCAACTGCCATTTTGATTTACTCGGTTGCGGTAAGCAAGGCAAGTTCAGTACTATGTTGTCGTCTAAAACCATACTGAGTAGGATCTAGGACGTGGTTATTCTTAATAAAGGCACCTAGTTCCTGATTGATATTTTCATCCAGGATCTTAGTCGGTAAGGGTAGGGGGGAGATGGGACGGTAGTTTTCTACATCAGTTTTGTCTAGATTGGACTTTTTTAATAAAGGTAGAATGGATGCCTTTTTCTATAGCAAGGGAAAAGTTGCAGTTTCAATGGCGGTATTTAGATCTCCGTGAGAGGGCATACGAGTGTCTCGACTAACATATGGCTTATTTTCGGAGGACAAGGGTCCAGTGGGGATCCTGACCTAGTTGCTACCAGAATCTTGGCGGTTAGTTCATGCAACATTAATGTAAAGTTTAAAAGACCAGGTAAAATGCTGTTGTGGGCCAAGTCAGAACATGTCTTTTCCGTCGCAGTTCATAGGGCTTGAGCAGTTGGAGTGTTGACTGAATGGGTTGTGAATGTATTATAAGTAGCAGAGACTTTTCCATAAACGTTTGAGGCCAAATTATCACAGAACGCTTGATCTGCTATGGTTTGACTGGTCTCCTGTAAATGGCTAAGTTTCAAAACTGTAGCAAATAGCTCCTTAGAATTGTTCTGTGCCCCTTCAATTATTTCTGAGTAATATCTGATTTTAGTCTTTTTAATCAATTCTTATATTGTGCTAGTCTTGGCTTATATTTTTCTTTTTCGTTAAGATCATAACGTTTGCACCAGCTTCATCTTGGCTGCGAAAGAGTCTCCTTAATGATCTTAGTTCTTCGGAAAACGACGGTTCCATAGGTGCGGTCCTGCTAGCTTTACCGGTTCTCTGTGAGATAGTTATATGAGCTGCTGTTGAAATCCAGTTATGATATGGTACAGATTCCACTTCAGGATTTACAGAAAGACAAGGTTTGCTTTGGTTTAGTTGATCAGTGAAAGCGTTTTTATGGAACCGCTGCCACGAGTAACTTTTTGCGTTGCTTGCTTGCCCATGTTTAAAGAATGTTGCAGGCGGTAGATCGAGGGTTAGCATAACTGCCAAATAGTCTGACCATGGCAGTTGCAGGTTGCTGTTGAATTCAAGCAGAGAACAATCGAAAAAAACAGCGTCCAAGAGATGGCCCGCAGTATGAGTATGTCCTATTACCATCCGTTCTAGACCTGCGCCTGTCACTAGGTCCATCAAGGCCTGTGAGTCTTTGTCTGACACAATGTCTAAATGAAAATTTAAATCGCGTAAAATGGTGAAGTTTTGAGAGTTTACTTTATGTTCCAAGAGATGATTTGCAGAAAATGATTTCTGGGCCCCAGCGGCCTGCAGACTAATAGCCCACTGAACCAGATGACATGACTGGCTGCTATCTTAAAAGAGAGCACCTCTACATGTGAAACTGTGGGAATCATTTTAAAACATGCCTTAAATAATCCTTATAAATTATCGCCAGCCCCCTCCCTTTCTGGCAACACTGTCTTTACTAGATATTGCAAATCCGGGTGGGACTGCTATTGCCAGGGCCTGAGGATTCTTCAGCCCAGGTTTCCGTGACAAAAATAAGGTCTAGGTCATTGAAGTGAACAAAAATGTCAAATTCGTGCTTGTGTTTAATCAGTGACCATGCAGTTAACAATGCACATGATAGTCCTTGAGGTGTTTTTTTGTCTTATGCTTATTGAGATCTTTCCTTGTTTCCACCTGAGGTCCGTTCTGACTATCCATAGCAGCCTTGTCAAAGAGACACTTGACTTTTATATCAGTTTTTTTCAATTTACAATTCGGACAAGTCTGATCTCCGGTGCCCTGGTAGCCTCCCAGCAGTGGTCCTAAACATTTCTGACTCCGGTAAAGTGCATCGAGGAGCTCACCCCTGATATAAGAGTACGAAGTTGCCATTCCTGACCTAAAGCCGGCAGCACGGCTGGCACTGAGCGCTTCCCGGGCGCGGACTTGCGCAGACTAACCGCGCATGTCCGCGTCCGAGGAGTTAAAGTACTCCTCCTCGTGAAGTGGTTACAGTGGCTACGTTATGTATTATTTTAGGACCCGATTGTAAGTTTCCGGATCCATGCCCTTATGTAGGTATAAATCACTATATCCTTATATAGATATTGTCCCCGAGCACAATCCAACAGTTAACAGTATATTGTAAAGAAAAAGAAGAAAAATCAAATCCAAATATTCGCTTTTCAAGGTATTTAACAGTCCTTTTTCTTTTATTTTTATTTTTTCTCTTCTTCTTCAGCCTAAATATGGTTATGATTTCTATGCCTATATAAGGATATAAAATAATTAATACTCAAGAAAGGCTCCATAAGTCAAAGGACGGATTTGATGCAAAGATGATGGGAGTACTCTCCCGATACAATGATAATTTATTTCTTCTGTGAAACCTTTGACTTATGGAGCATTTCTTGAGTATTTTAAATATCCTATGAAGAGTGATAATACACTGGATTGCTATTGAGATAATTGTGAGAGAACCGATTCCATTGCCCTGAGAAGTCATTGGGAGACTGTTCCTGTGACGAAACACGTGGTGGCTTTGTTTTTGGCTACGCTCGTTGTACATTACATTGCTTATGAAATATGGAATGATGAATTTCTGAAGAAGAGAAAAAAGAAAAAGAAAAGAAAAAGGACTGTTATATACCTTGAAAAGCGAATATTTGGATTTGATTTTTCTTCTTTTTCTTTACAATATACTGTTAACTGTTGGATTGTGCTCGGGGACAATATCAATTTTCTTGTATTCTCTGTTCACAGAGAAACCGTGGGGACGCTAGTGGCCGTTTTTCCCTTGTTCCCTAGAGCCACTGAATTGAGGCAAAAAAAGAAAAAAGTAAGCAGTGTTGCGCAATATCAACCCAGCCACAAATCTATAATTATTTTATATCCTTATATAGGCATAGAAATCATAACCATATTTAGGCATAGCACATGCAGTCCAAATACGGCAGGGCTACTTCCTCTAGTTCCAAAATCTACAACGATTTCTTGGAAAAACCCGCCTTCAGCAGTCAGGGACTTCCCCTTGCTTGAGCACTGATTTATCCAAGAACTCATGGAGTTTTCAAAGAACTGAGACTCTTTGATGACGTTATTATGTCCAACCATACGTCAAACCAGGCACCTTCAAGGTATAAATATGCCCACACTTGCCCAAGCAAACACACGGTGGTTTGGAGCAGTTCGACTATCTACCTGCCCGACGCGCCCTGCTACAACAAGTGCCGAAGGAAGCCGACCCTCCAGCAGACGCACTGAGAGAGACGCTGTCTTTTCACCTGCCGAGAAATCCAGTTCCAGTGTTTCCAAGCTACCCTTGCGGGTTATTGGGAAATCGAGTACCGTGACCAGCCTTCTCCATTATAAACTAAAGTACGGAGCTGATTAGACTCTTAGAGAAACCTTGGACAGATTCTTGGCAAAAGAATATTACATTTATGCTACACCTCACTTACTTCTTCCCTCATACTAAGCTTAGGTTAGGTACACCGGGGTAGGCGTATTTTAGAAGCACCAGTTGAGTACTTTTTAGCGTCTGTTAATTATGTATGTATTTTTATATGGTCTAAGAACCATACAATGCTTACAGTATTATTTTATTCTACTGTTTATACTGTACGCATTCTATCTTGCAAATCGTGTTACGATTGTAGCAGTTCATTTCTTATGCTTGAGAAAGAAGACTGTTCAATAAATCTTTTTATTGAAAACGCTTGTTTATCTATTGACTGGGTGAAATATCTATCTATTGTTTCCACGAATCTGAAGATACGTTTTAGCTTGGGGAAACAAAGTTGTCATGTTTATGCGGTTGTCAGAGACTAATCCCTTCTTGTGAATTCGAGACAGTTTCTAGTGACCTCTGAGCTAGCTGGCACACACAATTAAGTTTAGTATATTCGGTAGAGACCTAGTCGACCTCAGTCCTACATCTAATCTACAGGATATATTATTCCAATGCGCAGAGCCTATTGGGAATATAGGAACTACACTACAGCTAGAGTGCTGACCGCTTCAAAATGGTGGCCGAGAATGCCCTGCTCTGCAAGTGAGTGTAGTGGCCAGCTTTCTCCACTCAATTGGCACTGTTGCAAGCCGTGGTGGACAGAGAGGGGTACTAGTTGATCAGATTAGAAATATATCTAAAATACAGCAGTCACAGTATTCCCTGACTGTTTACAAAGCGCAACGCAACTATATATAAAATCACCATACATTTCATTCTGTGCAAAATATCACGTTTCAGTGCAATAAGAAAATTACTGTTTTAGTCGGCAAGAATGCAGTCTTCCGCTCTCACGGTCTTTTGGGGCAACATGACCATTGAACTCCCACAAACAGTTCAATACTTACATGTATTGGGCAGCGGTAGGCACCTAACAGTATAGTTTGCTGCCTCTCTCAGACAACATGGTGCAATTACATTGGAACCATTAAAGCTCCACTGAGAGGAGGACCTAGAATGCCCACTCACAGGCCCTGAATGGGCGGCAGTCCTGGAGAACCCTATGCGTGTTCTTCGCAACCAGTGCTTCTGACAGATTCAATAATTTATCACACAGCAGAGCATACCTCAACCCCAGCTAAACTTAAGATACTTCCAATGCTCAGATGCAGCCTGTCCTCGTTGTCAACTTGTCTACGTGGATCTTTTACACATGCTGTGGAACTGCACTTCCCTCAGCGGGTACTGGAACACAATAGTAGCAGAAGCCCTCACCCAATGCCAGAACGCAACATCCCCTTTAAAGTGGAGGCGTACATCCTATACCTTTATACCAGGAATAAGAAACATAAGGTTATATCTCGCTACCTAGGCCAAGCAACCGATGGCTAAGGCTGGCGGCTCTCCTTACTGAAATGAGCCAAGGCAGAGAGCATTGCACTACAATAAGAGGACGCGTTGGGACTTCGCAGAATCCCGATGGCCTATAGCTGGAACTCAATATTGTCAGATTTGCAAAGCATCCACAGTGCTGAATTGGGCGACGCAATGCCACCAACAGTTTTGTACACTTAATCTGTGTCTAGGCATATCCCTGACCAATACCGAATCACTACTATCTACATTGCAAACATAAGTGGGACAGGAGGGCAGGCTTGGTGGACAACAATGGTGTGCCAGTTTTAAACGCTAACCCTGCATTATGTTTTTCATTGTCCCTGATTGTTGTACTCTGCTTTCCTTGTTCAGAAACTGCTGGCCAGTGAACGATTATTGAATTAATTAACGGATCGTACACATTGGGCCTGAGACATAATCCTTACTTGCAATATACTCCTGTTTTCTCTACCTCTGTAACTCTCTTGCAGTGTCCTGTATGTGCGAATTACCCCTAATACTGGGGACATTCAATGCGTCGTATTGTACAGGTCTGTTTTATTAATTGAAAATCAATAAAAACTGATACAAAAAAATGTGGGCTTTAAACCAAACCTATCTTCAAGGAAGTTAAATGTGCACTAAAGACTTGCAGGATGCCTATTCCACACATACAGCAAAGATTACAAACATTTTACGGAAACTATGCTTGAAAATCAATTTTCAGAAATGAGCAATCATTCTGGTACAATAGAATCACTATTTAGGAGTAACATTAGACACCACTGTTGCAAAAGTGTTTCCTTAAGAGAAGAAACTCCTATCTATTCAGCACAAATAGGGCAGTCTAAAGCAAACTCCTAATGCAACAGTGTGACAAGATTCCTAATTGCTGGGATTAATGGCATCATGTATCTTTCTGACACCCATTGCCAGGCTCTCCCCGAGTCTGTTATAGCAATGCCTGGAGAATGAGTGGAGCCAAACATCCAGATGTTGGGAAAAACAAGATACCATTAACCAAACAAGCTATCCAGTCATTCTCTTAGTGTTGCAAAGATCCCTACTAAGATAATTTTCAAAACGACATACCTATACACCACACACTGTAGTAACAGACCCTTCACTTCTAGGATGTGGTGATCATATTGGCCACCTACGAACACAAGGGACATGGTCGAAGAGAGAGAGATCTTGTCACACCAATCTGGAGGTAAGAACTCCACTAACTTTGAAAGAAGGGGCAGTTCTTTAAGAAGGTAGAGTGACTCAGGAAGCGGTGCCTCACAATGTCCCCATTGGGTGTAGTTGTACATCGTTCTAAGATAGCTAGTCCTATGTATGCAATATTGTGCAAAATGGTGATGGTAATTAATTCCTGGTTAATAAGATGATTCAGATAAGGATCTTCATCATTCAAAGTACGATATCCCTGCAAATCAGACATCATACAATTACCAGTCTCTGTATCTCATTCATCTGTGACAGAACCAGGAATCAAAATGTCCTTCATTGAAACTTTAATTACATATGGTAATTGCAATGTGTCAGTGGGCCCCAGAATCTGATACAGGTCCTTCTCCCAAGCTATGCCTTTAGGCACAGGATAAGCTGTGATTTTGGCAGCGTAAAGATCTCTGCGATTTCTGTGGATGGAAGAATGTGACTAAAGTTCATAAACAATAGGTATCCAAATGTTCTTCTAGGGACGAAATAACTATTTAGTAGCAGTAGAGCGATGATCATTGTTAGCCATAGGATGAAAAGAAATGTTTCCATGGTGATCCAAACATAAAACTACAGTGGAATCGGGTACCTGTGACAAAGCCACTAGTAAGCACAACACAGACTACAGCGGTTGGTGACTGTAGATTGAGTTGCAAAATCATCTGAAGCCTATCCAGAATCATTCTCAAAATCGGTGGGCTCTCGACTTTTTCAAAAGGCCACCCTATCAGGTTCGGGTGACGATCTCGGTGTTCTGCGTATTTTGCTGTGCTCAGCAATGCCTGGCTGGGAACTCAAGCTTGTGGTGCAGCATTGTCTGATGGGTGTTGTAGTTGTAATAGTAATAATTTTTATTTGGTTTTAGGGAGAAAACAAAAGCACAGACATAAATAAAAATAAAACCACACCAGATGAGTTATACACCTGCATGACCATACATTCTTTTAATTGATAATAAATAATGCACCATTGGCATGGGTTTGTAATTCAGAAAGAAATATTCTAAAACGATGCAACTATAAAATGAGTATGTGCAATGTAGCTCCAATAGTGCTACCCTTTTAGTTTTTATCAGCACATACTTTTAGGCTTTAACAACAGCAATAGTTCAAAATATTAAATGTCGTATGTAGTATACTCTTTGTGATGTGTGAGTAGGAGTTTTTAATAATAATAGTTTTTAATAATCACACATTTGATTAGCAACTCCCTCGTAAACTATACAATTCTCCAGATAAAAGTGTCTAAAAGCTGTCCATTAAACACAGAACTAAAAAATAAAAGTTCATAACAGCACTGTCTGTAGCTGGACGGTCTCCGATAAGGGACATCAATTGAGTAGATCATGAGTTAAAAAAACTTCTAATATACAGTGCTATAGATTACTGCTCTATAAACAGGTACATTTAAAAAAAATTGGGATATAATTTATTAACATAAAAAACAGTTCCATAACCTAGCCAGTAGTTACAATTTATTGCATCTCACCCGCCATGCATATAACCGGCATTTAGACAGTGCAAAGATTAGCCATTCTGTACAATCACTTTTAAGAATTCTGATAGTAGCCCTCAAGTATCTTGCGGATAAAGTGCTACAGATCAGGATTACCAGGTTTTCCTGATATCAGTGTACCTAGGACAGAAGAATTGAAAGTGGTGTTCTGTATACAGGCTAGTCGAGCACTATGGAACAGCAGTACCACCTCTCCAAATTGTTCAGTTACTGCAAAAAACATTTAATGGCAAAATGTTGTATCAAAATTCCAGGTACTAGGATTTTGCTCGAGGGGGTTCAATTTGATTCAAGAATTCCTCAAGGTGCATATTTTCTTTAAAATCCAGAAACCGGAGGTGTGGCCAAGATGGCGGAGTGAGAGGACGCTTCTTCTCGTAGCTCCCGATCAGACTAGGCCCGAGCCTTGAAATATAGCCTTTTCTCCCCCCGCCGGAGCTTAACGGCACTGGGAGAGGTGGCGGAACCAGACGTGAAGACCCTGGTCTGGTCCTAGTCTCCAATTAGCCTCAGGACAGCCCGCCGGACGGCGCTGGAGGTCCGGCCCGGGAACTCGGAGGAGACCGACCCCGAAGCGCGTAGGACAGACGCACACCGCGCCCACTCCCGGTAGGAGTGCACCGCCAGAGGAGGTATTGCACCATCACGCCCGGACGGCCCTGAATGCCGGCGGAGACCGCCGGGCCGGCCCCGTGGGAGCAGCTGTGGGTGGCGCACGAGCTTCGGCCTACTCGACTGAACACCCGCTGGGACAGAACCGGAGCAGGAAGGGTACGGACCCGGGGCTCCACGCGGAGTCTTGCATCCCCGGTCCCCTCCGAGGGGGACCCCCCGGCTCGGCAGGCGCCCATAAGGCACCAAAGAAAATCCGGTTGCCTCGGAGGTGCCGGAGCCTTGCATTGACGCCGGCTCAACGATCATCGGCTACTGATTTCGCGACACGCTGCATGACTGGGCGGAGGTGGAAGGCGGCAGGGACGGCCTTAGAGGCCTGCGTTGGCAACTACACCTGAAAGGTCCCGAGACGAACCGAAGGGCCACACAGCGCTTCCCCCGTCCGGTGTGATCGAGGTCGGGCGGAGGATACGATCACGGGGACGACGCCCGCGACTGGCAGAGCCCGCAGCAACCGGAGTACAGCGGGGCCTACAGGAAGAGTTAACGGCGTAATGGCGCCTACCATGGTGGCCACGCCTGGAGCCAGGTGCGGCGGCGCTGGTAGCGCTCTTCTCGACTGTGCTCGGAACTGCCGCTGGTGACGACCGACGGTCCCCTGCTTGGCCCAGGAACGCACCGACGGGGCAGGGAGTGTCGTGTCGAGGAGACGGGAGAGCTGGCCTACACTCGATCCATGATGGCGTCAGGCAAAGGCACCAAGCGGGGAGATCGCACCCTCCCCGAAATGCTTAATAGGCCCCAGCACAGAGGAGACAGGGGGCAACCATCTTCAAGCCCGGCCGGAGGATCGCAGGGTGCGAGTGGAGGGGAACCGCCTGCCACCAGATCGTTCCTTGAATCGCTGTTCAGCACCCTCAGAGACGACTTTCAGACATTGAAACAGGAAGTGGCCGGTGAAGTCCGGGAAGTACGCAGAGAGGTGGATGAATTGGGGGAGCGAGTGGCCACTGTGGAGAGCGCGAACCATCGTCTCGATGAGGACATCGTACAGCTGAAACAGGAGGTGTTGCGCCTCAGAGACCAGCATCTTGACCTGCAAACGCACAATGAGGACCTTGAGAACCGGTCTCGACGAAACAACATTCGAGTCCGGGGAATTCCGTCCACAGAAGAAGGCTCGGATGCGGCTGGTTACCTGAGAGACCTGTTTAGGGCTATCCTGAGTGAACCGCCGGAGTTCCCGGTCCGGATCGATAGAGCGCACAGGGTAGGACCGCCGCGACGAGCATCGGCACCACCTCCGGACATCCTAGCGTTCCTCCCAGACTTTCCACTGAAGGAACGCATCATGGCTGAGGCCCGGAAGCAACCCTCGTTCACTTTTCGTGGTCACTCTGTGGGACTGTATCAGGACTTGTCCGCCATCACTCTTCAAAAACGGAAATCATTTAAGATCACCACTGACTTTCTGAGAGAGCATGAAACGTCCTATGCCTGGAGTCACCCCTTCCGCCTCATCTTTCGATGGAATGGCACGATGCATCAACTCAGATCGCTGCAAGAAACGTGTGAGGTTCTGGGGATCACGGCGGAGGAGGAAGACACGACCACACCAAGCCAGAGACGCGGCCCCAGAGACAGCTGGCAGAGGGTATCGCGGAGACGAGTTTCTGCCAGCTCCAGAAGACCGGACTCGCCTACCATTAGAGCTGTCATGGCGAATGCAGTCTCCGAAGCGGCCAGAGACAATGCTTCCAACGGTGATGTGGCGCTGACAGCATAATGACGCTCCGGGGGGCGAACACCACAGCCTTACTGATGTAGCAGGTTCGGGTCTTGGGGGGAGGCGGGTGGTGGGGAGGAGGAAGGGGGAGTAAGTGGCCGGACGTCCACTCTAGTAACTCACCACAGACTTGCCCGCTGGGCATGACTGGGACTGGCAATTGTTGGGATTTCAGGGGTGTGAAGGAGGGTGGGGTGGAGGGTGCTTGGTTGTTTGCATGAGGGGTTTGTTGGGGTGTAGAGGGGGTCGGAGGAAGGGGGTGGGGGAGGATAGGTGGTTTGGGGGAAGTTCGTGGGGGTTGGTGGGGAAGAACAAGGACCGTCCAGTGCTATTGAATCAGTCGTTACAGCTTCACAGTGCTCCTACACATTATCTGCACCACAGCCACCACTCTTGGGCTGTGACCCACTGCTTGAACTTTGGTTTCACCCGCACAGATGACAGCTCTTACAGTAGTCACCCTTAATGTAAAAGGGTTAAATAACCGTGTCAAGAGGAAGGCAGTGCTCTCCTTACTGGAAAATACCCATGCGGACATTTGTCTCCTACAGGAGACTCATCTCCTGGCCAGAGACTGTCAGAGGATGCGCTCCCACAAGTTCCCCACACAATTTTTCTCTTGCAATACTACTAAGACCGCTGGGGTTGCAATTCTAGTGTCCAGAACATTTAAAGGAGAGGTTCTCCATAAGTTTGCTGAACAGAATTATAGACTCCTCGCTTATAGGGTTAAATACGGGGGATTGATATTCACCATCGGGTCAATGTATAGCCCCAATGAACACCAAGAACGATTCCTTCACTCGGTCATGGTGGATGTCACCGCTACACCAGACAGGCACATAATCATAGGGGGAGACCTGAACATGGTATTTGATACTTCTTTGGATAGGTCAACGCAGAGGTACCCACAGACAGGGGAAATTTCGCAGACGGGCAAACGCCAATTAGAGGAGTTAGATCTCCACGACCTTTGGCGCCGCCTACACCCCACCGCCCGAGAATATCCCTATTACTCGCACGCACACAAGACCTACGCACGTCTTGACCACCTATTAGTCACGAGGCCGGTCTGTGACTTGGCCACAGCTTCCGAGATAGGGGTTCTCGCTCTGTCGGACCACGCCCCTATTACGGGGACGTTTCAATTGCCACCGATGTCGCCCAAGCGTGAGGTATGGCGCCTCAGGAATACCCTTTTGCATAAAAAGACTGTGGTGAAGCATATTCACGATTCGATACGGGATTACCAAACGCACAATGATAATAGTGACACCACCCAGGTGACACAGTGGGCGGCATTGAAAGCCGTGCTCCGAGGGGTATTTATTGCCATCTCCTCCGCGGAGAATAGGGAACGACAGCAGAAGCGGGATGAACTCACCAGTAAAGTGCGACAGCTGGAACAGGTTCACCAGAGGACGGGAGCTCCCAGAATCTGGAAGCAACTTAAGGCTGCGAGGAAACTTTTGTCAGCCTTAGATATGGACAGGGCGGAATATGCTGCATTACGCTTGAAGCACGCATATTTTACGGGTGGGGACAAGTGTGGCAGGCTTCTGGCACACAAACTCAGGGAAGCGCACCAAAGGCACTTGGTGAAGGAGCTATCGACATCTACTGGGGTGTCGGTTACGGAGGACAGCCAGATAGTGGAGGGATTTCGCCGATTTTATGCTGACCTCTATATGGGCGAACCCCCGTCGGCACAAGCGGAGGCGGTCTATCTGGCCTCGGTTGACCTTCCCTCTCACACTCCGGAACAGGCGGAATATCATGAAAGGCACATTCGAGTTGAGGAGGTGATTACAGCCATCTCCAGGCTTAAACACGGGAAGGCCCCGGGCCCAGACGGTTACACATCCCTCTTCTATAAAACATTCTGCTCTGTGCTAGCCCCGATCCTCATGCGCCTCTTTAATTCCTTCTCCACTCCTGGAGCCATCCGCCCAGATCTGCTGCGAGCAACTGTTTCGGACATCCCTAAACCGGGGAAAGATCGGACGCAATGTAGTTCCTACAGACCGATCCCTCTCTTGAATATCGATCTCAAGTTGTATACTGGGATCCTGGCGGCCCGTTTGGCGCTTCATCTCCTGGGACTGGTGGACCCGGATCAGGCCGGATTTGTCCCCGGGAGGCAAACGGTGGATAACACCAAGAGGGTGGTCCATATACTAGAGAAGGCCTCCCGGATACCCGGGGAGAGGATGCTGATAGCAGTTGATGCGGAGAAGGCCTTTGACCGGGTGCATTGGCCATATCTATAGAAAGTTCTAGCGAAAGCGGGTATCGGCGAGAAATTTCGCACCCTAGTGTTCAATTGCTACAAGTTCCCGTCGGCAGTGGTGCGGGTTAACGGCTGCAGCTCCCAACTAAGTGTGAGCGGGAAATCCGTTACGCTCGCGGATTTTGTGGATTTTTGGGAAATCCGCAATCCGCGAATTTTGCGGATTTCCCGCAAAATCCGCAAAAAAAAATCCGCGAGTGTAACGGGTTCAAAAGTTGAACCCCCACTCATGCAACTATTTTACAATGGCGCCAGCAAGCTGCCAGCGCCGTTGTAAAATAGTTACAAAGTTAGCTTGCACAGGAACCACTAGATAAAACGAAGTAGGTGCTGCTTTATTTTATCTCAGTGCTTCCTGTGCAAGCTAACTTTGTAACTATTCTACAACGGCGCTGGCAGCTTGCTGGCGCCATTGTAAAATAGTTGCATGGCTGGGCACAGGTCAGGTCTGCAGCTCACTCAAGGGACCCCTGCGCCCTTCGGGGCAATTGCATAGTAACACACACATGGTCGCTCGAACTAGTTGATGCTCAAATTCAGTGACTCATTCATTAGCCCAAAAACAATCGTGAGCGTCGTCGAGGCTGGACAGGTGTGCCTTCTTCCCAAATCTACCGTGGAAAATCAGCTGTGATGCTGGATAGGCTTTGCATCCTTGACTTTCACGAGCGCAATACCCGAGCTTCTTTCTCTTCATCTGCTGAACTGATCTTTCTCTGACCTTTTCACACAAGAGGCACATACCCTACTGGGCACATTGTGTTCGCACGGGTTTCTGCAAGTTCGCACGCGTTTTGTACAATTTCGCAATTTGCGAAATTGTACAAAACACTTGCGAACTTGCAGAAACCCGTGCGAACATAAAAAAAAAAAAATCGCAAATTCGCGGGAATTCGCAGATTTTGCGAGTTCGCAAATCCGCAAAATTCGCGAACGCGAGATTCGCAAAATTCGCCCATACCTACTCCCAACAGTTCGCAATAGAAAGGGGCACCAGGCAGGGGTGTCCACTGTCCCTGCTCCTATTCGCACTTTATATGGAACCCCTTGCCTTGAGTATACGCCAAAATCCGAATGCGCCCGGAATAAGGATGGGGGAGTACACTCATACCATTAGTCTCTATGCAGATGACATCATACTGACACTAGCTGATCCAGAGAGGGCACTCCCAGCGTGCACTGATGAATTGGAGGCCTTTGCTGCCGTCGTAGGCTTCAAGATGAACATGGGGAAATCGGCGGCCCTTGACGTTTCGCTGACTGCGGCCACTAGAACTGACTTGCAAGGCCGGTTCCCCATGCACTGGGCATACTTCTGGCACCCACATTACCCGCTATGGTAACCGCTAATTATACCGCCCTAGGTACGAAAATAAAGGAGGAACTGGGTCGCTGGAGCAAAGGCACCTTGTCCTGGCTGGGCAGAATTGCCGCGGTGAAGATGACCATCCTGCCGCAGGCGCTATACCTGTTTCGTGCCTTGCCGCTGCAGCCCCCGAAAGGATGGCTCCAGCAGATTCAGGCGGACTTTGCGTGCTTCATATGGCAGGGTCGCAAACCCAGGCTTAAAAGGGCCCTGACTACACTGGCACCTGAGGCGGGGGGACTGGGAGTACCGGACTTGCGCAAATATTTTCAGGCAGCTCAATTACGATACCTAGTAGAGTGGAGCAAGTGGGAGTCCGACAAACACTGGCTTTTCCAAGACCAGGCGGTGGCGGGCCGGACTCTGCAGGAGGTGCCCTTTTTACGTAGGGCACATCGCCCACCCAACTTATACGCGTCTTTTATCACGCGGGTCCCGATGAGAGTGTGGGACGCCACAAACGCGACTCCCGCACTCACCACCTTCCCCTCACCACTCACACCACTTATCGACAACCCGGATTTCCATCCTGGGATGGAACCAGGGGCCTTTGTGCGCTGGCGAGCTGCGGGATGCAGAGCGCTATTTCATGTATATAGTCAGGACAGCGTATTCTGTTTCCAGACCTCAGGAAGGAATATCAATTGCCTGAAACGGAACGGTTGCGCTACATGCAGGTGCGCCATTGGGCGCTGCAGCCACAGGTGCGCAAGTCGGCAGATAGGAAGCTCCTTCCCTATGAGAAATGGCTTGTAACACGCACCTCAGATACGAAACTTATCTCAGATCTGTATAAATTCTTGCAGCTTTCCTCCTTTGATCTTTATAACCCTGGTAGGGAACGTTGGGAAAGAGAACTGGGGAGATCCTTAAGTCAAACGGATTGGGACCATATCGCTTATCGAGCTCGCCACTCCGCATATCACACTGGGCTTACGGAAACATTCACTAAAGTGTCCACATACTGGTTTACACGCCTCAGAGACTGCATGAGATGAATCGCAACATCGACAACACCTGTTGGCGGGCCTGCGGGCAGATAGGCACCCTCACTGCCCATTACTGTCCCCCTACTGGAAAGAGGTCCTGGATGAGATTGACTCCAATTTCAATATGGATTTGCCCTGCTTCCCAGCATACGTACTGTTGGGCTTACCCAATGGGCTAATGTATCCTCTGAGGTCTCGTCGAGGGAGGCAAATTGCGATCGCACTGGGCTCTGCTGTGCAAAATATACTTATTCACTGGCGCACCACCACACTTCCCTCCACCACAGGTTGGTTGCATAGATTATGGCATGTCCTGGGAAAGGAAAAATTGTTGCTTATGATGGCGGGAGAGGTGGAGCAGTTTAATGACCTGTGGCAACCGTTTCACTCACTGCTTGTAAGGGAATTTACAGAACTTACATGCCCCAGATATCTCCGCTTGTTGAGGTTGACTACACTCGCAGATTCAGATGACCAGCGTGCCTAGGACTGGGGGCAGCTGGGGATGAGGGGCGGTTTAGGGGGGCTGAGGCGGGTGAGGGACTGAGGCACTGAACAGGGGAGATGGGGTTTTTTTTGCGGGGTTGGGACGGGGTGGGGGTGTTTGTTCATTTTTTGAAGCATCTTGTTGCAGCATACGCACCAACCATCACATTTGGATGAACGTTACGTTTTGCAGAGCCCTTGAGCGCTGGTGCGGTACTATATGGTTGTATCTTATGCACTGCTTCTTTGTAACAACTGTTTATTTTTCTTTTCATTTGTGAATGCTTAATACAATGCTTTAAACCTAAAATCCAGAAACCTCCCTGTTATCTTCCCAGCAGTAGTGTGATTCAGCCAAAGTCCACTGATCTAGTCCCAGTATCGTTTTAAGGCGCATAGGAGTATTGTTCTGTATGCAATCAGGATTGTACCAGAGTTCGCTCATATCCAGTCTGAACAGCTATTTCTTCACATGTTTAATCCAGTGTATGCAGCCTTTAGTATCAAGTGCAGTTACATCAAGAACTGATTGTCTCAGGGGTAGTGGTGATTTATTAGACCAAACTCTGATCCAATAAGCGGAAGGTCTGAATGTTGCTACATTCAATGCATTCCTGATTACTGTGAGAAGTTGGCCTGATATGCAGTGCTCACTATTCTAGTGATCACTATGTATCATTCCAAACGACCCTTATTGATGATTGGTTGTAAGTCAACCGTAGACCAGCTATCCTAGTAGCATGGACAAGAGCAGTCTTTAGGCTAGACTCTAGAGGGCGTGTTAAGCCAGCTGTTATACCATCACATATACCCCTTGAACACCAAGTGAAAGGACACCACACAAGTTGTTATGAAAATAAAGTATATTTATTTAGAACACAACAACCCTGGACTCTTTATGAGGACAGGGTGCTAAGCACAATACAAAGCTCTTAAGAAAATACGCAAAGTTGCACAATTTACACAAATGCACGAGGGGCACGAAAAACCATATACTCTAAAAGTGGAATGCGAAACTACTAGCAGGTAAGTACTACGCTAATAGGCTTTGGGATCACTAGGACTTGACTACTGAACCTTCAGATTACTAGCAGGAGGCCTAGGGAGATCGGGTGCAGAGTGTGCACTCTCAAGCGGGATGCGGGACAAAGTCTATGGATGCTAGATTTCGTAAAGTTAGTGTTATCGGACGAATCCGACTAGGTAGAGCTGAAACGAAAAAGTTTCTGGACCCTTGGATAGTTAGGCTATGCTGGAGCACCGAAATGCTGAGGTTACTTAGACCAGGGGCTGCGGCTGCATAGGTCTGGAAAGACGTCGGGAATCCTCGTTGCAGTCTGAAAGAGCCTGAAAGAAGGAGTTGCTGGCAGGCGACCAGTGAAGAGATTCGGAGGGATCCAAGCCTGGAACGATGATGGAGGTTACCTGTAAGCAGAGGGGACCAAGTTCTGAATCACTAGCCAGTAATTAGGTGGGCACCAGGATGGCACCGGATGGAGTCACCTCGACCAGGTGAGTGGGCGACGCTGGGCTCTGCAGTCTCTCGGACCAGGAGGCGTTGTCGGCGACCAGGATGGAGGTGCGAGCTGTCCCACGGAGGTATCTGCTGTCGACGTCGCTGGACCCAGGATTGGGGCAACAAGTCTTGCCAAATGCAAGCCCACGCGGTGGACTTAAAATGGCGTCTGGAGTGGACCAGGAGGGTCCGGGGTGCTCCTCTGTTGGAGGGGAGCGAGGGCCAGTCTGGAGCAACCAGACCAGCGGTGTTGTCATCGTGGTGCGTCGTCAAGAGGGCCACAAGCCAGCAGGCAAGTAGCCGGACAACGCGGTGAGCAGCAAAGAGCAGAAGGGCCCCACGCAGATCTCGTGGATGCTGGGGGGCTGGACTTCGGTGCTGGAGCTGCTCAGGGTTAGGGCTTCTCAAACCCCAAAGCACTCACTCGATGATCCCTCGGCGGTCGTGCTGGATAAGCGTCGTGCAGTTCTGAAGACGGCCGGTCCCTCGAGGTCTCGTCACACCCACGGATCTCAGCTGAGCTGACGCTGTAGGTAGAGGTCGGAGGTGCCAGGGAAGCCGGGTCTCGTTGTGCTGGGCAGTCGGATTCCTGAGGAAGGACGTGCAGCAAACCGCAGTGTTCTTAGTTGGTGCCCGCAGATGCAGGGTGACTACTCCTTAGTCACAAGGGAGAAATCTTAGGAAGAAGTCTTGAGTTCCTTTCGTAGAAAGTAGTTTCAGGATTCAAAGATGATCTAATTTGGAGGGGTCCCCTCTCCCACCTTTATACTAAAGAAAGGGGCTGGTACGTGACTAGGTCCTGGCCATGGGTGGGACCAGGAAGGGGGTGGTTACACCCCTCTCCCATGCCGGACTTTCCCCAGCTCAGGGGCTGGTGTGCCCCTGGAACTGGTTCTAGCCGGCAGATGCATAGTGAGCACCGGGGTGCCACTTGCAGTCACCTTCCTCTAAAGCCCTGCCTACCCAGGATACACAAAACCCTGTCTGGGATGGTGCTAGCACCGCCCCTGACAGGAAACCCTTTGTGTCTGTGGTGGCAGCATCCATTTTGTGATGCTGAGGCTCGAGTTAACTTTAACCGGGGTTCACAGTTACATACATGTCGTGTCCCTCTAGAAGGGTGGTATGCTAACCCCGTCGCCAGAATTGGCGAGGGGTTAGTATTCCAATTCGTATGACACCTTACTCGACATGTTTTGATAAAGCGATACCAGAGTTGGCATATAACCGCGAGGATTATAATGCACTTAAGAGTATATGTTATGCGTTATCATGGAACAGCTATTAGGATTCGGTTCCGCAAGCTGCAAACGGGCTCAGCTCATGCCAGAGCACAATCTCACCCGATTCCAAGCACTCTGCCTTCAGGATTGTCAAGGCCTGCCATAGGAGTGACTGATAGGAATACGAGTGTCCATTTTAGGGTTAGATATAGGTATACTATATCTACAACAAGGGGTGATTACACCACCTTGCCCCAGCTGTCGTGCAGCCAGTTGTGTCAGATTTAGATGGCCAGCCAGGGGTGGCATAATACATGCTGCAGCCCCTGGTAGGCCCTGGGTACACCTATGCCCTGAGTTACAGGGTCTGATAAGGTGGCCCAGTACCAATTGGTAAATGCACCTAAGGTACACGTGTCAATTTAGTGAGAGAACAGCAAGGCTGTGGGTCTGATTACCAGGCCCACAGCCAGAGAAGTCGTAAACCAGTGAAGCAAAAAGCAAAAAATCTGGGGTGATCATAGGATTGCAGACCCTACTCTCCTACAATTACCTTTCGCCTTGAGGAAACTAAGATAGCCCTCACCGCTTTACAAAAGGATAAAATGCCAGGTTTAGACAAAATCCCAAGTGATCTCTTTCTCTCAGAACCTGAAATATGGAGTGTCATTCTCAACCAAGGCTTAAAGGGTGCAGAGGTACCCGATTCCTGGCTGGGTGCAGAGGTAGTCCCAGTACACAAGAAGGGAGATAAAAGTGAATCAGCAAATTATAGGTCCATCAGTCTAATCAATATTTTACAGAAATGATTCTGTAGGCATTTGCTAGTGGGACTTCAAGACTGGATTAGGGAGGGACAGATTTTGTCACCTTTACCGGCTGGGTTCAGAGAGAACATGAGCAGTATCCACCAACTATTCAGGTTCCTAACAATACTATGAAATATGTAGTCATCAGAAGAGAACACACATGTAGTGATCGTGGAATTACGTGCTGCATTTGATCTCATTCCCAGATAAAAAATGTTGGCAGCTCTAGAGCAATTAGGGGTTCTGAGCTACCTCCTCCTAACAATAATTAGGCTTCACTGGGACAATTATGCCCAGATAAGATGGGGGAGAAATGGTGCATTGACTGAGTGTCCTAGGGCAAACAGAGGGGTGTGACAAGTTTGATTGAGACTCTAGTCAATTTTAATGGGGATCCCCCAAAGATTGCTTATCATGCAGTTATGTCTCTACTATTTGCAGATGAAACCCTTCTTGTATACAAGACCTCAATGGGGCTTAAAAATCTATTGGATCATGTTTAGCATCCTATAGGATATCTGCTAAGACAAAACTCATGACTATCAATCCGCACAAGTGATTGGGAAAATGTAGACACTCTTTTGGAGAAGGTAACACAATTTAAATAATTGGGGGTAAGGTTCACAAACACATTATCAGGGGTCCCGCAAATATCGAAAAGCCAGCTAACACTCCAAAATGTAAGCTCCGCCTTAGTCAAGAAGTTGAACATTTCAAAATACAGGCCAGCTGCGCCAGCCATTGAAATTGATTTGGCCAAGTTGCAGAGATATCGGGCTTGCATAATGTAGGGAATGTTGAAAAAAGAGAATATCTTAATTGTTACAATGGAGATCCTCCAGGGCCAAATAGACTGAGGAGCCGGATGAATGAATTCATACTGCAAGTACTCCTGAGTTTGCAAAGATACACTGCAAGTACTCCTGAGTTTGTAAAGAGGAATCAAAAATGACAGTGACATGTCAAGGACGTCGCCCATTGTATCCACCGAGGGTGCAAAGCTTTTGCATTGGGTACACTGGCTTTCATCACTGCCTCTAAGGCAGGATACGTTGTAACAACCAACGTGCGTTTCCCCTGCGACAGCGCTTGTTCTTTTTGGCATCGCCATCTGCACTGCTGTCAAAACCTTTTCCACAGAGGAAAACCGTATTTCAGCCGAAGTATACAAGTGTGACTTGTAAGCGATAGGGACTGTCGCCCTCATTAAAAGTCAGGTACGTGAAACCCACCGCCCCGGGTACAATTCTTATTACCAGGTTGGTGTGGTTGTCACAAGTCTGCAAGAACGTAGATCAAGAAGATCAGCCTGCAAAGATTGCAATATGGCTGAGTGTTCAGGCAGCCAGCAAGATTTGGGGAAAGTAGGTTGTACCAAAGCGTAAAGAGGCTTGATACGCTGAGCATATCCGGGAATATAAGTACGCCCGAAGTTCAAAAAACCGAACAAAGATTGTCGTTTTTTCAAAGTTCTAGAAGCACAGCTGTGCGCATTTCTCCAGGAAGTGAGGTGCTAAACCTCGACCTTCATTGTGAAGCTCATAGCCTAAGAACAACACTGTGTACTCTGCAATGTGTGATTTCGCAAAGTTAAATTTGTAACCGAATTCACAAACTACCAAATGATGCGGTCAACGCGACACAGATGCGTCCATAATTCATCGTCTGTGAGATAAATGTCATGAACATATGAGCACGCATCAGGGTCGAGTCCCTCCAAAAGAGAGACAATGCGGGCGGTAAAGACGCCTGGACTGTTCTTATCGCCCATAGCTAATCTTCAGCACTGTTTTTGTTTACTGTCACAGGTAAAAGCTGTCCATTGACTACTATCAGAGGACATGTTATGGCTAAAAAAGCCATTGGATACGTCAAGTGTTGTCTTGAACCTTTTATGCACAAGACTATCTGCAAGGGCTGAACTGTATTCTGTAATGACAATGAGAGTTTAAGTGCCTGTAATCCAATACCAAACGGTATGAGCCACTAGGCTTGGTCACAGTAAAAAGAGGATTATTCATCGGTGACACACATGTTTCAACTACACCTTGATATTTCAATTGTTCAAGTATTTCTGCAACAGGAGCCTTCGCTTCACGTTGCATGGAATGTTGGGGTTGAGGCTGTGGCATAGACCGCAATGTTATCTCATGTCCTCGGGACAATTTGTCCCAACCACATTGAGCACCTTAGCCCACTCTTCTGCAAAACTCAGAGCCTGCTCTTTCGGTACGGTGTGTGCGAAACTAGGGAGGATTACCTCCTCCTCTCTCGGAGTGGCTAGAACGGAGGGTGGGGGCCAGTCGGCCTCCGCCAACAAAATGTCATAGGTAGTTGTTAGATTCTCCCAAAATACCCATTTTATAGTAAGTTGTATGTCACCTTCAATTACAAGGACTATTTCATAAAGTCTTTCAAGGGGAGCCACTCTAGAGTCAGCTGTCTCAACAGCAACAAATGTGTCAGTTGCTGTCACCTTCAGAAATGGACGCAACGCTTCCCGCACAACTGTAATTTCTGCCGAGCTGTCTAGCAGCGTCCGCGTCCACGTTAGGTTCCGAAGCTGTGTTCTCAATAACCATGGCATACCTTGCTGTTAAAGCGGAATTTTTTTTCTTCTGAAACTGGGGTTGCTGACGTTGAAAGTAGTCTTGCTTGCCTTTACCTTCCGTCTTGCGGAGCTTCTCACTGCTTTGTTGGGCACCCCAAACTCTGCAGCAGTCTCCTGCACTGGTTGGTTAGACCGATGTATCCTGCAAAGAGCGAGGAGAAAATTGATCAGGAACCTGAAATCAATCAGGTGACTTAATATTAGCGCGGTCGCGCAAATCATATGTGCACTCAGCAAACGCTGGTATTGGTGAAGCAGGACGTGACCCCTGTTTTTGTTGCTGTTTTCCATGTTTTGTAATTTTTACTTAAATTCTGCTTTGGAAAATTAGGGTGTTCATCTTTTTTAGAATTTGCCTGAGCTCACATCCCTTTGAAAGTCGATGTGTTACTAGCAGGGGTGTCCACTTTCTCCCCTCCTATTCGCGCTATACATAGAGCCGCTAGCAAAGAGGGTGCGCGACAACCCTGATATCCGCGGCAGAGCCACACCCAATCGGCCTATATGCTGCCGATATTTTGGCGGCGCTTGATGACCCAAGGCGTTCGGTGCCGGCCTTTATGGAAGAGGTGGAGGCCTTCGGTATGGTGTCAAGCTTCAAGATAAATGGAGGGAAATCGCTGATATAGCCCCTTGGTAAAAATGTCACCACACAACACGGAGCACACACATATGGAGGGGCGTTAGTAGTTCAGGCGCAACTCCCCTATCTAGGTATCACCCTCACACCGTCCACGATACAAACGGTGGCTTCACAGATCCACAGCGATCTTGGGCGTTGGCTGAAACATTCACTGTCCTTGCTAGGGTGGATTGCAGCAGTGAAAATGTCGGCACTCCCTAAGATACTATATATCTTTCAGACAATTTCAGTGCTTACTCCGACCGTGGCTAACGAGACGCTGCAAGAAGCGATTGCCGCCCTAAGTGCGCTGGGGATGCCCAGACGTGGGTCCCAGGCACTCCACACCACTTGGAGTCAAGCTAGCCGGGCTGATGAGAGGTGTTACCTCGAAACCGGTCCGGTCCTCGGATGCTTGATTCCGTTCTGGGAAGGACATGGCTTTTGTAGTTCGGACTGGACTGTTCCCATGGGGCAACAGGGTCAGAGCTGATTTGCATATCGCCATTGTCTAACCCAGGGTGGTGTGGAGTGCAAAAAAACGATGGATTTGGGCCCAGATCTTTTGACTGGGGGAGTGTGTGATATTGATCCACATTCAGTCCATCACTTGTTGTTTTTGCAATTGCCGCCCTAAGTGCGCTGGGGATGCCCAGACGTGGGTCCCAGGCACTCCACACCACTTGGAGTCAAGCTAGCCGGGCTGATGAGAGGTGTTACCTCGAAACCGGTCCGGTCCTCGGATGCTTGATTCCGTTCTGGGAAGGACATGGCTTTTGTAGTTCGGACTGGACTGTTCCCATGGGGCAACAGGGTCAGAGCTGATTTGCATATCGCCATTGTCTAACCCAGGGTGGTGTGGAGTGCAAAAAAACGATGGATTTGGGCCCAGATCTTTTGACTGGGGGAGTGTGTGATATTGATCCACATTCAGTCCATCACTTGTTGTTTTTGCAAGAAGCGATTCAGCACTTCATCTGGGCGGGGAAGAGACCCCATATGAACAAGCGGCTAGCTTTCAGAGGGACGTACGAAGGGGCCTGGGGATTCCTAATCTGCAACAATACTTCCAAGCAGCACAGCTGAGATACTTGGTTGAATGGTATAGACCTCGAATCAGAGAAGAGGTGGCTCTTCCAAGACAGGGCGATGGCCCAGACCTCCTTATGGAAAATACCATTCCTCAGCCGTCCCCATAGACCACGTTACCTCCAGAAATCACCCATCACGCGTACGATACTAGGTGTGTGGGACTCTGTGGCTACCAAGCGGGAACTTACATCCTTCCCGTCCCCGCTAACTCCATTACTGGATAACCCCGACTTCCCTCCAGGGACCGACTCCCACATGTTCCCACAATGGCAAGATTCCAACTGCAGACAGCCGAGGCAACTTTTTGACTTAGAGGGCTTCCTTCCACTCTCCACACTGTCACAGTTCTATGATTTCAAAACACCGCAGCTCTTTCAATATTTCCAACTCCGGCACTGGCTCATGCAACCCGAGACTAATCCCCTAGTTAGTAGGGGAATGACGGAATTTGAAAAATGGCTAGTTACGAAAACCTCCGATCGTGGTCTGATTACGGAGCTCTACAAGCTGCTTTTTCCTTCCTCCGAGTCACACCGCTCGGCCCGTCAGAGGCGTTAGGAAGAGGAATTAGGAAGAACGCTCTTGACCCGGGAGTGGCAGTCGATTTACTATAGGGCCAACCATACGGCTAGAAACGCATCGGGCAGGGAATCAGCAGTAAAACTGGCCATATACTGGTACTTAACCCTAGTTAGATTACACAAGGGCAACCCATCTCGAAGCTCAACCTGTTGGAGGGGGTGTGGTGAGAGAGGCACCCTGACGCACCTTCTCGGGGACTGCAAAGAGGTCACGGCCTAGTGGAAGTCTGTCCTCAATGACAGACACCTCCCATACACCGAAATCCCACGGTTTCCAGCATTCCTAGGACTTCTAAATGCACTCACTTTCCCGCTGGAATCCATTAGGGGCGACAAATGGGTCTAGCGCTGCAGGCAGCCTACCAACATATCCTGTCTCTTTGACAAAATAACATGCCCAAGATACCCCCGCCTACTACGCCTAACGAATGCGACTCACGCCTCCACAGAACACGCAACGGAGGCACCATGAGCGATACATGCTCGCGCCACTTCTAACTCACACACCTCTGCACACTGGTTGGGGTGGAGGGGGGGGGGGGGGGGGGGTTGTTGGCTTTGTTATCCTTAGCTTGGTTTCACAGGAGACCCGCGTTCAGATCCACTAGTTCTTCTACCGGCACAACCCGCAGACAATTGTGGGCCCGAAAGCCCGTGCAGGTTATGTGCAGCTTTATGTAAAATAGTTACCCCAAACTGTCATTTATTTTCTCTTGTGGACTCAATACTGCATTGCAACGTATTTGGTTTTTCTCTGAAAATAATAAAATTAATTTAAACCCCAAAAAAAACACTTTAGATATTTCTAACAGTTTCTTCTGTCAAGACATTGCACCAGAAAGTAGTTAATTGACCACTTTCTCCATTATGGGGACACAGCGTCACTTCTGTCGTCTCCCTCAGAGATTCAAGAATAGTCCTGGGTTATTTTCAACGAGAGTAACAGAGTTACTAAAAACATATGATGATGAAGCTTTGTCATATGTTGATTTTTTTTTTGAAAATGTATTTTTATTGCAGATTTATATGCTACATAAACAATATGTCAAACATTCCCACCTCCAACAGATACAGATTCCAGTTCAAAAATGAGGCACTACACAGCCATTTAGCCCACATCCCGGAGGCCGGGCGGCGTGAGCCAAGGAAATGCCAACCCATAAAAGTAATGACATAATTGCATCTGTCAAGCAGGATAGGCTCGCATCTGCTTTTCTGTATCTCCCCGTCCCCTGTTCACATCATTCAATTCGTCACAAGCCCCAATAGACAGATGCTGGATGACATCGCCAGCGCAAATCTATAGTCCTTGTCCCCCTATTCCACTGCTACCCGGGGTGTCTCCTGACCGGCTATGTTCTACGTTCTTGCCCCAGGATAACCAGTACAAAATTTGGATATGTTCCCATGAGCAAATTATGATTCATGAGACTTTTGGTTACGCCCTATATCTACATTAGAACCCCCAACTAACCCACTTAAATCCCTCCCCCCTTAACTGCTGTTGGTGGGGGCCTATTTCACATGTAGAAAACCATAATCAGAAGAGATCTGACGAATCAACATTCTTTCATTATTGTGTCCCAAGGAACTCCACACAATGCTTCTTCTATCTAGTCCTCCTCCCTCGCCTGATGGTTCCTAAGCACTCTCACTATCTCCTCCCATGCTTGTGCCATTTCCAAACTCTTTTCATTGGCAGTACGGGTGGCCTGTCTTAGCCTAATAGTACCTTCGCAGCTGGCCCATTTAAGTAATTCACTCGCCCATCTCCCGCTAGATGGGCCCTCTTTCGATTTCCAGCACCAGGTTATTTCCCTCTGGGCCAAAATAAGGCCCAAGTCAATGAACTTGCTAGTGATTTTTGTTTCTTTCGTGTGAGGAAACCAGAGTAAACGACACGTCGCCATGTCATATTCCACCCGCCAATCCGTAACTGCATTAAGCAGCTCCCCTACCTCAGTCCAGCACAGCCCCAATTTCGGACAGTCCCATAACATATGATCCAGCTCCACATCAGGCATCAGACACCTGGGGCATGCTGCGTTCCGCACATGAAAATACCTCCGGATCTTCCCTGGGGTAAGGTAAGCTATATGCACTATGAAAAAATGCACTTGTTGAAACTGAGCATTTCTGCACCCCTTCCACGTCCTTCTCAGAATATGGCCCCACGTCGTGTCTGGTATAGGCTTCCCCACACTCGCCTCCCATTTTTGTTTCAGTGCCGTCAGTGGCTCTAAACCCTCGTTCAACATTCGAGAGTGCAGGCAGGTGACCGCTTTAATTGATCCTGCCGCCATTACCACGTATTGGCAAGCCATGGTCGTTGGTGGTTCCGACTGCCCAGCCTTCCAATGCTTCCGCATCGCAGTAGTTACGGCTGCATGTAACAGAAAACTCCCATCAGGGAGGCCAAATTGATCCTGCACTGCCCGAAATGGCAACAGCCCGTCATCAGAATACAGATCACCTATCATGTGAATGCCCAACTCCTCCCAGTCCATGAGTGGGGACCAGTCCCCTCCATGAGGCAGCGCCGTTAACATACCCAAAGGTATCTCAGGAGGCATACGGGTGCGCTACTCCTGCTCTCCTTTGACTCTTATTCCAGCACAGTCGCAGGGTCCTTTCCTCTAGCGTTAAGTCCCGTAGATCAAGCTTCTGCTGCATAATGATATACGAAAGGACGTACCTCTGTATCCCCACCCCTCGGGTCTGGACAGGGCCCCTAAACTCCTTCGATATTTTGTGTAAGGATCTGCAGCTGCGCAGCTAAATAATACAGTTCAAAATTAGGGACCGCCATTCCCCATTCCTATTTCGGCCTCATCAACGTATTCAGTGCTACTCGTCGCCTCCCGTGCCCCCAAAAAAAGTCTGTGGTCAACGTTCTCAGCTCCGCAAAGATCCTTTGTGGGATCCATATCGGCAGCGTTCTAAAATAATAAAGCAGCCGAGGCAAAGCCACCATCTTAAGCAGCGCAACTCTCCCCTGTACCGAAAGGGGAAGAGTGGCCCAGAATGCCATACAGCCCTTCAGGGCTCTAATGCAACGTCCTATGTTCCCCTCCAACATATCGTCGACAGCATGATAAGTACGGACTCCCAAATAGGTAAAACATGATTGTTCCCATATAATGTCCCTAGTCAGTTGCGGTTGGGGCATATCCACACGCATCGGGAAGTTGCACGTTTTACGCCAATTAACTCGAACACCCGACAGTTTCCCAAAGTGCGATAACATATCAATCACTCCTTGCAGCGCTACTGCTGTATCCTCTAAGAACAACAGCAGGTCGTCCGCATACAACGATATGTATTGCGGGATCCCACCACAGACAAGACCACTATACGCCATCCCCGTCCTAGCTAGGACCGCCAGAGGCTCAATCGTCAGAGCGAACAGCAAGGGGGAAAGTGAGCACTCCTGCCTCGTCCCTCTCTGTACCGGGTACTCGGAGGATATTACTGAGCCTAGCCGCACCCTAGCAGTCGCCGAGAAATATAAGACTTTCGTCCAGCCGCTAAATCGAAAACCAAATCCGAACTTCTCCAGCACCTTATCGACGTATCCCCACTCCAGGCTATCGAAAGCCTTCTCTATGTCTATGGACAACACTGCCGGCATCAACCCCTCGCCCAGATCGCTCCCCAGTTCCCGCAGGAGGCGGCGGATATTAGTCGAGGTATTCCTGGTCGGAATGAACCCAGCTTGATCCTCATGGACCAGTGTGGTCATGTGCGGTAGCAATCTGGTGGCCAATATACGACTCAGAATTTTGTAGTCCACCGTCAGCATGGACAGCGGTCTATAAGAGGACACGTCACTACTCTCCTTTCTGCGTTTTAACAGGGGGACAACCAGCGCCTCTCTCATTGACCTGGGCAGGTGGCCCGCTCCGCAGCCTCGGCATAGACCTCCAACAAATGAGGCGCTAGAATGTCAATATATTTTACGTAAAATTCTATGGGCAGGCCATCTACTCCCGGCGTCTTGTTCCGAGCCATCTGCTTGATCGCGCCCCTGACCTCGGTCAACGTTATATCGTGATCTAGTGTCTCGGCACTATCCTCATCTAGCTGCGGGAGCTGAATCTCTGCCAGGTAGTCCTCTATTGCGGAACCCTCAGCCTCTAGTTGACTTTGAAAGAGGGTTGTATAAAAACCCAAGAAGCACGAGAGGACAGCAGTCTGGGAATAGACCAGTTCTCCCCCCGCATCACGCACATTCATAATCGGGCTACCTCTGGGTATCGGGTTCGCCAGTCTCTCCAGAAGCGGGCCCACCCTATCCCCTTCGGCGTGAACCTTAAATACGTATTGTCTATAATCATAACTCCGCAATCTCTCTGTTTCCACCGCGACAAGCTCCCTCGCCTCCGTTAACTGTGTTTGCAATTTTGGTTGTTCCGGTCGTTGCTTCTCCAGGTCCCTCAGTGCCAGTTCTGCCTTTTCCACGTCCGCAAGCACTGCCGTCCTTTCACCCGAGTACTTAGTAATGCACAGCCCTCTCATCACCACTTTGAACGCGTCCCATTCTACTGCTCTAGAGGAAGCTGTCCCTTTGTTCTCGGCAAAGTAATGTACAATGCCATCGCGGATTGCCGAACAAAAAACCTGATCTTCAATGGTTTCCGGGCGCAAGCTCCAAGTGGGGACCGCAGTCCTCGCGCGCTGCCAATGAAAAAGTACCAATTGGGGATTGTGATCGGAAATGGTCCTAGCTAAATATTCGGAGTGCGTTGCCAGGGAGGCTATCGAGTCCCTACACAAGATGGCGTCAATCCGAACATGCAGTTCGTGGAGTGCAGGAAAGAAAGAATAGTCCCTATCAGTAGGATGATGCTCCCGCCACACGTCAGTAAGGCCCCACCTCCACTGCCAGTTCGACCTCTGCTTAGCAAGCCTATGTACCGGGGAATCAGTCAGTTGAGGGTGCGATCTATCTAAGACTACATCTGCGATCGAATTGAAGTCCCCTCCCAGTATCACCTGCCCTGCCAGATGGTGAGCTAAAGACCCTGAGATGGTATCCAGGAAGCGGGCCTGATCCGTGTTCGGGGCATATACACTACAAAACACCACATCACGATCCCCCATCCTCCCTTCCACTGCAACATATCTGCCTTCTGGGTCAATAATCTGATTCGTGGCCTGGAAAGGGACCCCGGCCCTCACCCAAACTATGGCCCCTCTGGCGAACGCAGAATAGGTCGTGCCAAACACCTGACCACGCCATCGTCGCTGCAAAGCAGCACACTCCTGCTTAGTTAGATGGGTCTCCTGAAGCAGCGCTACTTGCACCCCATGTCGCACCAGATATGCATGCACCTTATGGCGTCTGGACATGGTCCGTAGTCCACGGACGTTCCATGTAACACATTTCAAATCATGTAACGACCCCATTGCAACTGTCCATCAGCCTCTCCATCTGCCAGTCTCGTCTGCCCACACCTAAACAGCTCAGTACCCGATAAACAACCCCTAGTGTAACTCCCACTACCCCCCCCCCCAGAACAGGACCCAATAATAAACTATAAGACCCCCCTCCAAATTTCCACAGCAAAACACAC
Organism: Lissotriton vulgaris; assembly: GCF_964263255.1. NCBI lineage: Eukaryota > Metazoa > Chordata > Amphibia > Caudata > Salamandridae > Lissotriton > Lissotriton vulgaris. Next base: position 168,143,809 of record NC_141687.1, on the reverse strand, counting down.
ACTCCTATCCTGCAGTAGCCACTACAGGGTGCCTTAAGGGCAGTAGAAGGGTAGGTCAGGTCAAACAGGCGGCAGGCGTCGCCTTCTCCCCCAGCCCCTAGATCCCTTGCGGTATGGCATCACAGTAACAGCGTCTTCAAATATTACCAAGTCCACCAGCTCTACAAGGCCCAGTTCATAGGAGAACTTCTTCCGACAGGGTCATTCACCAAATATTCCTTCCGTCGTCTGGGGGGTGACCAACGGGCCTTTATTACTGTCTGCGTCTGAAAACTCCGTGCCCGATTTCCTTCCTTCATCATCAGAATCCGATCCCACTATTGATCCTCCTGGTTGCGATCCAGTTATCACTGCCAGGGCTCCACGTTTATCTGCAGCCATTTGGGAGTTCTGTTGCATCTGCTGGTTTTTATTCCGCTTGCGGAGGGAGGCGTTGTGATTTACACATTTGTTGTGATCTTGGTGGTCCTCGCTCACCCCCACCCTCACGACCCCTGCCTGCTCTATACAATTTGAGCCAAGTCCATGCATCATCAGGTGTCAGAAAAAATTGCGTAGATCCATCCAGAATCACCCGCAGCTTGGCCGGGAAAAACAAAGAGTATTGGATCCCTTCATCCCTGAGTTCTTTCTTGATTGTTAAATAGGAGGCCCTGCGCTTTTGTATCTCCTGGGTGTAGTCAGGGAAAATCGTGACCGTGCCATTCTCTACTACAAAAGGCCCTGCTGAGGGTGCCTTCTGGATCAAAGAGTCCCGGTCTTTGTAATGAAGAAGTTTGACCACTACAGGTCGGGGAGGGCGCCCAGGTAAAAGTGGTTTGGCCGGGACCCTATGTGCCCTCTCAAGGGAGAAGAAAGAGGACAGTCTTACAGGGGCAACTTCCGTCTTGAACCAATTCTCCATATATGTTACCATATCATCTCCTTCTGATTTCTTAGGCAGGTGTATCACCCGGATGTTGTTGCGCCTATTGCGACTTTCGGCATCTTCGGCCCTTCTTTCCAGGATCGCCATGCGGTCCAGCACATCATTCAACTTGCGTTCCACGGTGACCACCGACGGTTTCAGATCGCGTATGACCAGTTCATTTTCTTTCACCCTGTCTGCTAGTTTCGAATGGTCCGCTCTTAGTAGTCCCAGTCCCGTTCCGACCTGCGCTACATCCTGGTGTAATGAGTCTTTCGTCGCCGCTATGGCCTCCAAGATACTGTCAAGACGTTTATTCAGCCGCTGTTCCTGCGTCGTGCCCTCAGGGTTTCCAGTGTCAACATGGTCATCCTCTTGCTCCCCACCTTCCCCCTTCTTCGATTTCGGTTTCATCCTGCTGCAGTATGGGTTCCCAAGTGCCATCGTGAGCACCTTGTCCGTTCAGGGGCACTCTGCCAATCCCGAGGTGACCTGAAGTTCGAGTGGTACAGAGCCTACCGGATTCACTCAGTGCTCGGGTTTCCACCTCCTTTATTTTGCACCGCTGCAGGGTAGCAGCTGCTGTCTTTTGTGCACTTTCCACAACCAAGATCAAATCCCCAGATGCCACCCAAGGGCGGATATGTGCTGCTTATCGCCCGGACTCGCCACGAGTGCTCCCAGGTGTCGACACAGGGCTCCAGTCTTTCCCCGCTGTCCCTGGTACAGGACCTACAGCTCTGATCGTGACGGCTCATAATTGCCCTTCAGTCCCACATGTGGTTTCCCAGGCGGAGGCCCAGGCGGTCGCCCCCACAGCTAGATGTGTTGTGTCCGGCTCCAAGACTATGCGTCCCCGTCGTGCTTCGGTTACTCGCGTTCAGACGCTGGTGAGTGACACAGTTCCATCCGTCAGGGTTCTCCCTCACTTAGTTGTGTTGCCCAGGCGTTTATGACATGGGCTCAAGGCATGTGATTCATCCAGGCAGGAGGCGTCACTGCGCCGAGAGAGACAAGCACCGCCAATACGTAGGGAGCAGCCTGCACTCTGTGCTCATATCATCAGCCAAGCCGAGCAGACAGACCTTAGGGCAACGCTTGCATCCCCTCCAGGTGCCTCCTTTTCAATGCCCACAACTGTGCCTCCACGTTCCCTGCTCGCGCAGCGTCGCAGACCTGCCCCTGCCCCCACCTCCGTAGCACCGGGCGCAGGCCCACAGCACCGCACTCAACAGGTCCACAGAGGGGAAACGTTCACCATCCGCTTACTGCTCCGCACGCTGCTATAGTCTGCAGACTGTCGGGATCCATCAGTAATTCCGCCATCCGACGTGTCACCGCTTCGGCTCCGTTTCTTGCATCTGCCTCTTCTGAGCCTTGGGTCTCCACAATCTGGGTGCCGCACGGGTGTTAACGAGCAGATTAACGAGCTACCGCACAGCCGCAGCTTCAAACGTGTTGTGCTCCCTAATCAAGCCTTCCGGCTGCCGCCATCTTAGCGCACCGGACTGGGCTTCCTCCTCCGGGCTGAGGCCGCTCCGGGTGTATCCACGCACCAGGTCCGCCAAACAACGTGTCAAGACCTCAGGCAGCTCTCCGCTTCGCTCTCCTCATCCGAGCATCTCAAGGCCCCTGTAGCGGGTTTCACAGCGCGGGGCAGTCCGAGCCATCAGCGGACTTGCTGTCTGCTTCTCGGCCCCTCCGTCACTTCAATCGGCTCCGTCGTCACAGCTGAGCCCCCGATTACAGCACTGACAGTCGCGGAATCAGCTCCAGGTATTCTGATTGATGTTCCGCAACTGTGAGCCGATTACAGGATGTTTTAATCAGGATTCAAGCTGGGATCGGGCATGGAGCTATCGGCTCACACCGCCTCTCCCATCGGCGCCTAAGCCACGCCCCCAAGCTTTGTCATATGTTGATGACATCTGACAGACGATGACTTGGACAGGCACTTGAACAGGGTGAACACCATTATACGTGGCTTCACCTCTGAAGGGTATAGTAAAGAAAAAAACAATACGGTCCAGGAATCCCAAGACTGAATATGAATCCCAAGTATGTTTTTTTGCTTGGACGAAAGTTGGCTCAAGGCTCTGGACCTCTCCAGCCTCTAGAGAACAAAAGTGCATAAGGGTTGCAAGCGTTTATTCCTCTTTTCCCAAAAGGTTTTTTTCATTTATTCCCATCAATGGGCAAGTTTTTCCTTTAAATACTCCAGTAACAGTTGGTTTGTGTGAGTAGATTTCTTTTTATTAGTACTTTCACTTGATTTTATCAATTTTTGCTAATTTTTCATTTATCCATTGTACAGTGGATTCTTACAACAAAGGACAGAAAGCTGACACGTGTTTCGCCCTGTTTGGCTAGTAAGGCCTGGGCTTTCTCAAGGCTAGTTTATAGTCTTTTCTTTTTCTTGGGAGCTGAGTATCATGTACATTCATAGTCACATGGTATTATACTCATCATCAATCGACCTATTGAAATTTCAAAGAGCAGTAATCATCTCTTCAGGAATCGCCGGGTAAATCCTCTGAAGGGTATAAATTCAATTTTAAGAATTGCCCACCTCAACGTCCTTTTCCTAGGATACAAACTTTAAAGTGAAGGCAAAAGCCTGGCAGCCAACTTTTTAGAAAAGTGTGCGCTGCTCCAACTTCCAAAAATGCTGAAAAACTTAGTCGATTTTAGGTTTCCTGAACTTTGGAAGAACATACATTCTAAATTACGCAGAAAGGGTTAAACCTCTCTACGAATTAATCAAACCTGATTTCAAAACAGTTAATTGGACACAAAAACACACTGAAATTTAGCGTTTACTCCAAACAGACATGTTAGCAACTAAACATTTGCAAAACCGTGTAAATGTATGCAATTTTGTGATCCAAATCATTCCAGGACGATGCGGATTCAAGTACTTAACTTTTAACAAAGGTGAAAAAGTACCAATAACTTACAAATCACACTTGTACACACAAGCTGAAATTAAATTCACTTCTACAGAAATGATTCTGACAGCGGTTCAAACTGTGGTAACAAAGGAGAGAGCCCTAGCACAGGGTAAGCACATTATGGTTGTTACACCTGTACCTGCCTTAGAAGCAGTGACAAAAGCGAGGATTCCGAATGCTAAAGCTTTACATCCGAGATGGATACAATGGGTTAATTCTCTTGCTGCAACAGACGTTGAATTGATCCTTATTTAAAAACACAAGAATTTCTACAATATGAATCAGAATGTCCTCTGCCTACTGAAATTTTGCCTCTAAAGCAGTATGAATGTATAATATATACTGACGGATCAGCACAGCCCGCTACAGAGGGTAAACAAGCTTATACTGCTACGTGCGCGATCGTTAAAGGTCGTTGGCGAGATGGCAAATACGACCAATGATCACTAAAACTCAATCTCTAGGAGATTGTACAGCGCAGCGAGTTGAACTACAAGCATTCAAGATGGCGCTTGAGAATACGGACCTCGAATTCCCCACACTCATAGTGTGCAATTTGTATTATTGTGTTTAATCTTACAATGAATACTTGCAGAACTGGATTCAAAATGGTTACAAAGATGCAAAAGATGGCACAATCAAGCATAAGTTGCTTTGGGAACAAGTAGTTCAGTTACGACAAGAACTACAAAACACTCATGAGATACATACGCTGAGTCATCGACGTGATGGCGTTCACGTTGCAGGGAATTCATTGGCTGATAAAGCCGCAAAGGCAGCTGTGCAAACGGCTTCCGTAGCTGCAATCACTCGTTCAAAAACGAAAATAGACGGTGAAATAATGCAGCTGTCAATGCCACAAGCAAAGGCAGCGGTGCAGCGTTACCTAATAAGTTTCTACTTGAATACTCATATATTGTTTTTTTTAAAAAAAATCTTTTTATTAGCAGAGTAGATAAGAACATTACAGTGTATCCGACATAATCATTCACCTTATAATTCGGTACGTTCACATATCCATAGCAAGTATCACAAGAACAGTTTGACATTTTCTATTTTTGTTGCCATACATCCCAATTATGTACAGTCTAAACTCCCCCCACCCCTACCCTCCCTCTCCCCAAACTCAGAATAATCACATTCAATATGTTTGTTACATTGCTTCAACTAGCACGATTGAATCACAGTTCTCGACTCACCACATACCTTTCGGGGACAATGTACAGTATGATAATTCTAATGACTTCTATCTTTGCACCTATATCCGTTCTTTCCCATCGGGGCGTAAGATGGCGCCATCCATAGGGGGGGTTCGGACTAGTTCCTGGCATATCGCTCTATATCTTAACTAGTGGACGATTCTGAGTCCGACTCAGGATTCCCACCTGCCTCGAAAGCCCCAAGCGTAGTGTTCCAATCAAGGGACGTTAGATTCTTCCTGAGTCCCCTACGCTCCTCACGCTGCAGTGTCTCCCCCTCTGCTTTCCTCCAGCGCAGCACCTCTGCCCTCCACATCTCTGGGTTTGGCGGCCTGGCCGACTTCCAGCACATTGTTATTGTGCGTTTCGCAAGTAGTAGGGCTAGGTGGGTGAATCGGGTGGATACACTTTTTTTTACGCTCTGTAGGCCCAAACCCCAGTATAGAATAAGCCAAAGTTGTCCAGATCTACTCCACGGGACTCGGATGATGCTCACAAGGGTCCACCTCCAAATGTCACAAAACCTCTTGCATAAGCACACAGAGGCTTTGAGTCATTAGGCGAGGGATAAAAAGAACCGGGAAGGGAAAGGGAAGGGTCAGCTGGGAAAGGGATATACCTGCAACGACAAGAACATATATATCTATTAATACTCAATCAGCAACAGTCTACTCTCATTGGGTCTCACTAGCATGAACCATAGGTACCTTATGGTATGGAAGAAACCAGCCTTGGAACAACACCGCAAACACCTCTTGACACTCTATGTACCTACAGGAACACAAACATAGGTCAAAGAGCAGATATACCCATGGAATACCTATACCGCTTGATTCAGCCCCCTTGAACCTAACATACCATGAAAAGAATGCCAGAGGGAGGTAAACTGGAATCTTGTGGATAAGGCAACTCATGTACTGAATAGAACCAGAAACAAATGATCCCTTGCAATGCAGGTAATCCTCTCAGCTCCTTATTTGTAGAAACGGTAGAGCATGGGAAGCAAGAACCACATCACTCCACTCTACTCGTCATAAGGATGGTTACAAACGAACAAAGTTCCCAGCAATATGTTACAATAGTCAGCAGCACTGCTGTAAAGGAAGCAAGTATTCCTCCTTGCTCAAACAGTCCGACGCAAAGAAGAAAACAGGTCCCTTATTCGGGTGCACTACATTCAAGGAGATAAATGGCAACGCGTGGCTGTCAACCACCGCGCTCCGCTTACTCTGGAAGGCGAGCAGAATACGGCAAGTCAGAGGCTCGCTCGTAACTGCCAAGCCTCAACAATACTTGTCCCGATCCTACCTGGACCGCTGGTCCCTAGGAATCCGACGCGGCATGGAAACCGCCAACCCACAACCTGCAGGCTCAGTGTCTCTGGGCGGCGTCTCTGGGCGGCGTCTCAAGAACCGGAACCCACCGAGAATTACACGCAACAGGAAGAGTGTGTGAGACGTACAAGTACTCCCCGTGTACCTGGAATTCTGGGAAATGTAGTCCGGACTCCCGTTTCCGGCTACGAAGATGGCGGATCAAACGCTGGCACCACGAGAGTTCAGTAATGCAGGCGCAACCTGTAAGGTCCTGACAAAAGTGGCGTATGGCTTGGAAGGGGCCAGTTTAATTAGGGTCTTGTGCACCGTATTCCAATAGTAACCTAGTTTCGGGCAGTCCATAACATATGTATCAGTCGCGCGTTTGCCGCGCTGCATCTGGGGCAACTATCAGGTGTATTGGGAAACATTGCGTGCAAGCGGTGTGGTGTTAGGTACGCCCTGTGTAAGACCATTAGTTGGATGAGTTTGAATTTCGGGTTTCTTGACACTTTTTCGGGAATTTGAGGATTCGCTCCCATTCCTTATCCCTGAACGACCTTCCCACATCCTCCTCCCATTTGGTTCTCAGAGGCTGTAACGAGAACGCCCTCCCGGCTCTTATACCACTTGTGATCCATTTCGTCAAATGGCTGCCTGTTCCCATGAGGTATTGCATCGTCAGTAGCGGGTTCGTGGGAGGTTCCTCCCCAGTCGGTGACCACGTCCTAGCTATGTATCGACGCACACGGGCATGCAAGAGGAACGTTCCTCCCAGGGTGTGATGAGTTTCCCGAAAGTCCTCAAATGACATAACTTGGCCATCTGCAAATAGATCCCCCATCTGCGTAACCCCGCTTCGTGCCATGTACTGAGTGTGTGGTTCGATAGCAATCCTGTCCCCAGTGGGATTCCCAGAAGTAGAATCGTGGGGGCATATGAGGACGCAAGGGACGTGTATTTCACCGCCTTCCTCCAATAGGTAATCGCGAGTCGAATTAGGGGAGGCGTCTGCCCGGGAACCTCCGACCCAGGTAGCAACAGGGTGTGGACGATCCCCCTTGACCAGTCCGTCTCTGACACGCCAATTTCATGTAAGTTGCGGCCTGCCAGCCAGTAGGCCAGCCATTGCAGTTGGCAGGCACAGTTGTATGCCTGAAAGTCCAGGACACCCATTCCGCCGGTTACTGTGGTAAGTTGCAATTTGGACAGGCTGATGCGTCTCTGTCCCGACCCCCATACCAGTTCCGTCAGTATTGTAATCAACTTCTGGAACGTAGCAGCTGGGATCACGAACGGCAGGCTCGTAAAGTAGTAAATTAGACGAGGTAGTACCACCATCTTGGAGATGGCTACTCTGCCCGCCACCGACAATGGCAGGGCAGTCCAGAATTTAACCTGCGATTTCAGCGTTGCAGTTGCCCTACCCAGGTTGCCTTCAATCATATCCCCGTCTCCTCTGTATACTTGTATCCCTAGGTATCGGAAGGTTTTGAATACTCCTATATAATTGATGCAAACTCCGTTCCTTTTGCTCGAATCCCTGGAGTGGGGGGTAGAGTGATTCCAAACAGGAAACGTAGAGTAGCTTTGATATACAAAGCATATTTGGGAGAGGGTCTGATACATCAAGGGATCTCAAAACAAATATTCACTGTTAAACATGTGAATGTGAGCATTCATTCCTGGCCACCAGTACGTCTCTTTGTCATTGACAGTATAGACTGCAATAGAGATCACAGCACAGAACGCCGCCAGATACCTGACTATAGCATAGCCAGCCCAGTACAGGTACCATTGGTAGACAGAATTAGATTTTCTACACGGAGATGTCCTTGTGAACAAATGCAGTCCCACAATTATTAAGACAAGGTTCATTTGGATGTGGCCTTAGTGCTCGGCTGACGTTCGAACTGTTATAAAAGATTTGTGAGTCTTGATCAGCACATACGCAATCGGCACGCTACATTCTGACCAGGGTCCTGCTTTTAGCTCTCGGGCTTACAAGGAGGCCATCGACAATCTGGGCGTTGCATTGCGGTACTCTAGTCCATTCCATCCTGAGGGAAATTTGTTTGTGGAGAGAAAAAACCAGGACATAAAGCAATCTATAACAGCTAGGGTATTTGGTTTGTGGGACAGGTGGTTTAAACATCCAATAAGTGTCCAACGTAGTCTTAACAATCTTCCAAGAAGATCTCCCTGGGGGGTATCACTCCATATGAAGTCCTTTTTGGGACCAGAATGATAGTAGCGGACCTCGATTGTCAGACTTCAGTGGTAGACCAAAAACCCTTTGATATCAAAGACCGTTTGGCTGTTTTACAGGACTTAAATGAAATAAGAACAAAACAAAGTAACGTGTAACCACTGCTGGAACATTGTCCAGATTTAAGTACTACCAGCTTTTGTCATGGTGCAAATCTCAAAGTTGATCGTGTAGTCTAGATGACGATATGGAGTATGATTTGCAAAATCAATCTCAGAGGAAGAAAGAAGTTGCCATATGGTACACCTATCTACTGGCTCCAGGAGAAAGAAGAATGGACAAGCCGTACCGGGTCTGGGAGAATTACTTGCCAGGCAAATAATGGAAGGAGTTATGGCAAGTATCTATCGACATGCTTTATTCAGTGATTAAATCTGCTGCTCTCAGAAGAAATCATTTCTTCACACTGCATAGGATATACTGGACCCCGTTTAAGGTCTCTAAAGTGAAGGGAGGAGGTGCAGCAAGCTGCTGGAGGTGCGGTTTTCAGAGTGCGGATGATGTCCATATATTCATGTCCTGTCCCAGAATACACAAATTTTGGTTGGATGTTGGTAAGACCATTTCCAGGGTTCTGGGTGCAGAAATGGAGGTAAGCCCAATTCTCATATTTTTTGGTGTGGTGGCTATGCCGGGTGGGATACAACCTCAGTCTGGGTCCCAATACAAGCTTGATATTGTTTGCAAGGAGGGAGATATGCCTGTTGTGGCGACAGGAAACTCCTCCTAGTTGGAATGATTGGTGGAATTCTGTTAAATACTATTGAGCAATAGACCAGAGGGTTAATCTTTCTAGGGGTAGGACTGATCCTGGGCTGCTTTGGAATTTGTTGGATGACCCCTCCCCTCCCGGGTAGAGTGTAGATCATAGTTTTTGGAATTAAACTGGTTACACCTGGATTTAGGACATCTTCCAATGATTAATACCTCTCAGTCAGCTAAAGTTGAGTATAAACGGGCAATACCCATTTGGAATATATCAGCTGAGACTAAGTATCCACCAAAAGCTATCTGCGCCAATGGCGGGTCAGGTCGAGAGGTGGCAGTAGCTACGGAGGTCATTTGAGGATTTTTTTTATTTTTTTTAAAGTAACCTGATCCTAAAGCCAACAACCACTGAAGAGAAACTGACCGTCCCAGGAAGGCCTCTCTGGATCCCAAAGCTTGGGGCTCTAGTCAGAGAGAAGATCGCGGACAAGAAGGAATTTGGGCCTTCTTACAGACAACCAGTACCTGTCCTAGCAATCCACGGATCAAGAACAGTATTACTGCCGCCGCTTGCTGGTAAAAAGGAGAACAGCTTTGTGTCCATTAACCTGGTCAAACCACATCATGTGGCCGATCATAAGACGTAGGCCAAGTGGACTCCGCCAATGTAGCAGACACCCAGCTCTGGCTACTATCCAAGTGGTTCAAAGTGAGAGACTAATCACCTTTGAAGAATCTGCAGTGCGAAATGAAGCTATGGAACTTGTACCTCTTGAAACCCAAATAACAGTTTGTCACGAATCACAGCTGTCTACAATGAAGTAGCATCTGACTCCACAAATGTAACAAGTGATCATGTGGTTCCAGTGATTTCAACACATCCTTATGTAATCCCAACAATTGACAGAACTCTGGTATTTCATTAACTTTGATACATTTTCTGAGGATCCCAGCGAGCCCGAGACAATGTCAGTATATAGAACTTTTAAAGAACAAGCAACATACATTTTTCATCACCTGGAAAAGACTTACCTGATTTCACCATGGATTGAACTTTGGATTGTGTTGGGTGTGCTTTTTCTTCTACTTTGGTTGACTCTGGTATTAACTTTGGGAATGCTGATAAATGGAAGATATGTACAAAAGGACACAGCAAGTAAGAACATCAACTTACTCCTCAAGCCACACAAATCATCTCATCGTGAACAAAGAGGCTTGTCATCAGTGAACATTACAGCCGTTCCTATACCTGGGGGTATAGATTGGGACAGAACTGCTTATGACATTTTTGGCCCTGCGGACCTGTTGAAGATTCCAAACCAGTTCAAGATTTCCTTGAATGACTTTGTTTCATCTAGTACCTTTTCTAATGATTGGGACTTCAAGACTGTTAATAATATGATGTCAGACTTAGAAATGTCTGCTGTATTTACAAATCATGAATATTTAGAATGTTCATCAGATTATGAACAAATGTATTGTTATAATCATTATGGTGATCATTTATTGCACAAATCTGCAAACCCTAGAAATGTATTACTGTATAACCAATGGGAACATTGTCCTACGGCACCAAAGGGTAGCTCAAAAACATTTATTGGAAAATGTCCATACTCTTCAGGGCTTAATGTATCCAATCCAGACTCATTTTACTTTAAAAATGTTAACAAGACCGGATTGAAAAGTATGTTAACAAATACGAACTACATTTTTTCTGCAGCCTTATGCTCAGCTGTCTACACTAGGTTTCGATTTTTGGAAAGACAACATTGAGACAAAAACTGTCTGGGGCACAAAAGATTGGCAAGTGCAGGGGATAGAAGCTTTATTTAGAGGCAGCATCATCCCAGAGCAAATTATGTTTTTGAATGACACTGTCGAACAGACATCTTGTCTTGCGTTAGCCAAGATAAAAGATCTAAACAAACCGTCGATACCTACACCTACACAAATTAGTGATAACACTTCAGAGGTCGACGTACATACTATTTTGCTTCACAACAGAACAGATTCAGATTGGAAAAAATAGTTAATCTGGCCTACAGACACAAACAACTGTCAAGATAGTTTCATGAATAAGACACGAAGATTCAAATTCACTAGGCCAGATCCAAGATATGTTCAGAGACAGCATCCAGGAATAGTAACAACATAAAGTGCAGGGAAATTGTGCCTTGAATGGCTACCAAGATCTACACTTAAGGATGTTAACTCCTTCACTGCGGGGTGTTTCCCCCCCGCTGTGCGGAGGGAGGAGGGCTGCGTGCGGCGCGGCTGTGCTTGTGACAAGCTCAGCTCGTCATGAGGCACAGCAGAGCTGAGCTCGTCACGGCCACACCCGTTTTGAAACGTTTAGCACAGCGGGGAAATTATCCCTGTGTGCGAACGTTCCATCGGCTGTGACGAGCTCAGCTCGTCATGAGTGCAGCTCCACTGGGCCTCATGACGAGCTCAGCTCGTCACAAGCACTCAAGGGGTTAAACAACATTTATCTTTACTTAAAGATGACACTGATCTTAGGGAATTCTTGCTAGGACTAAGAACACCGTGTCATAAACATTTTATATATGCCGGTATATATGCTGCATATAATGAAATATGGAAGATTACGCAATCAGTGACTGCAGAAAGAATACGAGAAATTAATCGTATTAATTTAGAGAAAACTCTCTCTGTGGTTGAGAATGGGTTAACGACTCTGTCATCCAGGATATATTCTTCGGACAGCAAAGTGTCTTCTGCCATAGACATCATGGAACAGAACTTGGTCATGTTGCAACATGGTCGGTCGCAATTGTCATGAAAACCTGATCAGAGTCTGACTCTGAACTCAGATTTATGTTTCTGTACAATATTCAACTTGCTATATTCATTGAAGAATTATTTGGTTTGGGAAATGCTTGTTGGTTGCTCACAATTGGTTGGGACAATGCTTGTTTGATCATGAGTATTGTTTCTTCGTTATGCATATGCATGAGAACACGTTGAACAGGTGCGCTGAACTGCCATAGCGCTACACGTGCACAGAAGCCTATAAAAGACTAGCCAGTTGAAGACTCGACGCTTCGCTTCTTGAACAGACAAAGCGTCACGTCAAGAGCTCCAGCCTGCACTCGCTCCCAGCCCCGCCCGCCGGCTTCGCCTCACGCTTCTCACCTTGACTCGGCAAGCCTGCGCCACTCACCTGATTCCTTCCACGGACCCTGCAAACTCCGGTGGCTTCCATCGGAGTCGTCCATTTCTTGGTTTCCTGGTTCCTTGGCGGCTCTGGAATTCGCGTCTCGGCGGACTTCCGGTTCCGCCCTTCAGTCGGTCCTTGCTTCCTTTGGTTCCCCGTTTAGAAGTTCCTACAAGCAACAAACAAGTAAGACATTGAGCGCTAGTGTTTTGGAACCCCGGGGTAAGAAAAAACAAACCTTGTTAAAACCAATAGAAAACGAACTGCTTGAAAAGACTAAACAAACTTGGTCAAAACAATTGTGCAATTTGGTTTTTGGTGAATCTTGAGAAAACCTTTTTAGTTTATACCTATTCATGTTAGGGTGTTCAATGGTATTTTGAGAGATTAGCAGTGATTCCAACTGCTTATCCAGCTGTGCAATCAGACTATTATCTCAATGACTCAATGTGTACTAGTGGGTTATTGGGGGGTTCTGTGTTCTCTTGTTTTCTAAACCCACAGAACCATTTATCGATGCCTGCAAACTAGTGCAAGGTAAGGCAGAGTTAATGCATGCAGAAAGTTCGGTTGTGTGCCAACTAACCAGTAGAGAATTAGTTGGGGTTTAAGGGGGAAATCCAAAAAAGACAAGGTTATTCACAGAATTTCTTATTGTTTCAAGGTGAAGTAGCGAACATAATTATAAGAATGATCTAGAACTTGCACCCTGAAGTTAAGACTGGGCTTATTTCACTATTGGTATGTATGTTCAGAAATGTAGAGGATTTATTCTCAGGGGGTAAGAGTATTGTTGTTATTGATTGTCATTTCTTGTACATTATTCATCTTGCAGTATCAGTGATTACTTAACTGTTCAAAGAAGCCCGGTGTTCCTCAGGAGACACTAACAGATATCTTCAGAAGAGAACCTGTGTTGTGTTTCTCTCTCTCTCACTTACCCATCCCCGTCCACTTCCCCTTTCCGTCCCCTCTTCCCTTTCCCTTTGGGGACCAACTGGTAGTGTCAAGTGTTTAATTCCTTGCTACTCTAGTTGGCTCTTGAAGGTATTGGGATTGATCATCCTCAAGACGGAAACAACTGGACTCTTGCAGTGGCACTCCTGACAGAAAGCGAAGCCAAAACAACGGTCCAAGTTTCCGCTTGTGGTTGATTAATCCCATGGAATCGGCTGACATGGATACCACTCAGTTAGTTGAATTAGTGCGCAAAATGAATGATGAAATTCAAGATTTGCGCTTGGAAAATCAGTCCCTTAGACAGGAACTAGATCACACCAGGGAGGAACTAGAAAACACTAGAGAAGGTTTTACAGCTTGGAGGGACAAAGGGGAAATTAGAAGACCTATCTTATCTCCACCTAAATTTGGGGTCCCTTTTCAAGCTCAGAGTCAAACCTCAGGTTTAGGTCAAAGTCAACAAGCTCAGATTACTGTAGTATCTCCACAACCAGTTCCCTTAGCTAATCCTGAACGCTTTAATGGGGATAGTTCACACTACAAAACCTTTATGAGTCAATGCCAGTTGCATTTTTTATGCAAACCTCAAATATTCACTTCCGATACTTCTAAAGTAGCCTTCATCATCTCTTATTTAGCAGGTGTGGCGGCTAATTGGGCTATGCCCTTGGTAGACAAAAACGACCCCTTGTTGCATAATCTGACACACTTTAAAAATGCAATGTCTAGTCTATTTGCTTAACATGTTTTCTTACAAGCTTCGGACAACGAGTTATTAAATTTACGTCAAGGCTCCCGAGATCTAATTTCTTATGTAACCACTTTTAATCGCTTGTTGGCCGAGACACAATGGCCTGAAGATAAAAGGATATCTTTATTCTATCGGGGACTTAAGGACGAGTTAAAAGACTCTCTAGCTCATATAGTGAATTTACCAGATGAGTTTACTGAGTTCCAAGATCTTGTGGTCAAGCTGGACCATAGGTTAGGTGAAAGAAGGTCAGAAAAGCCTAGAGCAGATTTTAGAGACCTTCACTTCAAGGTAGAAAAGAAAAATAATGAAGATAAGAATGCTCAGGTAGAACCAATGCAGATAGGATTTAATGCGACCTGGTCCTACATTTCATATTTTTGAGACCTGGCGGATAACTTTTGGTTCGAAAGTTTTGTTTTTATTTTTAGATTTGGGGCCACTGTAGGCATTCATACATATTCATTCATACATTTTTTTTAGCTTATTTTAGCTCAAGATTATTGAACTTTGCTTTAATTTTATGTATCTGATTTAGTATTGCCTTTTCCCTTATGTTTGACGGTGCTCGGATCAATGGGGGGGTGTCATATGGATACTTCGTTACATATATTGCGTTAAGTTAGCATGAGTGTATTACATGTTTAAACAGCCATTTTTCCTTCGGCTTCAGTTTTGCACACGACACCTACTTGTTGTTGTCGCTTTCAACCTAGAAGCGGTGATGTGATTTATTTGAGAATAATATGTTATTACTATGCTATCAGCTTTGCCTGGTACACTTGGTACAACTGTCTGCACACTGAGAGCTGCACACTCTAAGAATAACATAACACAAGGTTGCTGGGAGGCCTGATCCTCGCACCACATTAGACATAACACAAATAATGTTGATGCCAACATTTTGGGCTCTACGCGGGTTTAAGATAGAGTTACAGGGAATGAACGTAGACACTTGGTGCTGCGCATGAAGAGAGCTGGTAGCTGTTGATGTGATCTACTCCTACTGACATTTAGAGGTATGGGTCCGCCCTGCTAAAGCCCGAATGAGACCTTCTTAGATATAAAATAATATGCTAAATAGGGTGCGCGAAATATAGGTGATATAGATTTCTATAGATTTTGCATTGTAACATGCTATCACCTTTTGCTTACTATGGATTAGTGACCATGCTGCTAACTCTGATTTTTATAATCTGCATTTTGGTATTATACAAGATACTGCGTTTGAGAACCTTGCATTGAATAATAAATATTTCAAACTTGCACGTGTGTTCTTTGACTCTCAGTTTTGGTTTGAAATGATTATATAACGAAAGAGTGTTCATGTGTTCCACGATTCCTGAGGTATTCTAAAGATCATGTTCTGGTTTGTCTAAGACATGGATCATTCCATAATGATCCATGAGACACTGTAGCTAGCTAGGTAAGGGGATTTCTGACACTGAGATGAGTTTTGGATCATCCTAACTCACTGAGGTTCTAGATCTCTATGCACAGTTCTGTGGGAGAACGGAAACCCTGCTACAGTGTCAAAGGACCCTTATCTCAGGAAGAAAAGGATAGAAGGAGAAAAGCTAATCTATGCCTTTATTGTGGGAAGGCGGGTCATTTCGCTAAAGAGTGTCCTTCCAGACCAGCTAAAAAGAAACTTATGGCCACCATTCAAGATACATCCCTGGAGTCGGAAAACTAGGTTTCTCGAGGGAAGGAGAGATCGTTCCCTCGAGAGAAACCAAAGTCAAGATCTCGCAGTATTTAACCAACATTATCAATCACATGCCACGACATTTAACCATTAGAATAGTTTTTATCCTGACCAATCAACAGAAGCACAGCATTCCAGTACTGATCGACTCCGGAGCTACTGGGAACTTTTTTGATCTAGAATTCGCTAGAAAGTTAAACCTTGTTAAGGTTCCCAAGAAGGAACCTGAACCTGTACGGGCAGTCGATGGATCAGCACTTTCATCTGGTCTCATTAGATTCCATACCCAGCCCCTGCTCCTTCTATCTGAAAATGGTCATACTGAATTGACCGTATTCGACCTAATTGACACACCGGCCTTTGGGGTCATTCTGGGAATTCCTTGGTTAGAACTTCACAATCCAAAAATCGACTGGAAAAAACGCACAGTAACTCTAGACTCATCATACTGTAAAACACATTGTTACCAGGAGCATAGAGATCCTAAACAACCTCTCCTTTGTGCAGTCTCCCAATCAGTTCCAGCAGCTTTACCACCTGAATTTCAGGATTTTTTGGATGTATTCGACCCGGTAAAGGCCACCACGTTACCTCCCCACAGGGTCTATGATTGCAGGATTGATTTGATTCCGGGAGCAGTCCTACCCTGCAGTTGCATATATGCCTTAACCGAGCCTGAAAATCAATACCTACGAACTTATCTAGACGAACTTTTGGAGTTGGGTTTTATACGCCATTCCACTTCTCCAGTCTCTTCTCCATTATTTTTTGTAGCAAAAAAGACAGGAGACTTGAGAGCCTGCATCGACTATCGTGCAATAAATAAGGCCACAATAAAAAAATCGATATCCACTACCCCTAATACCAGTACTCTTAAACCAGGTTAAGGGATCAACCATCTACACCAAACTAGATCTCCGCGGGGCATACCACTTGATACGTGTAAAGGAGGGTGACGAATGGAAGACCGCCTTCCGCACGAAATTTGGTCTGTTCGAATATACAGTGATGCCTTTTGGTCTTTGTAATGCTCCAGCAGCATTCCAATATTTTATTAACAAAGTTTTGCATGACCTCTTGGACATTTGCGTCATTGTATATATCGATAACATTTTAATCTTTTCCAAAACTCCTGAGGAGCACGTGATGCATGTTAGATCCGTTCTCCCAAAACTGCGAGATAATTCATTATTTGCCAAATTGGAAAAGTGTGTGTTTAACACACCCAAGGTTGAATTCTTAGGCTACTGGTTGTCCCCCGAAGGAATCATTATGGATCCTAAAAAAGTAAAAGCAATTCTGGACTGGCCAACTCCCACCTCTATTAAAGAAGTACAAAGAATCTTAAGGTTTGCCAATTTTTATAGGAGATTTATCTCTAGATTTTCTGAAATTGTTGCACCCATCACCAGTTTGTTACAGAAAGGGAAAAAGTTTCAGTGGAGTACTGAAGCA
This sequence comes from Lissotriton vulgaris, assembly GCF_964263255.1. Lineage (NCBI taxonomy): Eukaryota > Metazoa > Chordata > Amphibia > Caudata > Salamandridae > Lissotriton > Lissotriton vulgaris. The sequence goes on along the minus strand of NC_141687.1, from coordinate 168,126,407 downwards.
GAAGACGCCTTTGGCTTTCTAAAAAAGGCTTTCACCTCAGCTCCCATCTTGATACACGCAGACCCTGACAGACCATTCTTTGTCGAAGCTGATGCCTCACAGACTGCAATTGGGGGGGTTCTACTGCAGAAAGATGTGAACTCAGGTAACTTTCATCCAATAGCCTTTTACTCAAGGAAGTTATTACCAGCAGAACAGAACTATACGATTGCAGAACGTGAACTTCTGGCTATCAAGGCAGTCTTCCAAGAGTGGAGACACCACCTCTTGGGAGCCAAACATACAATAACAATCTTTTCTGATCACAAAAATTTACCGTTTTACTCCACTGTGAAAGCCTTTACGCCCCGACAGATGAGATGGTTACAATTTTTTAGTGAATTAGATTTTTTAATCACTTATCGTCCTGGAGCCAAGCAATTACTATCAGACACCCTCTCACGTCTAGTCTGTGACAAACACAAGGGTTTGGATAAAGAGAAGTTGAGTATCATTCCAGAAGAAAAGATTTGGGCAGAAATCTCTCAGGGAGATTTCATATCTAAACTTAAAGAACAGACAAGGGAATTAGATCAAATAGAGTGGCTAGAACAAAAACAAACAACAGTTTCAGAAGGGCTGTTTTTTCTAAAAGGCAAACTGTTTATTCCTACAAAAGAATTGAGAGACCAAGTGAGAAAATGGAGTCATGATTCAGCTATCGCAGCCCATCCAGGCATCAACAAAACAGTGGAATTGTGTGAAAGACACTTTTGGTGGAAAAATATGAAAGCAGACATTCAGCACTACATCCAAGCTTGTCCAGTATGTGCTCGACAAAAGAGTTCACATTGTTTACCTAAGGGTTTACTACAACCTCTGGAAATTCCTCCGATACCTTGGCACACTATCAGCCTAGATTTCATTACTGATCTGCCCAAATCATCAGGCATGACCACAATTCTAGTAGTGGTAGATTTGTTGTCAAAGATGGGACATTTCATCCCTTTACCAAAGCTCCCTTCAGCTGTAGAATTCAGTAATGTGTTTTTGTCTAACATAGTTAAGTTACATGGTTTACCGCAAAAAATCATATCAGACAGGGGTCCACAATTTCTGTCAAAATTCTGGAAACAGTTGAGTGGTCTGTTGGGTATAGATTTGGCACTTTCATCGGCCTTCCATCCCCAAACGGACGGTCAAACTGAAAAAGTGAATCAGTATTTGGAACAAAGTTTGCGCTGTCGAACTACTACATTATCTTCAGAATGGACTGAAGCCTTGCCATTGGCCGAATTCACATATAATAACACAGTACACTCAGCTCTAGGCTGCTCCCCATTTTATTTCCTCACTGGTCTACATCCCAGAACACTACCGGTGACTTTCCCGGAAAACAGATCAGATATGCCAGCGGTATCTGAGAGGCTAGCTAGTTTACGAAAATTCCAAGAAAATGTTAAGCAGACTCTGCTAAAACAGAAAGTTAGAATGAAAAGGTACGCAGATCAACATAGAAAACCAGCACCAGATTATAAACCCGGGGATCAAATATGGCTGTTAACCAAGAACATACAATTAGAAGGTCCAAGAAAGTTAAAACCTCGCTTCATAGGCCCGTTCTCTATCGAAAAAATAATAAATCCAGTGTCTGTAAAATTAAGTCTACCCCAGGAGTATAAAATACATCCTGTATTCCATGTCTCCTTGCTCAAACCTGTGCACCCTGGTACTCGTCCTGATACACCACCTCCCCCAATCATAGTAGGTGATCATGTTGAATATGAAGTCAAGAAAATCCTGGATTCCAAGAGAATCAGGGGACATTTGTATTACTTGATTGATTGGAAGGGGTACGATAGCTCAGAAAGATCTTGGGAACCTGAGACCAGTGTTCATGCTTCAAGTTTGGTCCGTTCTTTCCATGCCATGAATCCAGACAACCCACGACCTCTGAGGAGGCCTTTGGGGGGGGGGGAACTGTCATGAAAACCTGATTAGAGTCTGACTCTGAACTCAGATTTATGTTTCTGTACAATATTCAACTTGCTATATTCATTGAAGAATTATTTGGTTTGGGAAATGCTTGTTGGTTGCTCACAATTGGTTGGGACAATGCTTGTTTGATCATGAGTATTGTTTCTTCGTTATGCATATGCATGAGAACACGTTGAACAGGTGCGCTGAACTGCCATAGCGCTACACGTGCACAGAAGCCTATAAAAGACTAGCCGGCTGAAGACTCGACGCTTCGCTTCTTGAACAGACAAAGCGTCACGTCAAGAGCTCCAGCCTGCACTCGCTCCCAGCCCCGCCCGCCGGCTTCGCCTCTCACGCTTCTCACCTTGACTCGGCAAGCCTGCGTCACTCACCTGATTCCTTCCACGGACCCTGCAAACTCCGGTGGCTTCCATCGGAGTCGTCCATTTCTTGGTTTCCTGGTTCCTTGGCGGCTCTGGACTTCGCGTCTCGGCGGACTTCCGGTTCCGCCCTTCAGTCGGTCCTTGCTTCCTTTGGTTCCCCGTTTAGAAGTTCCTACAAGCAACAAACAAGTAAGACATTGAGCGCTAGTGTTTTGGAACCCCGGGGTAAGAAAAAACAAACCTTGTTAAAACCAATAGAAAACGAACTGCTTGAAAAGACTAAACAAACTTGGTCAAAACAACTGTGCAATTTGGTTTTTGGTGAATCTTGAGAAAACCTTTTTAGTTTATACCTATTCATGTTAGGGTGTTCAATGGTATTTTGAGAGATTAGCAGTGATTCCAACTGCTTATCCAGCTGTGCAATCAGACTATTATCTCAATGACTCAATGTGTACTAGTGGGTTATTGGGGGGTTCTGTGCTCTCTTGTTTTCTAAACCCACAGAACCATTTATCGACGCCTGCAAACTAGTGCAAGGTAAGGCAGAGTTAATGCATGCAGAAAGTTCGGTTGTGTGCCAACTAACCAGTTGAGAATTAGTTGGGGTTTAAGGGGGAAATCCAAAAAAGACAAGGTTATTCACAGAATTTCCTATTGTTTCAAGGTGAAGTAGCGAACATAATTATAAGAATGATCTAGAACTTGCACCCTGAAGTTAAGACTGGGCTTATTTCACTATTGGTATGTATGTTCAGAAATGTAGAGGATTTATTCTCAGGGGGTAAGAGTATTGTTGTTATTGATTGTCATTTCTTGTACATTATTCATCTTGCAGTATCAGTGATTACTGAACTGTTCAAAGAAGCCCGGTGTTCCTCACGAGACACTAACAGATATCTTCAGAAGAGAACCTGTGTTGTGTTTCTCTCTCTCTCACTTACCCATTCCTGTCCACTTCCCCTTTCCGTCCCCTCTTCCCTTTCCCTTTGGGGACCAACTGGTAGTGTCAAGTGTTTAATTCCTTGCTACTCGAGTTGGCTCTTGAAGGTATTGGGATCGATCATCCTCAAGACGGAAACAACTGGACTCTTGCAGTGGCACTCCTGACAGCAATTGCGTTCTATCATGCTATTAGGCTGTACATTGCAAAACCTTCGTTCAGGCTATGTGCCTTGGCATTTATTCAATACTAAGTCACTGTTTTCAGAATTTAATCTCACTGATAAACAGATCAAATTGGGACAAAGGGGAGCAGACTATACGGTACTGAGCATTGAAAAACTGGAAATTTTCCATTCACTGAGGCTGAAAAGCCAGCTACAGAATGGATTATACATGGAACAATCACTCTGCCTGTTACAATTTTCTATTTTTCAATATTGCCTAAAACACATACCAGCAGACACATATGAAAGGTTGGGTAAAGAATACATCAAGACATCCTGGGAATTACCCTACACTTATAGATGTTGGAGTGGGGGTCGAGAAGTGTTTCTTAGCGGGACAAACTGTGAAAACGCACTAAGCGGTTCCCTCCTTTGTCAGGGTATAAGCGTACACGGGGCCTGCGATGGTTCCTCTAACAACGTATCCTGCCACATGCTAGGTTCTCCGGCTGCGGTGGTTGATCCACTTTTTGGACAACTTTCAAATGGAAGTTACATTATGTTGAACAATCACAGCTGCTGTGGTATGTTGCCAGGAATACCATATATAGTAACTGTAGGAGAGTAGGGTCTGCTTCCTATGGTTAGCCCCACTTTTTGTTGTGTTTCCCTGTTTTTTCGACTTTAGTATGGCTGTGGCCCTGCTTATCAGGCCCACAGCCTAGCTGTTCTCTCTCTAAATTGATACCATGTACTTTAGGTACATACCATATTGGTTACTGGGTCACCCTTGTGAGCCCCTGTATAGTGTACCTAGAGCTTAGGTGCACCCAAGGCCTAACGGGGGCTGCACCTAGAGCTTAGGTGCACCCAAGGCCTAACGGGGGCTGCAGCCTGTATTATGCCACCCCTGGCTGGCCTGCCAAACTGACACCACAGATCTGTAATTACAGCCTGCGAAAGGTGGTGTAATCACCCCTTAATTAGATATAGTATACCTATATCTATATCTATATATATAGCACGCCAGAGTAAATCGCCGAACTGTGAGAAGCAATAGGAGACAGGCGCGCCCCCCCGTAACTACCCAACGGATCTGCATACCCAACTTGTGTGGCATGAATGGAGTCGTGGTTAACTGCTGCAGCCCGGGGATCGGAGGATCCTAGAGCTTTGGTAAGTGTACCCGAGTCACTTTCTACGCACATTAATTACGGGTCACTGCATTTGGGAAGTCGGGAGCTGGGAACGGCAGTTTCTCTCCAATTGAGCATCGGGACGGAGTGCCAATTTACCCGCTATTAATAAAGCGGGCAGCATTTGGGAGAAAATACAGTGAGGGTAACGAAGGGCTTAACCATGAGTGATGAAGAATATGCAGCAAGAGAGCTCGAGGCTGTGAAATTATTTGAAGACTCTGCACAAACATTTACAAAGAAAGGAGGGGCGGCTGCCCCTGCTGCAAATCCGGATTTAAACAAACATCTCCAAAATTATGAAAAGTACAAGAAGAGAGAAATCTCACGATGGTGGGAGGTAGCATCATTACGCCGTTATTTGGAAGTGGGACGTGTCCCACGAGGACTGAGAATAATGATTTCCCCCTCCTCAGAGATTCCCGATATTGAAATGCTCAAAGAGTGGGCTTAGAATAGTGCGGCCAGCTCGAAAAATATGATGCAAATACTCCTCAAGTATGCCGTAAAAGAACGGCTGGATGTGGTTGAAAAGTCGAAACATGCCGAATGAGACCTTAGATAACCATGAGGATAAAACCCGAATTGGCAAATTCAAAACTGATTTGAAGATCAAATTAGAGAAATATGAGAAACCCATTAAGGACAGAAAGTCCACCAAATTCATAAGAGATCGGATCGATTATGAATCAGGACGTTATCTACACATTTGCCAAAAAATTCGATATGGCTAGGCGCCAAAAAATCTTCAGTGGTCAAATCGTCCAACAAACACCCATACCAAGTGACGCGAGCTCAGAAAACGGCTCCGAACAGGAATCAGATGATGGAAGCCGGAAAGGACCAAATGATGTACGGCTATCCGTTACCGATGAATTCCATTTTATGATCATGGAGCAACAGTCCGATCATCGTTTGGGAAAGGGAAGAGGATGGGGAAGGGGCCGAGGAAAAGACGACAAAGAAGAGGAGGCGAGGGGTACAGGAGGAGCACAAGGATGGCAAACAAAAAGATCCTTGCGCTCGAACACCAAGAAGTAATGAAAGTAACTGATAAGGACACTACAATCATCAATTTGAGTTCTGTGACGCTGACTAAAGATGACGAGACAATCTTGAGGTTAGGCCTCTCTTATTGTGATACAAATGATTTTAACTATTCAAACATTGGATGGACCTTTATCGGTACATTAGAAAATTAAAATTGACAAAGTTACATGCCGGACGGAAAAACATCCAGGAGTCTGAAGTTGAAACTGTGTCAGATACCCCTATGACGTTCTTAAGTGTCATACCGGACATGATAGCATTAATTAATGATACCTCTCAATTGGAGAAGGATGACAATATTGAACAAGAGAAGAATTTACAAGTGAGAGCGATCATACACCGTTTAGAGCTCCTTCAAAGTTTCTCCCACAGACTATAAAAGATAATGTAGACCTGTTTGGGGAAAATATAACTAGAGACCTAAAAAATGTGTATTTTCAGGAAAATCAAAGGAAATATAAAATGAATCCAAAAAAGGCACTTTTCCACAAGACAGTGAAAAAATTACAGATGGAAGATGGACTCCTAGTAAAACCTTCTGATAAAGGAGGCAATGTGGTTCTCTGGGGCAAAGAGCAATATGAAAAAGAGGCACTGAGTCAATTGCAGGATTGCAGTTGCTACAAGAAAATAAGCGCCAAGGAATATGAGAATGTGACTGTGGAATTTCTTGGAAGACTAGACCATTGGAAAATGGACTGCTTAGTTGGGATGAGCATAAGTTCATCACACAAAATAATCCTGTGGTTCCAGTCTTCTATATGTTACCAAAAATACACAAAAACCCCACTAGTCCACCAGGGAGGCCCATCATTTCATCTTGTGAAAGCCTTTTTGAGAACGCATCGCGATATATGGACTATTTTTTGAACCCTATTGTCAGATCGCTCCCTTCATATTTGAGGGATTCAACTGATTTTTTTAAATGTATCTATGATATATGTTGGGATCCTGAAACTATGGTTCTTTTAACGTTAGACATTTCAACCTTGAACACGAGTATAAGACATGTAGATGGTCAAAGAGCATGTGAGCATTACCTTAATAGGAGATCGGCACGCCTTGCTTCTCAGAATAGAATGATTCTTGAAATCATGGAGTGGTGTTTAACCAAAAACATTTTTCTCTTTGGTAATGACCTTTACCTCCAGGAGCGGGGGACCGCGATGGGCACCTGTTTTGCCCCCAGTTACGCCAATTTACATCTCGGCTGGTGGGAGGAACAGGTGCTCAGAGGGGGTCCCCTTGATCATTGGACGGAACACGTTCTATTATGGTCAGATATATCGATGATGTCTTTGTGTTGTGGCAGGGCACAGAGACATCAATCGACCTATTTGAGTTGAACCAGAATTCACTGAATTTGGAATTCGTGGGACATTTGAGCAAAAAAACAATTGATTTTCTCGATATTAGGATCACTCTCATAGATAGTAGACTAGAAACTACAGTGTTCCGTAAAACAACTGCAGGTAACTCAATCTTGCATGCTGAAAGCGCCCATCCAACCGCTCTTATAAGAAGTATTCCGTTTGGGGAATACTATAGAGCCAGGCGCACCTGCAGCAGTGATGAGCAATATGATAAGATTGAGATTGAAATGACCCAAAGGTTCATTTAAAGAGGGTATAAGGATACGATCCTAAAAGGAGCATCCAGCAAGGCAAGAAGGTTGATAAGACAGAATATACTATTTGAACCTTCTAGAACTCAGAAACTAAAGAATTTAGATAAATCACAGAAAGATCAAGTTACTTCGAGATTCAAAACCACATTCAATACCAAACATAAAGAAATAAGTTCTATTTTAAGAAAACACTGGTATCTAATAAGGAACGATCCAGTGTTAGGTTCAAAGGTGAAAAGGAATCCCGAAATTACATACAGAAGATCTAAATCTCTCAAAGACCTAGTTGTAAAAAGTGAGTTCATAGAGAAAAAGAAAAGCAACACCGACTGGCTGAAAGCAAAACTTGGTTTTAAAAGATGTTTTAAGTGTAAAGCCTGTCAACATGGAATGAACCGTACAGATTTTAGAACCTCTTTTAATATAACAGTTACAGTCAGGAGTGCTATAAATTGTAAAAGTGAATATGTAGTATATTTACTGCAATGCCCATGCCCCAAGATATATATTGGTAGCACCATTTTACCAGTGCACCAGCGAATCCTGCAGCACAGACGTGCAATTGTCAATGAGGACAGATCCTACCCTGTAGCACGGCATTTTGAGTCACACCACCAAAGTAACCCCGCAGGCCTCCAATATTCTTGTATTACAGAGGTCCCAAAGAAAAAGAGAGGAGGTGACAGGAAAGGTGAACTAAGGAGGTTGGAGACCTATTTTATTTTAGAATTTAATTGCAAAGAGCCACAGGGCCTGAATGTAGATGAAGATCTTCATACATGTCTGCCCTGATTGCATATGTATTAAATGAAATGATAGAACAACCTCGAGCATATCGAAACTGCATATTGAAATTATGAATTGTTAATGTTTTTAATTGACAAATAACATTTTTAATTTTTCCCTTTTTTTAATACATAAGTGGTAGAATGATGTGTAAAACTGAAGTGGCATTGAAGAAATGGAATGGAATGGATAATGCTTTTTTAACTATTTATGCACTGAAACTTTAAAAATCATTTTTTATGTGCAATAGGAGTGGATTGTTTACATAAATAGTATAGAGTACTATATTTTTTGATTAGGCATTAGCACTTTATGTATGGGTTACTCCTTTTGCGATGTATAAGAGGAGTAGATAGCTCATAGTAGAAATGTAGTATATTTAAGCACTAGCACTTTACTTTCTCTTTGAATTATGTGCATTTTATAGAGTAGTTGTTTACAGTAAGAGAGTATTATTGTTTACAAATAGGCACTTGCACTTTATGAAAATAGTAAGGATATCTTGAGTAAAATTGCATTACTAGAAAATGTTTTCCCATTCCAATTAGAACAGTCAGTTATATGGATAAAGCCACGTGATAAAATTTGATATATCATTGGGTCAGCTGTCTGAGGTCTAATGAAAGCAATCAAATTGGAAACATGAGGTGTTCAGCATGTGATAGATAATTGTAAAATAATCCTATGAATACTCTTTTGAGGTTCTAGTGGTTTAAGGGCACTTGCCCAGACACTTGTGGAATCCTTCTCGTTTGAACAAATGAAACTGTTTTTAAAATGCACTTGCGTTATATGAAGTAAATTAGTTTTTTGCTTTGAAACGGTAAAAAATATGATAATAGGATGTTTGTATTTTGTTAGAGGCACTTGCCCTAAACATGAATTATCTCTGCCTTTTTTGCTGAACAAAGTTTGCTCTTATTGCAAGTGCTAAAATGGCCGCCCCATTAGTAGACGGTCTGACCAGGATTTGAATGTCCTTTTACACTGTTTGCTACCTTCTTTTTGTATTTTTAGAAGTCCGTAATGGCGGCACAAACATCGTGATCAAGGGAGCTTTACTCCCGAAACGAGCTGATGGATGTAACTTAAATAAATAAGCCTGAACCAACGATACCCGTGTTCGAGTGCCGGATGATTTCCTTGAGGAATGAATGGATATTCTATTTTGAATATATATATATATATATATATATATATTCAAAATAGGATATCCATTCATTCCTCAAGGAAATCATCCGGCTAGATTTGCGCTGTGGTTCCCGAGTTTACCTGGCTCAAAGGTGCGTGTTCTCTCTTTATAATAGTAGTATATATATATATATATATATATATATATATATATATATATATATATATATGTATGCGATATATATATATGTATATATATATATATATATATATATATATTAAGCTCAAGTTACCCAACGTGTTTTGGGGGCACTCCGGGAACAACTATGCCCAGAGACTCAGCAGCTCACAAGATGCGGCCTGACGCGTTTCGCACTTTGCTTTTTCAAAGGCCGTTTCTGTAGAAAGTCAGCAATGCGTGCTTAAGTAGGATTTGAAGATGCCGCCCTCTGATAGGCCGCAGGTTCCCATTGCTTTCTGGTATCCGTAGTTAAGCACAAATTTACCCGTGATGGGTGCCGATTTAGAACAGTCACAGATGCTTGCCCTGAATGGGCTTTGTGTGCTGGCGTGCCTTGATTCCGGTGTTGCTCCTTAGCCTGCTCGGAAAAGCAGTGGTGCCTCCCACGCGGCAGGGCTTGCCGCGGTATAGATTAAGCTCAAGTTACCCAACGTCTTTTGGGGGCACTCCGGGAACAACTATGCCCCGAGACTCAGCAGCTCACAAGATGCGGCCTGACGCGTTTCGCACTTTGCTTTTTCAAAGGCCGTTTCTGTAGAAAGTCAGCAATGCGTGCTTAAGTAGGATTTGAAGATGCCGCCCTCTGATAGGCCGCAGGTTCCCATTGCTTTCTGGTATCCGTAGTTAAGCACAAATTTACCCGTGATGGGTGCCGATTTAGAACAGTCACAGATGCTTGCCCTGAATGGGCTTTGTGTGCTGGCGTGCCTTGATTCCGGTGTTGCTCCTTAGCCTGCTCGGAAAAGCAGTGGTGCCTCCCACGCGGCAGGGCTTGCCGCGGTATAGATTAAGCTCAAGTTACCCAACGTGTTTTGGGGGCACTCCGGGAACAACTATGCCCCGAGACTCAGCAGCTCACAAGATGCGGCCTGACGCGTTTCGCACTTTTCTTTTTCAAAGGCCGTTTCTGTAGAAAGTCAGCAATGCGTGCTTAAGTAGGATTTGAAGATGCCGCCCTCTGATAGGCCGCAGGTTCCCATTGCTTTCTGGTATCCGTAGTTAAGCACAAATTTACCCGTGATGGGTGCCGATTTAGAACAGTCACAGATGCTTGCCCTGAATGGGCTTTGTGTGCTGGCGTGCCTTGATTCCGGTGTTGCTCCTTGGCCTGCTCGGAAAAGCAGTGGTGCCTCCCACGCGGCAGGGCTTGCCGCGGTATAGATTAAGCTCAAGTTACCCAACGTGTTTTGGGGGCACTCCGGGAACAACTATGCCCCGAGACTCAGCAGCTCACAAGATGCGGCCTGACGCGTTTCGCACTTTGCTTTTTCAAAGGCCGTTTCTGTAGAAAGTCAGCAATGCGTGCTTAAGTAGGATTTGAAGATGCTGCCCTCTGATAGGCCGCAGGTTCCCATTGCTTTCTGGTATTGAGCTTAATAAATATATATATATAGATATATATATATATCTATACTACTATTATAAAGAGAGAACACGCACCTTTGAGCCAGGTAAACTCGGGAACCACAGCGCAAATCCACACACCGGATACATTGTAGAAATTGTCAGGGTGTGCAGATGGACATAGGCTATAAAAAATAAACGTACATTTAAAAAAAAAGTAGTGCACTGGAAGTAGCGCCGGCCGCGAAGCTGCTCTGGCCGCGACATGCGTGATGACGAGGAGGAGAGACATGGTGGAGGATTGTGGCTCATTGATTAGAGCGGCAGACCCTGATGCAGAGGTCTGGCTCGGGACCAGGGTTCAATTCCCGACGCTGCAGGGTCCTGAGCCCAAAAATGTCCACAGACTCGATAATTCTCGCCTCGGTCCCTACTCTAATCATGGGGTCCCACGCTGCAACCCTGGGCAATAGCTTGCTTAATCTCCACTACGGCGGCCCACCCGCTGCGGGATGCCTGGCTTCCACCTTGGGGATGCCCAGTAGGGGTTATCTCACAGGGAAAAGCCAGGACGGCAAGAGCCTTGATGACTTCGGGTGATACGTGCGCTATACAAGTCGCAATACAATACAATACAAGACATGGAGCTGCGGTGAAGTGAGGAGCGTGGGCGCGTCATGGCGAAGAGGAGCGCCGGTGAAGTGAAGATCGCGGGAAGGAGCGGCAGCTCAGGTAAAGTAAATGGTCATTGAAATCGAGGCGGGAGGGGGGGCGGGAGCGGGTGTGCACAGAGGGACAGGGGGGAGGAGTGGGGGCGGGAGGGAGTGGGGGCGGGAGGGAGTCGGGACGGGAGGGGGTCAGGGCGGGAGCGGGTGTACTGCCCCCAGACCCTTTCTGCCCCAGGCAACGCTGGGGCGGGCTGCTAGTGTATATATATATATATATATATATATATATATATATATATATATATATTATATATTTATATATAGAGAGCGAGAGAGAGAGAGAGAGAGACACACACATAAACCTATAAGTCACTCCTATGGCAGGCCTTGACAATCCTAGAGGGAGAGTGCTTGGTTCTGTGGAGAAGTGTGGCTCAACGGTTAGAGGTGGCAGACCCAGAGGCAGAGGTCGGCCCGGGACCAGGGTTCAATTCCCGGCACGGCCGGGTGCAGGACCAATGTCAGCGGGCCTGATAAATCTCGCCTCGGTGCCACTCTAACCATGGGATCCCACGCTGCAACTCTGGGTAATAGCTTGCTTTGTCTCCACTCTGGCCCCATCACCGCCAGGGATGCCTGGCTGCACCTTGGGGATGCCCAGTAAAGGGACCATCTCACAGGGAAAGTCAGGACGAGTTCCCCAGTGGTACAGCGCTGGGACGCTCCAGGGTAACCACGCGCTCTATAAATCCAACATTCATTCATTCATTTTGTGTGAGAGGGTGCCCTAGCATGAGCTAAGCCCCTCTGCAGCTTTCGGAACCATCTCCTTATACCTGTTCTATGATATAGCCATACCATATAGTCCTAAGTGCATTATAATCCTCGCGGTTAACGCTAACTTTGGTTTGGCTTTATGTAAACATGTCCTGTAAGGTGTCAAACACTTTGGAATACTACCCCCCCCACCAAACCTGGTGGCGGGGGTAGCATTCCACCCTTCTAGAGGGAGAAGATATGTAGTTACTGTAATACCCGGTTAAAGTTAAACAGAGCCACAACGGCAGAAAGGCAAAATGGATGCTGCTGCCACAGACACGAGTCTGCCCTGCTGCTGCTGGATGAAACTCCGGCAGGGGAGGCCTGGACAATAGGTTTCCTGTCCAGGGAGGTGCTGGCACTTCCCCAGACAGGCTTAAGTGTATTGGGGCAGGGTGGGTTGCATTCACTGAATCCTTTTCAGACACTGCATTTCCTATTTCAAACCAGTTGCTGGGGCAGGAAACAAATGTGGGATCACACTGCTTCACATCCTGCATTTTGCAAGCTGCACCTACTTCCCGAGGGATCCCGAAGTTGTGCATTGGGGTGCTTGAAGCCCCAGCCCCGAGCACCTTTTGCACCGAAGCTCAGAGGCCCACACTCCACGAGTGTCCTGTGGGCCCACTTTGTGCATTTCAGATCGGCGCGTCTTCGCGGTTCCTAGTCTGTTGGCTAGTGAGCCCCCAAGAAGACTTTCCTTTGCTTTCCTGGTTGCTCCAACTTCCCTGCAAAGGAGAAGTTCCTCAGACCTTGCTGGTCTGCACCGAAGACAACCTCGACATTCTGCGTGGATTGCGTTTGCCAAGGCTTGTTGGGTCCAATCCGGAATACAACACCGCAGTCAACTAGCTCCTTCGTGGGACAGCTCGAATCCAGCTCCTGGTCATCGTCGTGGACGCCTCCTGGACGACGAGGCTGAAGAGACAAGCTTCACCTTTTCACCTGAAATCACCCGACATTGGCTGGAAACTTCCCATCACCATCCTGGTCACTGGTAAGTGACCCAGACTCTGTCCCTTCAGCTTTCAGGCTCTTCAGATCTTCGATCCACCCTTGGATCCACCCGGACACTTTTCTTCTGGCCGCCTGCAGTACTTCTCCGCAGCTCTCCATTGGAATCGACGACGAAACCCGACACCAATAGACACATATGCACCCGGCTTCCGTGGGTGAGGTAACACAAGTACTCCGGTGCTCCCGTGGGTCTTGACTCTCGAAGTGTTCCAGTCTAAAAGGGTTCCATTCTAGTATACCCAGAAGTGTCCTTAAATTGTAAATTTGTAACTTGTTCGTTCTCCATAGAAAGTCAATGGTAACCCGCGACTGTGTTTAGACACTGCACGCGTCTCTCGTGGGCCTCCTACATCCTAATTTCAACAAAAGAGAGAGTTTTCCCTAACAAACCCAGAAAGGACTGGGAAATATAACAACAATCAAAAGGGAATTGGTTCCTTTCTGTGGTTCCTAAATTAAAGCGCCAAAGCTTTAATGAATAAGACACCTAAAACATTTCTGATCTCAATAGTGTATATCTTGACATGTTCCACAATTATCTCCAAAAAACATAATTTTCATTAAAATCAAATTTATTAAAAGCTTAATCAAAAAGCAGCATATAATCAACAGTTTAGCATGTAAAAATAATCACAATACATTGACATTGCATACACATATATTCACAATAGATAAAAATAGCCAAGTTGTCGACGCGTTTCGGTGTTAAGTTTGATGATACACCTTCCTCAGGACTACAATCAAATTTCTTCAATCTAAAAATATATGGAACAGTCAATTAGTGCACATTCATTGAGGGATCTTATTTACAGAAAGTTTTTTAACAATTCTATCGGTGTCTAGATTATAAATTAAAACAATTTCTTACTCAATTCGCAGTATTCAATTTGCATTGGCAGTCTCAATCCTGGGGATAGATAAATCTTATCCACTCTTATGTTTCGGCTTTGTTCCTTTAAAAACCTGTGTACACATGATATTATGTTGTGTACAGTTAGTAAGTTAATTTAGTCCACAAAACTACTTCTTTATCACCACTAAGCTTTAGGTAATCTAATGCTTACTTTGTATTTTATAGTTGGAGCCTTGGGATTTTATTTTCTTGTCTTGATATCAACCAAATGGAAATCTTTTCCCTTGTCCACTGTTAATAATCAAGATGGTTCCTTAAAATAACCTGTGTATACATAATGATATTAGGTATACAATCAGTGTATTTTCTCTAAAACACAAACACTTCAAGTGCTGTACAAGACTAATTGAAAGAAAGCTTACTTTGTAGCTGGTAGTAGGAGCATTCGATATCATTCGTTGAATGGAAGACTCAGGGTAAACCTCGGATTAGCGTCTTTTCCAATTATAGATCCTGCTTTAATATGAGGTTAGATGACGTTCTTCTTTTTAAAATTGAAGGTTCCCTTTGTCTAAATAAACAAATGGGGTGCACGTTTAGCACTTTATCGTATTCTCAATATTTCAGGGTAATGCTGTTAAGTATAGATGGCGCTACACTGTATTTCCTAGACACAAAGAGTATATATAGTCTAGAGCAGGGAATATTCATAGACCCTTGCAAAACACGGAGGCTGAAATCATGTTACTAGTAAAGCTCTACTTCAAGCCCTCCTCAGATCCTGCATTTTGCAAGCTGCACCTACTTCCCGAGGTATCCCGAAGTTGTGCATTGGGGTGCTTGAAGCCCCAGCCCCGAGCACCTTTTGCACCGAAGCTCAGAGGCCCACACTCCACGAGTGTCCTGTGGGCCCACTTTGTGCATTTCAGATCGGCGCGTCTTCGCGGTTCCTAGTCTGTTGGCTAGTGAGCCCCCAAGAAGACTTTCCTTTGCTTTCCTGGTTGCTCCAACTTCCCTGCAAAGGAGAAGTTCCTCAGACCTTGCTGGTCTGTACCGAAGACAACCTCGACATTCTGCGTGGATTGCATTTGCCAAGGCTTGTTGGGTCCAATCCGGAATACGACACCGCAGTCAACTAGCTCCTTCGTGGGACAGCTCGAATCCAGCTCCTGGTCATCGTCGTGGACGCCTCCTGGACGAAGAGGCTGAAGAGACAAGCTTCACCTTTTCACCTGAAATCACCCGACATTGGCTGGAAACTTCCCATCACCATCCTGGTCACTGGTAAGTGACCCAGACTCTGTCCCTTCAGCTTTCAGGCTCTTCAGATCTTCGATCCACCCTTGGATCCACCCGGACACTTTTCCTCTGGCCGCCTGCAGTACTTCTCCGTAGCTCTCCATTGGAATCGACGACGAAACCCGACACCAATAGACACATATGCACCCGGCTTCCGTGGGTGAGGTAACACAAGTACTCCGGTGCTCCCGTGGGTCTTGACTCTCGAAGTGTTCCAGTCTAAAAGGGTTCCATTCTAGTATACCCAGAAGTGTCCTTAAATTGTAAATTTGTAACTTGTTCGTTCTCCATAGAAAGTCAATGGTAACCCGTGACTGTGTTTAGACACTGCACGCGTCTCTCGTGGGCCTCCTACATCCTAACCTTTGGTTGTTTCTTTGAAGACCCAGCGATTCCACAGGCCCTTGCTTTCTATCCCAGACGTGGTTCTTATACCACTATTTTACTATATGGTTCGTGAGGTCCCTAGGGCATAACGTATACTGTGCAACTTATCGTATGCTAATTAAGTTTCTTGTATTGTACTTTTACCTCTTAACTCATAAAGAGTGCAGTGGGGTTGTATTTAGAATAAATACATATATATTTGATATATACCTTGTGTGATGTGCTTTTATTTGGTATTTAAGAGATTATAATTGGTAAAACAACTTGCTTAACTCGCCTCTAAGTCTTAGCCTGAAGGCTGCTCTCCACAGCTACCACTAGGATAGCTTTCTATAAGGTTGACTTTATAACCTACCATCAATAAGGGTAGTTTGGACTGGTGCAAGGTGCCCACTAGAATAGTGGACATCATATACCAGGCCAACTTCTCACAGTAACTGTGTCAGCCAAGGTCACTGGCTGTATGCAAGTATTGTTTCCAAAACCAAGACAGACCGGGAGTCGCCTTTATGGCCTTCACTGAACATCTCTTCTATACGAATTGATACTTTAAGCTGAATGAAAGCCATTGTTTTGCAAAAAACGGTGCCACTGACCTCGGCCATAGAAACGTATGATCTGCAGGACTTCTGCAGAGATACATGCCCTCTTAACTACAAACTGCCCTATACATTTCTCAGAAATGTTAAGCCGTATCTTAAACATGTTTAATATGAGTGGTATTGTACATGTATTTCAGACAGTATTTTCTGGACTGATAGCACCTTTTGAAGCAGTTCTAGAAATATTTCCAAACTTCGTGCACTCTGTGTTTGGCGGATTGGCTCTCATTTTGGGACTCGCTGCAGGGATACTATTTTTGCTCCTACTGCTGCGATATGGCAAGTCATTCCACAAGCGACACCCAGTTCTCCATGGAGACAACTCTACTGGCGATGAAGTGTTGTGAGTGCATCATCCAAATTTTGGGACTACCTCGTCTAAGAGAATTGAATACCACATGGTTTATATCATTCAGACCAATTTGGCAAGATTGCATCTTACCTGTTCTACAATGCCTGCTATGCAGAGAAGAATGCATGCTAGACACCTGTCTGACACTCCCATCAGTCATGCCAACGGATGTTGATACTTTGCTTAAACCAGTAACGGCCCATGCACTGTGTTGTCCCCAGCAGCTACCACTTCTGATGACGGCATTCATTGAGATCTCACAGACGCAAAATGCTACTGCTGAGGTACAAGAAACAACAGGCACACAGGTACCCTCCAATTCGAACATTGCTAATGTGACGAATGCTGATGCTTCACATCTATGGGATGTTGATGTTCCTAACGAGGTAATCAAACTTTCACCTACAATAGTAGACACAATTTTTACAGACTAAGAAGATTTGATGCTTTCTCCAAATACCAACACTGACTTTTGATTTGGCACACTGAGAGACTCTGAATTCGACCTTCATTTTTTCAAAACAAAGTTGTAACTTTGGAACTCTTTTTTTCTATGATTATTATTTTTCCAAATGTGTATTTTTTTCGTTTTTGGCACAAGTAATCTGCTTAGAGAACTAGAATTCTTTGAAAAACTTCCACAGACAATATTTGACCTTGTCCACATACCAACAGTTATATGTAATATTACATGAAATGGTTTTGGCAACTTTTTCTCTTCTGTGTTTACGAGCCATTTCATAAATGTATTTTCGTGATTCATTCAGATAGCATTTTAGAATGTCAAACTTTAAGCATTGAATGAAACATTGCTTACATGCGTACAGCACAAACGCTTTTTTCGTGTACAACCGGTACCCATGCATTTTTTATATATTTTGGGTGGGTTTTGAACGCTTGTTGTATAATTAGTTTTTAGATACGTTTATACATGTTTAGGACTTAGCATTTAGTAAAAGTCGTACATAAGAAAGTGGAGTGGGTGTTGTATGGCGTTTTTAGATTCCGAATGGATTTTCCAGATTCATGCCCTTTTATAGGTACAATTCACATTGCACATATATAGGCATAAGAAATCAAGCCCTTATTTAGGCATATCCCATGCTACCCAAATACAGCCATGGCTACTTCTATCTGTTCACCAAACGTCACACCTATTTTTTGGAAAACCAGCTTAAGCAGACCCCCAAAGATATATCGGCATGGATTTGCAAATTAAGCGGCACAAATAAGGAAATTTTGCGGCACAAATATGGAAATGTAGCGGCATTTTTGCGTCACTTTATTTTACTCATAATCAGGCTTCAGTCACCATTTCCCACTCCCCTGTGCCCTCTTTATCTCCCTACTCGTCTCTCCTCCCTGCCACCATCTCCTCTTCCTTGTCTTTCTCTCTCTCCTTGCCAGTCCCCTTCAATGTGGTACAAAAGGGGATGATGGACGGAGCGTTTGAGCAAATCAAACACTCACCCCAAGTCAACTGATCTGGGTTTAATCCATCACCATTCTTTAGCTCACTCAGCCACCCCAGTTCAGACATGACCATATGCAAATCAGTCTGACCCTGTGTCTCATGGGAAAAGTCCAGCCCGAACTGCCAAGCCATGTCTTCCCTGGACCGGAATCAAGCATCCTGGGACTGGTTTCGGATTCATAATCCTCATCAGCCAGGCTATCTTGAATCCAGTGGCCAAGTGAGCAAGGGACTCACGTCTGAGCATACCCTGCCAACTTAGGGCGAACAAAGCGGTACAAAAGGGGATGATGGACGGAGCATTTGAGCAAATCAAACACTCACCCCAAGTCAACTGATCTGGGTTTAATCCATCACCATTCTTTAGCTCACTCAGCCACCCCAGTTCAGACATGGCCATATGCAAATTAGTCTGACCCTGTGTCTCATGGGAACAGTCCAGCCCGAACTGCCAAGCCATGTCTTCCCTGGACCGGAAACAAGTATCCTGGGACCGGTTTCGGATTCATAATCCTCATCAGCTAGGCTATCTTGAATCCAGTGGCCAAGTGAGCAAGGGACTCACGTCTGAGCATACCCTACCAACTTAGGGCGAACAAAGCGGTACAAAAGGGGATGATGGACGGAGCGTTCAATGTGTCACTTTATCTTGTTCAGTCACTTCATTTTCTGTCCCTCTCTCTTGCTCTGTGTATGCATTTATTCCTGTCATTAGTCCTTCGTATCATCCTATACTCTCGCTTCATCCCTGCGTCTTCCTCTGCCACTAAGCACAGATGCCACTACTGTTTGTCACTATCTATGGCCACACTTCCCACCCTTTCACTCTTTCCCTGTTACTATCTCTTCGTCTTTACCACAACCTCTCTGTCTTTTAAGTGTGACCCCAGATGAATGGCAGTCGCACAAGTCAGTAGAAGCAGAAATGGTGATCGTGGGGGTTTGTTCTACTCCCAATGGCAGTGCCGGATGCGTATTCATGTAGCAGCGGGGATCGCCCATTTACGCAGCAGCAGAAAGGTCGTCGCAGTCTCGCAGAGGTCAGCCTGCGAGGAGAGTCTATGCGTAGAGGGGGCAGAGAGAACAGCAGGGAGGGTAAGGGGGGCGCTGCTGGCCGATCAATAGCGGTCACTCACTCACCAGCAGATATCTGCGGTAGGCAACCTCTGGCGCGCCTGCAACTGAGGCAGCACTGGCCGAGAGAGCAAGTGCACAACTGGTAAACGGAAGGGGAGCCCCAGGGGGAGTAATTATGAGACTCAGACACTCCGTGGGGAAGGGGTGGAGGGGATTTGGTGGAAGGGATTCGGAGGATGCCGTGGCGAGGGCTCAGTGACATGCCTTGAGCACTAAACCGGGAACCCCCAGAGCAAATTGATTTACCAACACAAAGAAAACAAATAACTAAATGAGTTCCACCAAAGATGGGACAGGAATAGATTTACTATTACTAGTTTAATAAAACATAGCCGATAACCCTTAATTGCAACACAGGGTGGGCAATCTGCATGTAGCACGCACGTCACTAAATGTCAGACCCTCCAGGCACTTTTGTATAAATTGCAGCATTTTTACAAAAGTGCCAATTTCGCAGGCACTTTTGTAAAAATCGCAGCATTTTTAAAAAAATGCTGATTTCGCTGCAAATCGCAAAATTCTGGAGGGTCTGCTTAAACTGTTAGGGACTTTCCCTTGCTTAAATATTGATTTTTCCAAGAACTCAGTTACTTTACAATGAACAACTATTCCCTAGCGGTTCATTCATGACGTTCATATGCCCGACTTTACATCAAACATGGCATTCCCAAACACCTTCAAGGAATAAATATACCTTCATTTGCTATGGCAAAGCACGGTAGTTCGGTGCAGTTCGATGACCTACTTGCCCGACGCAGCTCGCTACAGCAAGTGCCGTACGAAGCCGACTCTCCAGCTGACGCACTGATCAGGAAGCTGCCCTCTTCTGCTGAGATATCCAGCTCCAGTGTTTCAGACTCCCCTTGCAAGGTGTTGGGAAATCGAGTCCCGATAAAGAGATACCAGACCTCCTTCATTCTAAGGTATGGAGCTGATTAGAACCTAGAGAAACCTTTGGTAGATTCTTGGCAGAACTAAACCCATGCTAAAGACCATACTTACTTCTTCCCTCGTACTAGACTTAGGTTAGGTACATTGGGGTAGGCGTCTTTTAGAAGCACCAGTTGAGTATTTTAGCCAGTGTTATTTATGTATGTATTTTTAAATGGCTTAGAAACCATACAATGCTCTAACAGTATTATTTCATATTACTGTTTACTCTGTATGCATTATACTTTGCATTCTGTCTAACGATTGTAGCAGTTCACCTCTCTTGCATGAGAAAGACAACTGTTCAATTAACCCTTTTTATTGAAACGCCCATCTCTCTATTTTCGATGCAACCTCTGTCAAAACGAAGCATGCACGATTGACTGAGTGAAATACTTATCTATTGTTTCCATGACTCTGAGATAGTTATTCCAGTCCTAGGGAAACAAAGTTGTCATATTTATGCGGTTGTCAGAAACAAATCCCTTCTTGTGTATTCGAGAAAGTTTCTAGTGACCTCTGAGCTATCTGGCACTCACTATTAAGTTTAGTATATTCGATAGAGACCTACTGACCTACGTCCTACGTCATATCTGTAGGATATATTATTCCAATGGGCAGAGCCTATTGGGAATATAGAAACTACACTACACCCTAGCTAGGAACAATGTTTTATGTAATATAGAAGGCCTCAAGCTTGAATGGGGAACCCCATACCTCCAAGATCAGTAGAGGTGAATCACATCAGGATCTGCAAAAGCTCTTTCTCTGGAAACGGATTTTCTCCAAGTGCCAAGATCATGCATGCAGTGCAATATTAAAGGCGCCAGAATTTGTTAGCTTCAGCTGCATGTATGTTGTGTCTAAGCATGGGCCGATCAGCCCGAATAACAGCGAACATTGGTATGATAACTGTGAGAAGTTGGCCCGATATGCAACGTTCGCTATTCTAGCGACCGCTATGTATCGTTCCAACGACCCTTATGGTGTTTGGTTGTAAGTCAACCTATAGACCAGCTATCCTAGTAGCGTGGATACGAGCAGTCTAAGGCTAAAGACTCGAGAGGGCGCGTTAAGCCAGCTGTTTACCACACATGTACCCCTTGAACACCCAGTGAAAGGACACCACACAAGTGTTATGAAAATAAACAGTATATTTATTACGAATCACAACAGCCCTGTACTCTTTATGAGGACGGGGTACTAAGCACAAACCAAATCTCTTTAGCAAATACTTCAAGTGCACAATTAAAACAAGTGTCCGAGGACACGGAAAGGTTAAGGTCTCGGGCGGACCCGATAAGGCAAGTCGGAAGCGAGGGACTCGGGACCCTAGAGTAAAGAGGCTATGCAGGCACCGAAATGCCGAGTTACCTAGCCACGAGGGCTGCGGCTGCACAAGTCTTACAGGCGTCGGGGTCTTCGCTGACGAGCCAGGAGCCGGAAGAAAGGAATTGCTGGCCGGCGACCAGTGATGAATAGTTCGTAGAGATCCAAGCCTGGATCAGAGATTGATGATACCTGAAAGCAGAGGGGACCAAGTTCGTACTACTAGCCAGTAGTCAGAGGGTACCAGGAAGGCACCGGTTGGCCGTCACCTCGACCAGGTGAGTGGGCGACGCTAGGCTCTGCAGTCTCACGGACCAGGAGGCGTTGTCGGCGACCACGGTGGAGGTGCGAGCTGTCCCACGAAGGATGATGCTGTCGGCGTCGCTGGGCCCAGGATGGGGCAACAAGCCTTGGCAAATCTCAGGGCCACGTGGTGGGCCTAAGATGGCGTCTTGAGTGGACCAGGAGGGTCCGGGGTGCTTCTCGAAAAGATGGAAGCAAGGGCCAGTCTGGAGCAACCAGACCAGCAGTGTTGTTTGTCGGATGTCGTCACAGAAGGGCACAAGCCAGCGGCTAGTGACCAGACAACGTGCTGAGCAGCGAGCAGAAGGGCCCCACGCAGATCGTGGAGATGCTGGGAGACTGCACTTCGATGCTGGAGCGGCTCAGGGTCGGGGCTTCTCGGACCCCAGAGCACTCACCAGAGAGTTACCTCGATGGTCGTGCTGGTTAAGAAAGCGTGCAGGTTTTGATGATGGCCGGTCCCTCGAGGTCTCGTCGCACCCACAGAGCACAGCTGAGCTGATGACGTGGGTAGAGGTCAGAGGTGCCAGGGAAGCCGGTTCTCGTCGAGCTGGGCCGTCGGATTCCTTGAGGAAGGACTTACAGCAAACCGCAGAGTTCTTAGGTGGTGCCCGCTGATGCAGGGTGACTACTCCTTAGTCACAAGGGAGAAATCTTGAGAAGAGTCTTGAATGTCCTTTCGTAGAAAGTAGTTCTTGAATCAAAGATGATCTAATTTGGAAGGGTCCCCGCTCCGGCCTTTATTCTAAAGAAAGGGGTGGGTACATGACTAGGTCCTGCCCTAAGGGTGGGACCAGGAAGGGGGGTAGTTACACCCCTCTCCCCTGCCGGACTTTCTCCAGGCCAGGGCTGTCGCCCCTGGAACTGGTTCTAACCGGCAGATGCGTAGTGAGCACCGGGGTGCCACTCCGCATTCACCTTCTCGCAAAAGCCCTACCTACCCAGAATACACAAACCCTGTCTGGGACGGTGCGAACACCGCCCTCGACAGGAAACCCTTTGTCCAAGCTCTCCTCGCTGGAAGGACTCCCAGCAGCAGGAGGTCAGACTCGTGTCTGTGGTGGCAGCATCCATTTTGTGGAGCTGAGGCTTTAGTTAACTTTAACCGGGGTTCACAGTTACGTACATGTCGTGTCCCTCTAGAAGGGCGGAATGCTAACCTCGTCGCCAGAGTTGGTGAGAGGGCAGCACCCCGATTCGTATGACACCTTACTCGACATGCCTTGATAACGCGACACCGAAGTTACCGATGTGGTACGCGCTATCATGGAACAGCCATTGGGTCTTGATTCCGCAAGCTGCAACCGGGCTCGGCTCGGGCCAGAGCCTAGTTCACACGAGCCCACGCACTCTGCCTTCAGGATTGTCAAGGCCTGCCATAGGAGTGACTGATAGGAACTCGAGTGTCCATTGTATGGTTAGATATAGTGCTACTATATCTAAAGCAAAGTGTGTGTACACGACTTCGCCCCAGCTGTCACGCAGCCAGTTGTGTCAAATTTAGGAGGCCAGCCAGGGGTGGCATAATACATGCTGCAGCCCCTGGCGGCCCTGGGTACACCTATGCCCTGAGTTACAGGGTCTGATAAGGTGGCCCAGTACCAATTGGAAATGCACCTAAGGTACATGGAATCCATTTTAAAGAGAGAGCAGTAGGCCTGGGGTCCTGATTGGCAAGATCCCAGGTCGACTATGTCAAAAACCAGCTAAAATACAGGGCAAAAAGTTGGGGGCAACCATAGTCAGGAGGTACCTTCCTACACAACCCCCCCCCAAACGAAAGGAGATAAGGCTATCCTTGTCCAGGTAAGCCTCTATTACCTAAGTGGCCATATAAGGAAGGACCAGCTCTGGCTTGGTTTCCCCCTGTGTCATGGTCCACTAGGCAACCCCTCACCCTAAGGGTATCTGAGGGTCTCCACCATAGGGAATCTCTGTCTCGGGTGTGTCTTGGGAAAGAAGAAGGCTGATGCTGGGATGGAGTACTGAAGTGAGGCTCCTCTACCTTTGGGCTCAACTTCCTCCAATCACCATTCATCATGTGTGTCTTTCTTTCTTTAGCTGAGATGCACTGAGCTCTCAGGGTCAGCCTCTGGCTACCTAAAGCTGGAGGCTGAGTCCCTCTGTTTGGCTTACTGGAGGGACAGGTCAGGTCTGGGGTTTTAGGCCCCATGTTTGGCTGTGCCCAACAGTGTCCAGCTGTGGGAGTTCCCTAACTATTTTTAAGGGGGATCCCTCAGGAGTCTGTTTCATTTTCACTTGGCTAGGTTTACCAGCTTCAGTGATCCTAATCTTCTGATTAAGGGGTTCTTTTGGACAGGGGGCCCTTTGGGGTCCACCACTGGCCTCCCTGTCCTCTTCAGCCCTGGGCTGACTGAGGCAGGGTAGAGAGGTGCAGGTTACCTGCTCCAGACTGGGTCCCACCTGGGAAGGGTCCACTGCCATCAGGGGCTCTGCCAGGCTAGGCCTGACTACCTCTGGGACAGTTCCCTCAACAGGGGTAGAGTCAGTTCCCTGAGGAGGCTGGCTCTCACCTAGTGTCTGGGAGGGGGAAGACTCTTCTTCCTCCTCAATGCTCTCTGTTTGAGTGGAGTGATCCATTGTTTCAGGCTTCACAACCTCACTATCTGTCTGAGTAGAGGCTGAGACCATTTCAACCTTGCCAACCTTTTCAGGAGGGCACTCAGTTTGTTTTTGGGCTGTGACTGTCACAGCCCTCCTATCCGGCTCTGGAAAGTCTGTCTGAGCCTGGGCAGTGGCTACCACTGCCCTTCCAACCTTTTCAGGGAGGAATGGGGCTTGGACTGGGGCTGTAGCTATTACCGCCCCACTAACCTGTCTGGATAGGCCTATCATTCTGGAATGAGTTTCTTGCTCCACCTCAGCCCATGCTGAGAGTTCCAGGTCATTCCCCAGTAGGCAATCTACAGGTAGGTTATCTGTCACTGCCACTCTCATGGGCCCTGTGACATTACCCCAGCTGAGCTTGACTACTGCCATGGGATGCCTTCTCTTCATTCCATGAATGTCTGTCACCTGATAAGTAAAACCAGGGGTCAGTTGAGCAGAGGGGACCAGATGGTCACTCACCATGGTGAGGCTGGCCCCTGTGTCTCTGAATGCCTCAACTTTCTGACCATTCACTAAAGCTTCTTGTCTATACTTTCCCAAAATGTGGGGTCCAGTAGTGAAGTTGGCAAACCCCATGCCAGTCTCACAGACAAGAGTGTGGTCAGGGAACCTGGCTAGGCCATAGTCCTCCTGCTGTCCCAAAGTAATGCCCACCACATTCTTGGGGGTACTCCCACCACCTGGGGGATTACCACTAGTGGTAACAGGAGGTCTGGGAGTGTTACTTGGGGGTATGTTTTCCTTATTGCTATTTTTAGGGCACTTGGCATCACTTTTGTAATGGCCCACCTGTTTACAGGTATGGCAATAAGGCTTCTTCTGTTCTGAAGGAGTGTTCTGGGACCCACCACCCTTGTTGGAGTTTTGGGGCCCTTGGGAAGTCTTCTCTGTGGATTTATCCCCACCCTTCTCTTGAGGCTTGGGTGATTCCTTTTTCTGGTCACCACCCTGGTTTTTAGGCCTAACCCTGGTTCTGACCCATTTGTCTGCCCTCTTACCCAATTCCTGTGGAGAGGTCAGATCAGAGTCTACCAGGTGCTGATGTAATAACTGGTTCTGACAATTATTTAAGATTTGCTCCCTCATAATTAGATTATACAATCCTTTAAAATCAGTAACCTTACTACCCAGTAGCCAGCCTTCAAAAGCCTTAGTGGCACAATCAACAAAGTCAGTCCAATCTTGAGACTGAGTTTTCTGGGTGTCTCTGAACAGCATCCTGTATTGTTCAGTGGTTAAACCAAACCCATCAACCAGTACATTCTTCAAGACTTGGTAATTGTTAGCCTCCTCTACCCTTGTGGTGAGGAGCTTGTCTCTACCTTTACCTTCAAAGGAGAGCCACAAGATAGCTGCCCACTGACTCTGGGGAACACCTTGCACAGTGCAGGCCCTCTCCAAAGCAGTAATCCATTTGTGGATGTCGTCCCCTTGTTTAAAGGGGGGCACTATCTTACCAAGGTGTTTCGTATCGAAACTCTTTTCCCTATTGCTAGGTACATTGCTGCCACCAGTGGGGACTACCCCACTTAACTGTTGCTCTCTCGCAAAGGCAAGCCTCTCTTTGGCCAGGGCAAGTTCTTCCCTTTCGATCCTCAGATTAGCTGCCCTTTCCTTAGCTTCGTACACTCTCCTCTGAGGGGACGTCATCCCTCTTTGAGAAGAGTTGCGAGAGCCATTGGTTTGAAGGGATCTGCCAGAGTCTCTTGACAGAGATCGGGCTCGTCCATTCCCAATGTTAAGCTGACCTGATAGTGGCCCCAGGGGTCCCCCAGTACCGCTATCATGTTTGCTTAAGTTGGACCTGCTTAGTCTGACGACTTCTACCTGTCCCTTATCTGCCTCATCCCCAGAGGGATCCTCATCCTCATCGTCCTCCACATCTTCGTTCTCAGTTGCGAGGTGGATGAGGTCAGGATCGTCTCTGGTTCCCTCAAGGGGAGGCATGTCTCCTTCTGGATTAGAATGGCTAAGAAGCTTCTCAGCCTTTCTGGCATCATAAGTCTCTAGGAGACCAATCAGAAAGGAGGTGGTGGGGTTAGCCCCTTGCTTAATCTTCCTAGAAGTACATACTTGTCGTAACTCATGGAAGTTAAGCGCAGTATATCTTGAAGGGATGACCTGTGGAGGGTCAACTGACACAAGGGGAGACTCAGAGTTTCCTCCTTTGTCTGACATACTGTTTCTAGTGTGGTGTAAGTGATGCACCTACCTACACTACGTGTTTACCTACTGTTCCCTTGCTAAGAGTTGCAGCCAAGGTGTGCTAAGCCTTGAGGAGCTACAACAGCTGGTTCAGTAGAACTCAGAGTATTCTAAGCTTTAGTTATATGTACTAACAGTACTTGTGTGATCTTTCAACAAGATATTCTTAGGATACGTGTGGTAAAACAACAGCAAGCTCAAATCCCACCGCTGCTCACCAATGTGAGAAGTTGGCCCGATATGCAACGTTCGCTATTCTAGCGACCGCTATGTATCGTTCCAACGACCCTTATGGTGTTTGGTTGTAAGTCAACCTATAGACCAGCTATCCTAGTAGCGTGGATACGAGCAGTCTAAGGCTAAAGACTCGAGAGGGCGCGTTAAGCCAGCTGTTTACCACACATGTACCCCTTGAACACCCAGTGAAAGGACACCACACAAGTGTTATGAAAATAAACAGTATATTTATTACGAATCACAACAGCCCTGTACTCTTTATGAGGACGGGGTACTAAGCACAAACCAAATCTCTTTAGCAAATACTTCAAGTGCACAATTAAAACAAGTGTCCGAGGACACGGAAAGGTTAAGGTCTCGGGCGGACCCGATAAGGCAAGTCGGAAGCGAGGGACTCGGGACCCTAGAGTAAAGAGGCTATGCAGGCACCGAAATGCCGAGTTACCTAGCCACGAGGGCTGCGGCTGCACAAGTCTTACAGGCGTCGGGGTCTTCGCTGACGAGCCAGGAGCCGGAAGAAAGGAGTTGCTGGCCGGCGACCAGTGATGAATAGTTCGTAGAGATCCAAGCCTGGATCAGAGATTGATGATACCTGAAAGCAGAGGGGACCAAGTTCGTACTACTAGCCAGTAGTCAGAGGGTACCAGGAAGGCACCGGTTGGCCGTCACCTCGACCAGGTGAGTGGGCGACGCTAGGCTCTGCAGTCTCATGGACCAGGAGGCGTTGTCGGCGACCACGGTGGAGGTGCGAGCTGTCCCACGAAGGATGATGCTGTCGGCGTCGCTGGGCCCAGGATGGGGCAACAAGCCTTGGCAAATCTCAGGGCCACGTGGTGGGCCTAAGATGGCGTCTTGAGTGGACCAGGAGGGTCCGGGGTGCTTCTCGAAAAGATGGAAGCAAGGGCCAGTCTGGAGCAACCAGACCAGCAGTGTTGTTTGTCGGATGTCGTCACAGAAGGGCACAAGCCAGCGGCTAGTGACCAGACAACGTGCTGAGCAGCGAGCAGAAGGGCCCCACGCAGATCGTGGAGATGCTGGGAGACTGCACTTCGATGCTGGAGCGGCTCAGGGTCGGGGCTTCTCGGACCCCAGAGCACTCACCAGAGAGTTACCTCGATGGTCGTGCTGGTTAAGAAAGCGTGCAGGTTTTGATGATGGCCGGTCCCTCGAGGTCTCGTCGCACCCACAGAGCACAGCTGAGCTGATGACGTGGGTAGAGGTCAGAGGTGCCAGGGAAGCCGGTTCTCGTCGAGCTGGGCCGTCGGATTCCTTGAGGAAGGACTTACAGCAAACCGCAGAGTTCTTAGGTGGTGCCCGCTGATGCAGGGTGACTACTCCTTAGTCACAAGGGAGAAATCTTGAGAAGAGTCTTGAATGTCCTTTCGTAGAAAGTAGTTCTTGAATCAAAGATGATCTAATTTGGAAGGGTCCCCGCTCTGGCCTTTATTCTAAAGAAAGGGGTGGGTACATGACTAGGTCCTGCCCTAAGGGTGGGACCAGGAAGGGGGGTAGTTACACCCCTCTCCCCTGCCAGACTTTCCCCAGGCCAGGGCTGTCGCCCCTGGAACTGGTTCTAACCGGCAGATGCGTAGTGAGCACCGGGGTGCCACTCCGCAGTCACCTTCTCGCAAAAGCCCTACCTACCCAGAATACACAAACCCTGTCTGGGACGGTGCGAACACCGCCCTCGACAGGAAACCCTTTGTCCAAGCTCTCCTCGCTGGAAGGACTCCCAGCAGCAGGAGGTCAGACTCGTGTCTGTGGTGGCAGCATCCATTTTGTGGAGCTGAGGCTTTAGTTAACTTTAACCGGGGTTCACAGTTACGTACATGTCGTGTCCCTCTAGAAGGGCGGAATGCTAACCTCGTCGCCAGAGTTGGTGAGAGGGCAGCACCCCGATTCGTATGACACCTTACTCGACATGCCTTGATAACGCGACACCGAAGTTACCGATGTGGTACGCGTTATCATGGAACAGCCATTGGGTCTTGATTCCGCAAGCTGCAACCGGGCTCGGCTCGGGCCAGAGCCTAGTTCACACGAGCCCACGCACTCTGCCTTCAGGATTGTCAAGGCCTGCCATAGGAGTGACTGATAGGAACTCGAGTGTCCATTGTATGGTTAGATATAGTGCTACTATATCTAAAGCAAAGTGTGTGTACACGACTTCGCCCCAGCTGTCACGCAGCCAGTTGTGTCAAATTTAGGAGGCCAGCCAGGGGTGGCATAATACATGCTGCAGCCCCTGGCGGCCCTGGGTACACCTATGCCCTGAGTTACAGGGTCTGATAAGGTGGCCCAGTACCAATTGGAAATGCACCTAAGGTACATGGAATCCATTTTAAAGAGAGAGCAGTAGGCCTGGGGTCCTGATTGGCAGGATCCCAGGTCGACTATGTCAAAAACCAGCTAAAACACAGGGCAAAAAGTTGGGGGCAACCATAGTCAGGAGGTACCTTCCTACAATAACCATAGGAGGCTTCAGCACTCACGGTGCAGACTAAGGTCGAGATGCAAGTCTAGGGAAGTTGAAAACAAGCCATTCTCAAGTGAAGTAATTCACGCAGCCTAACTTACAACAACAGTTATATGCAGTGTCATGTGCAAAAGCAGCAGAAAGGTAAAATGGTGTTTAAACTTCTAATAAGCCTATGCTAACATAGCAATGTGAACAAGTAGGGCCCTGCCTTCACTTCAGCTATACTTAGGAGTAAGTGAAGCTACTTGTAGTGCTACCTTCGTATTTCTAAAACCAACGTGACTCAATCCAGGGATTCCCCATTCCTCATCCTCCGCATTTTGACATCACTTCAAGTGGTTTGTCAGTAGTGTTCAAGTCCCTCGCAAGCATTAAGTATCTAGCACCCTCAGCCCTTGCCAAAAAGTCTTCAAGGGCAGTTATGGTAAGAGTCCTGAATGCAAAAAAGAACAAATGGTGGCAGTGGTATACTTAAGACAGCCAGCACCTCAGCAATGTTTGCTAGGAAGTCCACTTAATTCTCTTTCTTTATCAGTGTGCTCAATGTCTTTATACTGTGCCACCCACAGTAATCACTTATATATATCAGGAACCCCCCTATATATTAATCAATTTGAACATATAGACAGAGCACAACAACGGATGCTTTAGAGACTGGTTGAGTTTAACCAGTCAAATTATTTAATGCAAAATTCTTCCAGTTAAATATGTTCAGCAGACAAAATTCTTGACAGATGTTTCGTGGTTACAACATTGACGCAGCCACAGCCGACACATGTTTCGTCGCGTTTTGCGACTTTCTCAAGTCTTCTAAAGAAAATTGTCGTTTAGTGTCAAGATCACGTGTCTAGTATGGTAAGTCAAACATGATGTAGCTGGATATATTAGTCCAGAAAGACGATCAAGTATTCTCACGTCCGTGAAGGATTACTCTTCAATTGTAGGCCTCAAACGGGAGAGACTCCATCTTTCTTTCTGCCCCGACAGCTTGAGATGCTTCTAGGTCAAATGTAATGTTTTAGTTATGAGGTGTTGTTCGCTTGGAGAGAACCGGCTCAGGCTGGCCCTTATCGAAAGACTGTATTTTTCTCCATTCCGAAGACACATCAGGCCGGCCGGCTGGGAACGTGTCCTTGGTACGGGGAGGTACAAGAATTTGGTGGGCGGCAGGTTACTGGCCGTAACTTTCCATGAAGGGACAAGCTTCCATATTAGTGAGCGCATGAGGCAGTGAATTAGTCAGTCTGTAGGCGGCAGCTAGCCGTTAGCATCAATGTCATTAATTATTTCAGGGCAGACAGTCGCCATTTTAAAGTCCGAGACAGATCGAGAAGCTGATGATACTGGTGTTTATACCCACAGAATTGTGGCTTGTTAAGCGAGTACCAGGGAGGATACTGGTATTTATACCCACCGGATTGTGGCTTGAGAGAGCACTGGTTGTGGCCAGTGTGTAATGGTATATAATCAGGACTGCCCCAGGGTAGAACGGTCTGGGCCTGAGTTGCCGCGAGACCAATTGGTATGAGTGTGATATCGTAGAAAACTTAGGCATGTAAATTGCTAATTCCCCATCCTTGGGTAGGAGACATAGATACCTGTTGTAAATAGGTCCTAAGGAGGGAGGTGATTACGTTCCGGCTGGGTTGGTGGTGCTCTGATGAGCTGATTCTATCTGGTCCGAGAATCCAGTCGTTACATCTGGCATCACGAACTGTTTACGAAGCCTGTGTGCGCTGTATTGTTTTTATCTTGTTGGTTTGCGCTCGGCTCGTACGTGGTTTCTTTTGTATATTATTTGTTCATAGTTGTATATATCTTTTTGGTTTGTCAAAATGTTTTCACGGAGATCGAAGTCTACTTTCAAATTGCCTGTTAAAATTCCCGGCTGGGAATCAACGCCTTATGAGGCCTTGGCCCGTGAGTGGCCGATTCTACTGGTTTGAGTGAGAATTGGAGTTCTTGTTTGGAGCTGGCGGAGCCGGCTACTGTGATTTCTTGCTTGCAGAAAGCGCCAGTAGTGAAGGGTGAGGAGCTTCCTATTTTAGGACGCAGATGTTGGATTGTTTTAACCGTGTACAGGATTGTACATGAGAAGCTTTTGAAATTGCAGATGCAATATGTGGATATGGAAGAAAAGTTTGTTGAAGTGCAGAATGCTCATACTCTTTTGCGATGTCAAAATAAATTGCTTGCCGACAAACTTGAAACTTATCAGACGATAGCTGAGAGGGCTGCGGTTCGAATTGCGAAATACAAATATAAGAATCGTCGTGGTCGTGTTTCTAAACGGAAGGTGCGTCTAGTCGTGGCGAAAGCCGGACTGGACTGGAACCCTGATGAATGGGATGGTAATATCTGGGACTCGAATGATTCTGGTTCCTCGGCTGAGGAGTCTGATAGGCGCGAGTCTTCTCGCTCGGGACGTGACTGTAAATCTACTTCTTGTGATAAACATGATGATCCCAGCGACCGTGGTCGCTCTTCCCGTTCTGATGACGTTTTAAATTCTGATTCTTCTTTTCAATCTATGGATCGGGCTTCTTTGGATGCTCGTCCGGAGGTTTCTGCACATCCGGTCTTTCGACGTAAATTACAACAAGCTCCTGGTAATCCATAGTTTAGAGGATTTTACACAACAGGAAGTAAGTGACATTTTGCAACGATTTCGACAGCGGCCTGGTGAAGCCTTGCTTACGTGGATGGTGCGCCTTTATGAGCTAGGCGCTGCAGGTATCATGTTAGATGCAGGAGATGCCTTGAAATTTTGCTCTTTGAGTTCCGATTCTACTGTACAGGATCATTTTCGGAATTATAATGTTGGTGGCAAAATTAGTCTGCTCCAGTTAGCGACTGATGGCTGTAATCACAAATACCCTACTGAATCTGATTGGCCTGTGAATGACAAGCCGTGGTACACCTTGCGCGATGCGGTGCAGCGGCTGAAAGAGGAGGTGATGAAAACTGCGATTTTTCTGAGTACAGCTGATAGGCTGTTGGATGGTTTGTTAACTTCTTCTGTGCGCAATCGCATCATCCGTTCTTCCCCTGTTGCTTATAAACAGGTTATGATGACTTTGTTGATCAATCAAACTGGCAATGCTTTGTCTATGGTGCTTGAATCTGTTCGTCAGCTTGGTGAGTTGGGTGACTGGTTTAAACCTGAGAGGCAGTCCAGACCCGAGGTTCGTACTCCTGGTGAGCATAAATTTTCTAGACGTGATATGTTTCTTGCACTCTTGGCTGATGGTGCAAAACAGGAAGACATTGATGGTGAGCCTAATAATCGCTTGTGGGACTTGTTTCGCAAGCGTGGGTTGGATCGGAAGGAGGGTGCTCGACGTGTGCGTAAGAATGATTGTGATCGTGGATATTCTGAGGACAGTGGGGATGAAAGACATCGTGATGATTCTGATCGTCGTGGTGACCGACGACGTGAGCGTGATGTGTCCCCTCGCCGTGAAAAAGAGAGAGGGCGAGAGGGGGAAAGAGAAAGGGGGAGAGATGATCGTGTTAACAGCAGATATACAGAGGAAAAGGATCAGTCCCCTGAGTTGAGGAGAAGGGAGGATCGACACAGACTTTCCGATCGAAATTCACAATATCATACAGATGACAGGAATCCATTTCGTAATGGAGATGGATATGAACATGATGTTTTGACACCCAAGAAATATGAGAGTCTTTATCCTGATTTGTCCTGGTTGACAGAACGCGGTAAAAATGACTAGGAAATAGGTCAAGCTCCAGTACGCAGGTGGGCTCACAAAGACAATAGACCCTATGTAGATATTGAAATTTTCTGGAAACATCGTAATATCCAAAGGGCCCGAGCATTGGTAGATACGGGAGCGGAGGCCACTCTTATTCATGGAAAATCAAAGAAATTTAAAGGCCAATTTTTCACAATTACTGGTTTAGGTGGAAAGGAAACCCCCACAGTGCAAACTGCACTTGAAATGAGAATAGGCAGAATTCCCCAAAAAGAATATTCTGTATTAGTTGTGCCACTTTTGGAATACATAATTGGAATTGACATTTTAAAAGGAATGACTTTGCATTTAGATGACGGCTGTTATCAATTTGGAACTACATCCAGACCCGTACGGGTTGGTCGTTTAAGAATGCCCCCCATAAAAATTCCCCAGGCTACAAAAATTGTTTCTCAGAAACAGTACCGTATTCCAGGTGGTTATGAAGAAATTGGTGCTACAATTCAAGATTTGGTGGATGCAGGAGTTATAACTCCGGTCACTTCTGCTTGGAATAATCCTGTTTGGCCCGTACGCAAGAGTGATAATTCTTGGCGCATGACTGTTGATTATCGCGAATTGAACAAACATACACCCCCTCTGACTGTTGCAGTACCAGACATCATTACGTTAATTGAACGAATTCAAAAACATTCAGGTACATGGTATGCGTTCATTGATATTGCCAATGCTTTCTTTTCAATTCCGATTGCCCCTGAGTGTCAGGAACAATTCAGTTTTACATGGAATGGACGTCAAATGACGTTTAGAAGTCTTCCCCAAGGCTATGTACACAGTCCTACGATCTGTCACCAGCTGGTGGCGGAACATTTGTCCGAAGTACCTGTACACCCACAAATTCAGATATGTCACTATATCGATGACATTTTCATCCAAGGTGAGACACAAGATCAAGTTCAGACCCAGTTATATCAAATTATTGATTGTTTGCGTGAAAAAGGTTGGGAAATCAATCCCGACAAATTGCAAGGTCCATCTCAAAATGTGAAATTTTTAGGCATTAACTGGCATTAGGGTCACAGAGAAGTGATTCCAGAAGTGAAACAGAAAATTCTTGATTTTGCAGTCCCAAGAAACAGGAAAGAAGCCCAAAGCTTCATTGGCTTATTTGGCTTTTGGCGTCAGCATATTCCACATTTGAGCCAGATATTGGCCCCTTTATATCGAGTCACTCGCAAAAAGAATGTATTTGAATGGGGTAAACTACAACAAGATGCATTTATTTGGCAAAAGAAGCGATCCAGTATGCTTTGGATGTATGGCCTGTGTGCGAGGGTGATGTGGATTTGAATGTGTCCGTGCAAGGTCCTTAAGCGAATTGGAGTTTGTGGCAAAAACAGGGCAAATGTAAAGTACCATTACGTTTCTGGACTAAAAAGTTACCCGATGCTGGTGAGCGTTATACACCTTTTGAGAAACAGTTGCTTGCATGTTATTGGGCTCTGGTGGATACCGAGCAATTGACTTTGGGACATGATGTGATTTTGAGACCTGAAATTCCTATTATGCAGTGGGTTTTGAGTTCGCCGAAAACTCATCGAATTGGACTTGCTCTAGAGGCGAGTGTGATTAAATGGAAGTGGTACATACAAGACAGGGCACGTGTGGGACCGAAAGGTGTAGCATCCTTACATGAGCAAGTGGCGCGGGCACCATCGACTGAGACTGGGAGTGATTGCTCCGTACCTGTAGTACAGGAATCTCCTGTTAAATGGGGTAAGCCATTTGATGATTTGTCCGCGGAGGACAGAAACCATGTGTGGTTTACGGATGGTTCAGCGAGGTACATAGGAGAGAAACGGCATTGAAAGGCAGTGTCCTATAATCCCATCACACAAAAATTGCTGAGTACAACTGGTGAGGGAAAGAGTAGTCAATTTGCTGAATTATATGCTGTTTATCAAGTTCTGAAACAAGAGTTACCTGGCACATGTCATATTTTTACTGATTCCTGGTCCACTGCTAATGGACTGGCGGTCTGGTTACCAACTTGGCATTCTCATAATTGGGAATTGCATTCAAAAGAACTGTGGGGAAAAAAATTATGGCAAGAAATTTGGGAAATGCTCCCACAGAGTACTGTCACAATCTTTCATGTGGATGCTCATACCCCGATAGACTCCCTTGACAAATTCTTTCATAACATTGCAGATGAGAAATCTAAAATTGCTGAGGCAGTGGTGGACATGCAAGATTCTGATTTGGCGGGATAGGCGAAGTGGGCCCACCAGAAAGCAGGACATTTCGGAGAGAGAGCCACTAGCAGGTGGGCCGCCGATCGAGGAATTTATATTCCTTTAAATTTAATCAAAGATACCATGTTGCATGGTCCTATCTGTCAACATTCCAGGCAACGAAAAGTGCCTCAAATTGTTAAAGGTCATTTACATCGAGGAAAATTGCCCGCTCAAATTTGGCAGATAGATTATATTGGCCCACTCCCTATGAGTAAAAACTGCCAATACGTTTGTACAATTGTCGATACATACAGTGGCCTTTTAGTGGCCTTTCCATGTAAACGAGCCACCAAAGTGAATACCATTAAAACATTAGAATTGATTATGCTCTATTATGGTGTTCCATTTCAAATTCAATCTGATAATGCATCCCATTTTCGTGGAAGATTGGTGCAGAAATTTTGTGTGGAAAATAACATTGAATGGGTGTTTCATATACCATTTTATCCACAGGCATCAGGCCTTATTGAAAGAATGAATGGTTTGCTGAAAGATCAATTGCGAAAATTAACTGACAATAAATATAAGAATTGGAGAGATTATTTGTTTCATGCACTATTAATTCTAAATAATCGTCCCTTTTTAAATGCTGAATCTCCATTAATGCATTTATTTCCTCCAGCTGTTGATATGAAACCTAATACCGTTGGCAATACTGTAATGTATTGGGAAATTTCCCCCGGAGCACTGGCTTCATGTAGAGCAACCCCAGGTTCCGCAGGCTTGGACCTGCATGCCATGCATGACACCACCATCAAAAGCAGAGATCGGAAGGGAGTTACAAGCACTAACTATTCAAGAACCATTTTTACAACTCCATCACAACAAAGTGGTTCTTAGGACAAATCCCAAATTCCTTCCTAAACTTATTTCTCACTTCTGTCTCAACCAATTTGTTGAGTTGCAAGTGTTCTTCTCGCAACCACAAACAGTAGCAGAAAGAGCTCTTCTTACACTGGACGTTAAAAGAGCACTTCTTTACAATATTGACAGAACAAAACCTTTTCGCAAAATAAAACAACTTCTTGTATCCTTCTCACCACCACATAAAGGCAATCCCATATCAAAGTCTGGAATTGCAAGGTGGATTGTCAAATGAATACAAATCTGCTATCACAAAGCAAAACGTACACTATCTAATTCCCCTAAAGCCTCAAGAACTTCTGGCCCATCTCCCTGCTCCTATTCCCGGCGAAGGTTATCGCAGCAGACAACTGACCTAATACTTTGAGGAGAACAGCATCCTGGATCCATCCCAGTCCGGGTTCCGGAGCAACCGCAGCACCGAAACTGCCCTCATCGCCGCCACCAATGACATCAGGGCCCTGCTAGACAATGGAGAAACCACGGCCCTCATCCTCCTGGACCTGTCAGCCACATTCGACAC
The DNA here is from genome assembly GCF_964263255.1 of Lissotriton vulgaris. NCBI lineage: Eukaryota > Metazoa > Chordata > Amphibia > Caudata > Salamandridae > Lissotriton > Lissotriton vulgaris. The sequence continues at coordinate 168,089,462 of NC_141687.1, read as the reverse complement.
TGACTGCCACCACACCCTAAGCATACGACTCCACGACGCTGGGATCCGAGTCAAGGCTCTGGACTGGACCACCTCCTTCCTCACCGGCAGAACCCAGAGAATCCGCCTCCCCCCCTTTCCGCTCCGAAGCCACCGAGATCATCTGTGGCGTACCCCAGGGCTCATCCCTCAGCCCGAGATTGTTCAACATCTACATGGCACCGCTCGCCCACAGCGCCCGACTGCACAACCCCAACATCATCTCCTACGCCGACAACACCCAGCTGATCCTCTCCCTCACCGCCAAAACCAACCTCCACGAAGGAATGAAAGCTGTCGCCGAGTGGGTGAAGAACAGCCGACTGAAGCTAAATTCAGACAAGACGGAAGCCCTCCCCCTCGGCTCCACCCCCTTGGCATGGGACGACTCCTGGTGGCCGACCGCACTGGGAACAGCTCCAACACCCACCGACCACGCACGCAACCTGGGGTTCATCCTCAACTCTACCCTCTCCATGACAAAGCAAGTCAACGCCGTCTCGTCCTCCTGCTTCAACACCCTCGGTATGCTCCGCAAGATCTACAGGTGGATCCTCACCGAAACAAGAAGAATTGTCACCCAGGCCCTCGTCAGAAGCAGGTTGGACTATGGTAACGCCCTCTACGCAGGAGCCTCGGACAAACTCCTGATACGACTTCAACGCAGTCAAAACGCCTCTGCATGCCTGATCCTTTACATCCCCAGCCGCAGCCACATCACTCCCCACCTGAGAGACCTGCCCTGGCTCCCTGTCAACAAGAGGGTCACCTTCAAGCTCCTCACCCACGCACACAAGGCACTCCACAACACCGGACCAGCATACTTCAACAGATGACTCAGCTTCTAGATCCCCAACCGCCAGTTTCGCTCCGCCGACCTCGCCACCGTCCCCCGCATCCGATGAGCGACCTCCAGCGGCAGATCGTTCTCCCACCTCGCCGCCAAGACCTGAAACACCTTTCCCAACCCCCTACGGTAGACCCAGGACCTACTAACCTTCAGAAGACTCCTCAAGACCGGGCTATTCGACCAGTAGCGGCATCCACCACCCCCCCCAAGCAACTTGAGACCCTCACAGGTGAGTAGTGCGCTTTACAAATGATTGATTGATTGATTAAAGCCCACTTTTCCCGCAAAATAGGGGTTTCCATGGCATTTTTAGGGAACATTCCCTTAGATGATATCTGCAAAGCAGCTACATGGTATACACCGCACGCATTCACAAAACACTACTGTTTAGATGTGCAAGCAAAACAACAAGCTAGTGTGGGCCAGGCTGTACTCAAATCACTATTTCAGACTACTGCAACAGATAGTAGTGGTCGCCGCTAGGGGATAGTACTGCTATGGAATCTATGCAGAGTGTGTGATCTGCAGTTCATATGCCTCGAACGGAAAATACTACTTACCAGTATGCATCTGTTCTTGGCATGTAGAGCTGCAGATTCACAACCACCCACCCGCCTCCCCGGCAACCGTTATCTGTTCCAGTATTATCTTATTTAGATACAATACATAGGCATCTTTTTCTGTTTCTTACAAAAGACCATCATTTCCCTTCTTGGCGAAAAATCTATCTGAAGATGGAGTCGATGCCCATGCACACTATTGTCCACAGGAGGAGTCCACTATCTCGTGACTTCCAAAGATTTCTTCCAAGACAACAACAAAGTGCAAACATCCGGGCCCAACACCAGATGGTGATCTATGCATAGTGTGTGATCTGCAGCTCATATGCCTCGAAAACAGTGTTCTGGCTAACATTTACAACAGATTTGCTTCGCAGAACAAGGACTCTTACCATAACTGCCCTTGAAGAATGGTAAGTAGCATTTTCCTTCCCACTTGGGCTTGTAAGACTCAACAGCCAGTAGGCCCTTGGAGTATGTGTCTAGTTTTTTAAAACTATATTTCAAATGTATATTAGAGCAGATAGTAGGGCTTGGGCCGGCTGACCAGCTGGTGACGGAGAGTCCTTGACCCACTTCTCCTGGTGGTGACACATATCGGCTTTGTCAATAAAATTACTCCAACAAATTGCTTTTTAAAAATGTAAAAAGGTACTCCCGTCCACGTTGTTGAGTTTGGACCTAAGGCCAGCTGTATTCCAGGATAATATCTTCAGTTTTTTGACGATCTCTGGGATTACATGGCAAGCTGTGTAAGCGCTAGAGATTGTCTCCCCTCGTTACTAGCCTTGCTGGGATTGGTGTGTAAATCTGTTGCTGTCGGTACATTGGGGCAAGAGCCTCCCCCTGTCAGGTTAATTATGTTGCATCAGGGTAGCAATCCCTCTTTCCATCATGCCCTTCCACCTCCTGCCTCCACATTGGGCAGCCCCTTTTTGGAACCATGCTGTGCTTTGAAGGTTTTTTTTTTTTGGAAACTCTTTTTATTAACTTTGCTCATACTGATTGACATATCCATCCATTGGTCACAGTGCATCGGACAAACAGGCAGTGTAAAGCATAAAGAATAGTCACATTTAGTCAGCATCAGGACAATCAAAATAAAACCCATTACCCCAGGCCTCCCCCCATTTCCCTGTACCTTCTCTAAGGCCCCCAGACAGTCTTCCATTTTTTTGGGCACCCCCTGCTCTTATAAATGGTCTCCTCTGCCACCAGTCGAGGTCTCTCTCCCATTAGTCCCACTGCAGAGGAGCCGACGCCCCCCAGGCCCTGGCAATGTTCCTCTTTGCCACTCCCGCTGCCAGGGCCAACCAGAGTTCCTAATATCTGGTCCAATCGGTAGGCCCCTTTATAATTAAAAGCAACCATTTGGGTTCTCTCGGAACTGGAGATCCCACCACTTCTGCCATTATGTCTCTGATTTGGTTCAAAAGGAAACAATCTCCAGGCATTCCCAAAGTATGTGATAGAAGGACCCTTCCCCTCCACATCCCCGCACGCACGAAGAGGACTGGCACCCCCCCCAAGAATACAGCAGGGTACGGGGGTAGTACACCCGGGTGCAGAATTTTAAGTTGCACCAGTCTGAATCTGACCCTAATCGCGATTTCCAGTGGGCTCTGCAGGGCGTCCTGCCAATCTTCGTCTTCCAAGGGGCCCAAGTCACGCTCCCTGGTTGCCCTCAATGCCACCAACGGGTTGGGCATGTTGTTTTATTAACTTGCGATAGATCGTGGACGTGGGCTTGTCCAGAATGGAATCAAGCAGTAGTCGATCCTCTATGGGGGAATATTCCGGGACTGAGGCGCCCTTGCCAATACGGGAACGCATCGCGCGTACGAGGCGTATGTAATGATAGCGCTGCGAGTCCTGTAAATCTGATTCCTTCTGCAAATATGCAAACGAGCGTGGGGCGTCTCCTTTCCACACATCCCCCAAGTAATCAATGCCAATGAGCTGCCAGCCCCTGAAGCCCTCCAATCTAGCCACCTCACGCCGCTGCTCCCCAATCCACAAGGGAGTCCGACCAGTCAGGGTTCCCGTCCACCCTAGGAAACGATTCGCTTCTCTCCAACATTGGACTACTATTTCAGTATAGGAGGGCCAATTAGTGCGTGTCTTCTTGGCGTACAACAGAGACTCGCAATTCCCACCAGGCATCACAAAACGATCTGCTCTATAAGCCGACTCAGCCCTATCTGTATACACCCAGTAATATAGCTGCACATCCGGCAGGGCCAGCCCACCGTCGTATACCCCCGTGTCAGTTTGCGCATCACAATCTGAGGGGCACCCCGTCCCAAAGCAACGTCCTCACCGGCTGAGAGATTCGTTTGAAGAATCCCGGCGAGATCGGATACGGCTTGTTCTGCAGGACATATAAAAGGCGGGGTAATGCCAACATTTTGAACATCGCGGCCCTACCCATCAGGGACAGAGGCAGCGTGCGTCAGTGGCTAACATCTGTGAGAAGGCGCTTCAACTGTGGCTCAAGGTTTTTGGTAAAAAACTCTGCTTTGTCTCTGGTGATGAACACCCCCAAGTACCTGAAACCATCACTCGCCACCACTGCGGGACATCTGGACGGTAGCCGTGGAGGAAGACCCGAGAGGGGAAAGATAACTGATTTCGCCCAGTTGATTCTGTAGCCTGAGTAGCTCCCAAAGAGCTCGAAGAGGTGGAGTGCCTGCGCCATAGACTGGTAGGGCCTAGCCATATAGAGCACAATGTCATCAGCATTCAGGCTAATACGCTCCTCCCAGTCATCAGCAAAAGTCAGGCCCTGGAACGAACAGTCCCTTCTGACCCAATGAGCCAATGGCTCCAATGCCAAGGCGAACAGAATGGGTGCCAGGGGGCATCCGTCTCGTACCCCACCGGAGCTGGAAGGCTCTGGAGACCGTACCATTCACCCTTACCCTCGCCAATTGCTGTTCATACAAGAGGCACACCCAGCTGCAAAAGACCGTCCCGAAGCCCAGTCGCCGTAGGACCATGAAGAGGTATGGCCACGCAATACTATCGAATGCCATTGATGAGTCTATGTGTCCCCAACACCCTCCGTCATGTACAGTACGCTATACAGACATCGCAAGTTATGCCTGGTACTTCCCGGGAGCTTGTTTCCCTGGGGTTCATCCTCAACTCTACCCTCTCCATGACAAAGCAAGTCAACGCCGTCTCGTCCTCCTGCTTCAACACCCTCGGTATGCTCCGCAAGATCTACAGGTGGATCCTCACCGAAACAAGAAGAATTGTCACCCAGGCCCTCGTCAGAAGCAGGTTGGACTATGGTAACGCCCTCTACGCAGGAGCCTCGGACAAACTCCTGATACGACTTCAACGCAGTCAAAACGCCTCTGCATGCCTGATCCTTTACATCCCCAGCCGCAGCCACATCACTCCCCACCTGAGAGACCTGCCCTGGCTCCCTGTCAACAAGAGGGTCACCTTCAAGCTCCTCACCCACGCACACAAGGCACTCCACAACACCGGACCAGCATACTTCAACAGATGACTCAGCTTCTAGATCCCCAACCGCCAGTTTCGCTCCGCCGACCTCGCCACCGTCCCCCGCATCCGATGAGCGACCTCCAGCGGCAGATCGTTCTCCCACCTCGCCGCCAAGACCTGAAACACCTTTCCCAACCCCCTACGGTAGACCCAGGACCTACTAACCTTCAGAAGACTCCTCAAGACCGGGCTATTCGACCAGTAGCGGCATCCACCACCCCCCCCAAGCAACTTGAGACCCTCACAGGTGAGTAGTGCGCTTTACAAATGATTGATTGATTGATTAAAGCCCACTTTTCCCGCAAAATAGGGGTTTCCATGGCATTTTTAGGGAACATTCCCTTAGATGATATCTGCAAAGCAGCTACATGGTATACACCGCACGCATTCACAAAACACTACTGTTTAGATGTGCAAGCAAAACAACAAGCTAGTGTGGGCCAGGCTGTACTCAAATCACTATTTCAGACTACTGCAACAGATAGTAGTGGTCGCCGCTAGGGGATAGTACTGCTATGGAATCTATGCAGAGTGTGTGATCTGCAGTTCATATGCCTCGAACGGAAAATACTACTTACCAGTATGCATCTGTTCTTGGCATGTAGAGCTGCAGATTCACAACCACCCACCCGCCTCCCCGGCAACCGTTATCTGTTCCAGTATTATCTTATTTAGATACAATACATAGGCATCTTTTTCTGTTTCTTACAAAAGACCATCATTTCCCTTCTTGGCGAAAAATCTATCTGAAGATGGAGTCGATGCCCATGCACACTATTGTCCACAGGAGGAGTCCACTATCTCGTGACTTCCAAAGATTTCTTCCAAGACAACAACAAAGTGCAAACATCCGGGCCCAACACCAGATGGTGATCTATGCATAGTGTGTGATCTGCAGCTCATATGCCTCGAAAACAGTGTTCTGGCTAACATTTACAACAGATTTGCTTCGCAGAACAAGGACTCTTACCATAACTGCCCTTGAAGAATGGTAAGTAGCATTTTCCTTCCCACTTGGGCTTGTAAGACTCAACAGCCAGTAGGCCCTTGGAGTATGTGTCTAGTTTTTTAAAACTATATTTCAAATGTATATTAGAGCAGATAGTAGGGCTTGGGCCGGCTGACCAGCTGGTGACGGAGAGTCCTTGACCCACTTCTCCTGGTGGTGACACATATCGGCTTTGTCAATAAAATTACTCCAACAAATTGCTTTTTAAAAATGTAAAAAGGTACTCCCGTCCACGTTGTTGAGTTTGGACCTAAGGCCAGCTGTATTCCAGGATAATATCTTCAGTTTTTTGACGATCTCTGGGATTACATGGCAAGCTGTGTAAGCGCTAGAGATTGTCTCCCCTCGTTACTAGCCTTGCTGGGATTGGTGTGTAAATCTGTTGCTGTCGGTACATTGGGGCAAGAGCCTCCCCCTGTCAGGTTAATTATGTTGCATCAGGGTAGCAATCCCTCTTTCCATCATGCCCTTCCACCTCCTGCCTCCACATTGGGCAGCCCCTTTTTGGAACCATGCTGTGCTTTGAAGGTTTTTTTTTTTTGGAAACTCTTTTTATTAACTTTGCTCATACTGATTGACATATCCATCCATTGGTCACAGTGCATCGGACAAACAGGCAGTGTAAAGCATAAAGAATAGTCACATTTAGTCAGCATCAGGACAATCAAAATAAAACCCATTACCCCAGGCCTCCCCCCATTTCCCTGTACCTTCTCTAAGGCCCCCAGACAGTCTTCCATTTTTTTGGGCACCCCCTGCTCTTATAAATGGTCTCCTCTGCCACCAGTCGAGGTCTCTCTCCCATTAGTCCCACTGCAGAGGAGCCGACGCCCCCCAGGCCCTGGCAATGTTCCTCTTTGCCACTCCCGCTGCCAGGGCCAACCAGAGTTCCTAATATCTGGTCCAATCGGTAGGCCCCTTTATAATTAAAAGCAACCATTTGGGTTCTCTCGGAACTGGAGATCCCACCACTTCTGCCATTATGTCCCTGATTTGGTTCAAAAGGAAACAATCTCCAGGCATTCCCAAAGTATGTGATAGAAGGACCCTTCCCCTCCACATCCCCGCACGCACGAAGAGGACTGGCACCCCCCCCAAGAATACAGCAGGGTACGGGGGTAGTACACCCGGGTGCAGAATTTTAAGTTGCACCAGTCTGAATCTGACCCTAATCGCGATTTCCAGTGGGCTCTGCAGGGCGTCCTGCCAATCTTCGTCTTCCAAGGGGCCCAAGTCACGCTCCCTGGTTGCCCTCAATGCCACCAACGGGTTGGGCATGTTGTTTTATTAACTTGCGATAGATCGTGGACGTGGGCTTGTCCAGAATGGAATCAAGCAGTAGTCGATCCTCTATGGGGGAATATTCCGGGACTGAGGCGCCCTTGCCAATACGGGAACGCATCGCGCGTACGAGGCGTATGTAATGATAGCGCTGCGAGTCCTGTAAATCTGATTCCTTCTGCAAATATGCAAACGAGCGTGGGGCGTCTCCTTTCCACACATCCCCCAAGTAATCAATGCCAATGAGCTGCCAGCCCCTGAAGCCCTCCAATCTAGCCACCTCACGCCGCTGCTCCCCAATCCACAAGGGAGTCCGACCAGTCAGGGTTCCCGTCCACCCTAGGAAACGATTCGCTTCTCTCCAACATTGGACTACTATTTCAGTATAGGAGGGCCAATTAGTGCGTGTCTTCTTGGCGTACAACAGAGACTCGCAATTCCCACCAGGCATCACAAAACGATCTGCTCTATAAGCCGACTCAGCCCTATCTGTATACACCCAGTAATATAGCTGCACATCCGGCAGGGCCAGCCCACCGTCGTATACCCCCGTGTCAGTTTGCGCATCACAATCTGAGGGGCACCCCGTCCCAAAGCAACGTCCTCACCGGCTGAGAGATTCGTTTGAAGAATCCCGGCGAGATCGGATACGGCTTGTTCTGCAGGACATATAAAAGGCGGGGTAATGCCAACATTTTGAACATCGCGGCCCTACCCATCAGGGACAGAGGCAGCGTGCGTCAGTGGCTAACATCTGTGAGAAGGCGCTTCAACTGTGGCTCAAGGTTTTTGGTAAAAAACTCTGCTTTGTCTCTGGTGATGAACACCCCCAAGTACCTGAAACCATCACTCGCCACCACTGCGGGACATCTGGACGGTAGCCGTGGAGGAAGACCCGAGAGGGGAAAGATAACTGATTTCGCCCAGTTGATTCTGTAGCCTGAGTAGCTCCCAAAGAGCTCGAAGAGGTGGAGTGCCTGCGCCATAGACTGGTAGGGCCTAGCCATATAGAGCACAATGTCATCAGCATTCAGGCTAATACGCTCCTCCCAGTCATCAGCAAAAGTCAGGCCCTGGAACGAACAGTCCCTTCTGACCCAATGAGCCAATGGCTCCAATGCCAAGGCGAACAGAATGGGTGCCAGGGGGCATCCGTCTCGTACCCCACCGGAGCTGGAAGGCTCTGGAGACCGTACCATTCACCCTTACCCTCGCCAATTGCTGTTCATACAAGAGGCACACCCAGCTGCAAAAGACCGTCCCGAAGCCCAGTCGCCGTAGGACCATGAAGAGGTATGGCCACGCAATACTATCGAATGCCATTGATGAGTCTATGTGTCCCCAACACCCTCCGTCATGTACAGTACGCTATACAGACATCGCAAGTTATGCCTGGTACTTCCCGGGAGCTTGTTTCCTTCCCAGTGTAAGAATTGGCTTTTGTAGTTTGGTTTGCCCTGTTCCCATCATGCACTGGGACAGGAACAGACTAATTTGCATACAGCCAGGTTCTGAAACTGGGATGGTGCAGTGAGCTAAAAAACGGTGTTGGATCTAGCCCTGATCTCTTGACTGGGTGAGAGCTTTCTGCTTAATTCAGAGACTCTGTCCCTCACCACCCCTTGTTGTAAATGGTACTTCTTCACAGCATGAATCCCGACTGATCTTCATGGACCAGGTCAGGCAGTAGCGGGAGCAGCCTATCCGCCAGAGCCTTTGCTTTCACCTTCGCCTCCACATTTATGAGTGAGATCGGCCGACAATCAACCGGTTTGCCCTTCTTGTGAATAACCACTATCGTGGCCTCTCCCTGGTCCGGCGGTAACAAGCCTACCTGGTGAGCCTTTAAGTACATCAGCAACAGACGCCCTGTAACAATCTTTGATTGTCTCTTAAAGATCTCCACCGGAAGCCCATTGGAACCCTGCGCCTTACCAGACTGCAGGGAGTTGAGCGCGGCCCCTATCTCCTCTACGGACAAAGCTGTCTCCAGAGCATCACTCTGAGACTGCGACAGAGTGGGAAGCGAAAAGTGGCGGGGGAATTCCTCACAATCCTGCTCCATCTTGGTGCATACCGGGGTATACACCTCCTCAAGGTGCGTCGCGAACGCCTCCGCGATGTCAGTACTGGTGGTCACAAGAGCGCCCGACTTATCCCGCACTGCCGCCACCCAGGTGCGCTCTCTATCCCTACGCTCCAGCCACGCTAGGAGCTTTAAGGCTTTGTCTCCGACATCATATATACGGTGTTGCGTGGCCAGGGCAAAGGCCCGCGCCTCGCCCTCCGCTAGGTTCCTGAGCTCTTTCTGCTTAAGTGCCAGAGCGTGGCGACTCTCTAGTGAGACTATGTGAAAAGAAGTCTGCGCACTACCTATTGACTATTGTCTAAATCCTCATTTGTAAGTCAGTTTAACAAAGCATGCGTGCTACCCAGTATCAAGACAGCGGGTCTGTGATACTCAATAGATTGCTGGGGGAAAACCACCAGTTTACCAGGTGTGCAGCAGTGTAAAGTATAATATTTTAGAACAAATAATGTGTCAATATTTTACATGCAAATTTAGGTTTAAATCTATTTATTATTGGAAGACAGTGCAATGTAGTACAATAAGCAGTGTGGTTACACCAGGTACGAGTAGGAATGCTCAGCGGAGGCATGATGTGCAAGGCAATACTGGTAATAACAGCAATGTCAAACCTGTCGGGGCCGAAAATGCACTGAACCAAGAAAATATTAGAACTAGAAAAATCCAAGAAAAACTTCCCCCCGCCCTTAGCCCAACCCGCCCTTCCAAACCCGCCCCCTTTCCCCCCTCCCCCCACCCAGTCCAGAGCTCCCAACAGTCTCTCTACGGCTCATTCGGTCAACTTGTGAGCATCTCATGCCTCGAGTACCTAAGGGTCTGTAGCTAAGGGTGCCGCCAGGAGCAACAATCTAAGATATCTAGGACAAGTTATCTCTGTGATTTCAGTCAGCAGTAGGGTCCTAAAAGGTTGCCAGAGTTCCTCAAATTGGTCCCCCTTCCCTGCTGCGGTGAGTGACAGCTTATCCATACCCAACACATGCCACATCCGGTGGAGCCAGCCGGTGGTGGTAGGGACATTGGTGGTAATCTGCAGAGCAGACCCAAGGGCTATGGCCATTTGACGGCCCCTGTGAGAGCGCAGTGGGTAAGTTAGTGCATTGAGAAGGCCCAGTAGAACATAAGCAGGAAAGCGGGGTATTTCTGTCTGGAAGTGTGCGTCTACTTCATCTAAGATGTGTGTCCAGTATGATTGGATGAGCGGGCAATCCCACAAAATGAGTACCAAATTTCCGGTGTGCCCAAAACCCCTCCAGCAGAGCTTATCTTTTGAAGTATCCATTACGGATAGACTCTCAGGGGTGTAGTACCAGTATAGAGATATTTTAGTGAGTGTCTCAGTGAGTCCCATGTGGTACGCTGAGTGCCTAGCTCTATATGCAATGTTCCCCCATTCCTTATGACTCAGGGATCTACCCAGTTCTTTTTCCCATCGTACCCTGCCCGGATTGTAGATGTGCGTGGTTGGCGTCTGAATCAGTTTATAAAGGTCTGAGATGAGCGTTGGAGGTGCGTGAGAAAAGCCAGCGTTCATACGGGGTGAATTTCCTGTCAGCCGATTCTCGGACTTGCGGCTGCAACGCCCAGTGACGCACCTGCAAATATCTCATACGCTCTGTTTCGGGGAGGTTATATTCCTGCTTAAAGAGCTGGAAAGGAAGTACCCCCTCCGAGCTGTAAATATGATACAGGAAGCGGCAACCTGCTGGCCTCCAGTGTGCAAAGACCCCTTTTGCCATTGCGAGGGTGAAGTCAGGGTTGTCCACCAGGGGCGTGAGTGGAGAAGGGAATGTAGTCAAGCCATGTGGTGTGTTGGTCGCATCCCAGACTTCTAGGGGAACCCGGGTTATAGAGGACGCATAGAGGTTGGCCGGCCTATAAGCTCGTGGTAGAAACAGTATCTCCTGCAACGGGCGCCCCGCCACCGCCTGATCCTGAAAGAGCCAGTGTTTGTCGGACTCCCAGTTGCTCCATTCCACCAAATAGCGCAATTGTGCTGCCTGGTAGTATTTATACAGGTCAGGACCGCCCAAACCTCTCTCCTCAGGAGCCAAAGTGGCGAGTGTTCTCTTCAACCGGGGTTTCCAACCTTGCCAAATAAATTGGGCTAGGTCTGATTGGGTTTGTCCTATCCAGCCTGCTGGAGGCCGAAGCGGTAGGGCACGAAAGAGATATAAGATTTGCGGCAGGACGGTCATCTTAACTGCCGCAATGCGACCCAGCCAGAATAGGGGAAGATGTCTCCACCGATCTACCTCTCCTCGGATGCGAGTGCGTAGAGTAGCGTAGTTGGCCGTGACCATTCTGGTCAGAGTCGGGGCGAGCTGAATTCCCAAGTATGGAACTCTATCTGTAGCCCATTGAATGGGTAGAAGGGTCAGCAGATAAGCTCAGGTCGAGGCTGTAAGGGACAGGTCTAACGCTATAGATTTGTCCGTGTTCATCTTAAATCCGGACACCGTAGCAAGCGCCTCAAGCTCAGCAATGCACGCCGACAGCGCCGTCCGCGGATGATCCAAGGTAAGTAGGACATCATCTGCATAGAGGCTGATGGTATGAAGATCGCCGCCGAATTTGATGCCAAGAGCATCCTGATGTTGCCGAATCCGATAAGCGAGGGGTTCCATGTAGAGGGCGAAGAGGAGTGGTGACAGTGGGCACCCTTGTCTCGTCCCTCTCTCGATGGGGAACGCGGTCGATGTGTAGCCATTGACTCTCACTACTGCGGAGGGCGCGCCGTAGCAGTTGAAGATTAGGGTTCAAAATTTCTCCCCTATCCCGAACTTGGCTAGTACCATTTTCAGGTAGGGCCAGTGAACACGTATGCCTTCTCTGCGTCGACCGCCAATATCATGTATTCCCCAGGTATTCGGGAAGCTTTTTCAATCAGGTGGGTGACTTTCTTTGTATTGTCAACAGTCTGTCGGTCAGGGACAAAGCCCGCTTGGTCGGGGTCTACTAAGCCTGGCAGATGGGCGGCCAGCCGCGTGGCGTGGATGCTAGTGTATATTTTGAGGTCAACATTAAGGAGGGAGATTGGTTGATATGCCCCGCATTTAGTTCTGTCCTTCCCTGGCTTTGGGATGACCGAGATAGAGGCACGCAAGAGATCCGGTGGGATAGCTCCTGGGTCCACGAACGAATTAAATAGGCGAGTGAGCAACGGCACTAGGGTGGTGCAGAAGGTCTTGTAAAAGGAGGAGGAATAGCCGTCTGGCCCAGGTGCCTTCCCCACCTTGAGACGTGCGATCGCAGCGACCACTTCCTCGATGCGGATGTCTCTCTCTAGCCATTCCGACTGTTCCGGTGCCAGGGATGGGAGTGTGACCGAGTCCAGATACCTAGTTGCGGCAGTGACATTCGGAGGCATGCCCTCGTAAAGTTTAGCATAAAAGTTGCGGAACGTCTCTGCTATTTACGCATCCTCTAATACAATGGACCCGTCAGTGCACGCGATTGCCTTCACTTTCTGATGTTGTTGGGCTGTTCTGAGCCGATTGGCCAGTAACCGTCCACATCGGTCCCCACCGGTGTAATAGGCGTGTAACCTCAGTACCACATATTCTGACCGGTCAGTATCAAGAGCCGCAAGGTGACCCCGCGCCACCTTGAGCTGTTTCCAGACTCTCAAGCCCCCGTCCGCTGGTGCATGCGTTCGAGTTTCTGCACTTTTAGAGTGAGTTCCTCTCTTTTTTCTTGTCGCATTCGGTTATCGGCTGAGGAAATTGCAATAAATACCCCCCCGAAGGACAGCTTTCAATGCGGCCCACTGGGTTGCTAGCGTGGTGTCTGAGTTCGCGTTGTGCCGTAGGAAGTCTTGTATGGATTCCTGAATCTGTTTCACTACGTCCTCCCAGTCGCCACACTCTAGGAGACGGTAGAGATGGCGGGGTGGTAACAGTCATAGAGACCGGGGCATGATCCGACAAGGATATGACCCCCATATCAACCGACGAGGTGAGAGAACTCACCAAACTCGTCTCTAGAAAGTGATCTATGCGTGTGTACGATTTGTGTGCCGCAGAGTAGTGGGAGTATTCTCTTTACCCGGGATGCCGTTGTCGCCACAGATCGTGTAAATCAAGGTCCCGTAGCCTGTCAGTGCAAGCGGCCGAGAGGCTTCTAGCGTGGAAGGTGCGAGGGCAAGACCGGTCTAAGGTTGCGTCAAACACGACATTCATGTCCCCGCCTATTACAATGTGTCTATCCGAAGTCGCCGCTATTTCTGTGAGGGCAGTGTGTAGGAATTTCTCTTGACCTTCATAGGGACTGTACAAAGAGCCTATTGTGAAAGTCCCTCCTCCCAGGGCCACGCGGTGCACCAGGAGTCTGCCCCTTAGCTCTGCTATTTTGTGGAGGACTTCGCCCTTGAAATGCTTCGCTACTAGAAGTGCTACCCCGGCAGTTCTAGTGGTCCCGCAGGAGAAGCATTGTCCCGGGAACGCTCGTGAGCGAAGCCTGTGACAATCCCGGGCCAGCAGGTGCGTCTCCTGGCGGAGGCAGATATCCGCATGTGTACTTTCCAAAGAGGAGAGGATCGCTCGTCTTTAACCGGGTTGTTGAGTCCCCGCACATTGAGTGTCAATAGTTTAAAGGTGTTAGTCATCGTGGCGTGTGAGGTGGTGGGATGAGGCTATGGCAACCGGCAAGCGACCCATAGCAATGAATGAAAAGAAGTCTCTCCGGACGGCAAGTTCCAAGCAGTGTGGAGGTATAACCAATATGCTTGTACAAGAATTGAGCTCTGGACTCCCCTCCAAACCCCCCCCCCCAACTCCCACCTGACTCTCTCCCTAACCCCAACTGGCAAGTCGCCAAAGAACAAAATTGTCCTGGACCGGTCACAAGTTTGTGGAGGCCCATAGGTCAGATCAGTATTGGGAAACGTGGCGCTGGCGACCTTGCAGCCCCTAGTCCCAGGTCAGTCAACTCGTGGTCCAGACCTGTGGAAGTTCAATGTGGAGAAATGTGGCAGTAGCAGGCCCAATGGCTCCCCGGCCCCTTCCCTCCCCCATGCGAATATAAAGCATTAAATCAACCCCCAAACCTCGACGTGTCAATCAGGGCTCGATGTGTCCTTGACCAGCTCTTGAATAGCCGCCGCCTGTTCCTGGGCCACCGACTCGGAGTCGGGCTTGAGGCCCTTCTCAGGATGGCGGCGTCTCCGTACTCGTTGCCACCCATCAGATTGCGATGATGAGGGTCCCTCGTGCAACCGCTGCAGTGATATTCCCCCAGGCGAGTCATCCTCCGCTACGTCGATGCCTAGTACGGTGCACGTGTCACGGAGGGAGCGCATCTGATGCAGGGCCCCCTGCCATTTGAAGATAATCAGAAATAGAGTATGGTAATCCTTTATCTTGGAGAAAGGACGTGACTGCACGGAAGGATTTCCGCTTCTGGAGTGTGATGGCCGAGAGGTCCTGAAATAAGGCCACTGAGTGACCCTGGAAGCTAAGAGGTTGCTTCTGGCGCGCCTCTCTCAGAATACGTTCTTTCAAAGGGAAGTCCGGAAGAAAGGCCAAAATGTCTGGCGGAGGGGCAGGGGCCCGCCTCGCTAGACCCACTCTGTGTGCACGGTCAATGCGGACCTCGAAGTCGGCTGGTTCCCCGAGAATCTCCCTGAAGAGTTCCTGCAAGTAGCATGACACGCTGTTACCCTCGGCTTTTAAAGGAACACCCCGCACGCAGATGTTGTTCCTCCGGGAACGGTTTTCAAGGTCCTCTGCGTGTGCCTGAAGGTCCACCTGCTGTTCCCGAAGCTGGAGTACCCCCTGACGCAAAAATTCGACTTCTTCGCTGCATGCTTGGTCTGCATTCTTCACTGCCGCCACTCTCTCACCCAGGCCATCCACATCCCTGCGCAATTCTCGTTGTTCCCCGGCTTGATCTTGCTTCAAGGCCGTGAAGTCATCACGCAGGGTATTGAATAAGGATTCCAGGAACACCTTTGTGATAGAGGGGCCCCCGTCATCCTGCACTGCAGTGTTGGCAGGAGCAGTGGGCGAGGGAGGTGTGAGAGTCTTGTCCCCCTTCACAGCGCTCTTAGCCAGCATGTCCGGTATCGTGCGGCCTGCTCTGCGTCCCGCGTTGGCCATGGCCCCCGGTCTCCAAGGGGTGCAGGGTGGGATGGGGGGGGTCCTTCCTCCAGCCACGCGAGAAAAGTGGATGGTCTCTAGGGGCCCAGGCAGAGAAGCAGGGAGCAAGTGGGCGCAGGGGACCCCCCACTCCGGTGCGGCACCCACAAGGGCCTGTCCTGGCAATTATCAGATGGTGTCAGGCAACGGGATATAAGCAAAGGGGTGTCCACTCACCACCCACCTCGATGTCCTGGTGAGCGGCGGAGCTATCCTCGGGTGGCGAGAGTTGGTAGGGCAGCTGTAATGGGCACCGTCAGGGGGCTCGCCGCTCCCAGCTCCCAGCTCCGGTCGCACCCGGTTGCTTCTTCCCCAGGTCGCAGGATCGGCAGGCAGAGCCGCGTAGCCAGCCGAGACCTCCAACTTCGACGTTGCGGAGTAGGTCTCCACGGGCGTCAGGACTGGGCCCCTGTCGCCAACGAAGCCGGGCCAGGTTGAACAGGTCCCAGCTCCTCGATGGTGGGGCACGTGTGACTGTCCAGCAGTGGAGGGCGGCGCCAGGGGGGACGTCCGGTGTGATACAGCGCGCCTGGGCGCAAAGGATGCAAATCCCTCCAGCCGCCCCCAAGCAGGCCCATAGCCGGGGACTCGATTTCCGGGGCCGCAGCTCTCCGCGCGCCACCCGCAGGGGTCACGACCAGGCCGCGGCCAGCCCCCCGCTCCTAGCGAAGCGATGGCAGCAGATCACCAGCCAAGCCCCCCGCAGCGTGCTCCACCGCCGCTAGTCCTCTCAGTCATGGACTCCAGCACCCGGGCGTCCAGTCCGCGGCAGCTAGGCCCCAAAGCCAGGGACCTCGATTTTCGTGGCCACGCGCCGACCAGCTCCAGACACGGGTGCACCAGGACTAGGATGCCACCGCAGCTCCGGAGGGAGGCGGCGGAGCTTGCGGGGCCGCAGAGGGTCACCCCACGGACGTGCACAAGTCCACTGCGCCGGAAGGTAGAGCCCAGGACCAGCGCGCTCAAAGCACCCGCTCACGGTGCGGCGATGCTGCCACAGCGTACAGCTCAGCGCGGCGATCAGACTCAGCCAGATGGGTGCAGGCAGGTCCCCGGCCGGTCAGAACAACTGCGTTTGGCGGCGCCGACCAGGGGGTCAAGAAGATGACTGAGTGAGGGGCCAGCAGGCTGTATAGAGGGGTGAAAAGGGGTTCAGGGCCAGGGAGCCTCCGGATTCATGTCTCATCAGGCCGCCATCTTGGCCACTTACATGCAAATTTAAATCACAAGACTTTAACAACTATATGCAAATGAACTCAGTATATTTAATGCAAAAATAATTTTGGTAAGAAACCAAAAGCTATGACATTGTGAATAATTCAAACTTATTTATAAATAAAAAATATTTTCAAACAACCATTGTTATTGTGTTGCCATAAGGCCAATTGAGAATTCTTGATCACGCCCTCATATCGCAATGCATTTCGGGAAAAACAATCCCTTCTTCAGGGGCACTGTAGGAAAATAAAGATAAACCAATAAACATACTCAATTGTCAGATAAACTCCTCAAGTCTATATTCACAGGAAACAGTAGTGTGCAGTTCATCACATGGAACATGCCTCATGCTGATCTACTAACAGCCAATATCCAAAAAGGAAAGGGAGAAGAAAAAGGAATTGTGTGTTAAAAATACCAATTGCCAAACACCCATGCAAGTGATGCTGAGCAAGTGCTCAAATGAAGAGCTACGTGACCGGATTATGCTGTGACTAAATGTTAGTATGAATTGTTGCCGGCTACTATGGAAATGGACACTTATGCGTGACCGAAACTCAATATCAAAGCAACTGACGTCTAGTGAGCGTCGACTCCTTTATGGATATTGGCTGTTAGTAGATCAGCATGAGGCATGTTCCATGTGATGAACTGCACACTACCTTGATTTTTAATTGGTTATGTTTCCTGTGAATATAGACTTGAGGAATTTATCTGACAATTGAGTATGTTTATTGGTTTATCTTTATTTTCCTACATTGCCACTGAAGAAGGGATTGGTTTTCCCGAAATGCATTGGGCATGAGGGCGTGATCAAGAAATCTCAATTGGCCTTATGGCAACACAATAACAATGGTTCTTTGAAAAAAAAATTATTTATACATAAGTTTGAATTATTCACAATGTCATAGCTTTTGGTTTCTTACCAAAATTATTTTTGCATTAAAAATACTGAGTTCATTTGCATATAGTTGTTAATGTCTTGTGATTTAAATTTACATGTATAATATTGACACATTATTTGTTCTAAAATAGTATACTTTACACTGCTGTGCACCTAGTAAACTGTTGGTTTTCCCCCAGCAATCTATTGACTCTCTAGTGAGGACACAGCCCCCTCCCCCTTCTCCAGCTCTGTGATTTCGTCCTCTAGCCCCCTGATTCGACGGGATTCCTCCTTCTTTTTGGCTCCAATCAGTGCCTGTGCCTGCCCCCTCAAAACAGTCTTGTATGCCTCCCATAATACAATCTGTGATGCTACTGATCCCTGGTTCTCCTCAAAGTAGAGCTGGGAGCCCTCCCTGAGCGTATCGCTAAGCTTATCATCACAGAGGTGCCATGGGTCTATCCGCTGGAACATGGCCTTATTGATGACTGGTCCTCTCAAGATTGCACCCACCGGCGAGTGGTCAGAGAGACCCCTAGCCATGATTTGGGGGTCCGAGAAGTCCCCTAATTGATCAGTACGTGTCAAGAGGTGATCCAGCCTCGAAAAGGACCCATGCCTGGCCGAGTAGAAGGTGTATTGTCTCACGGAGGGATGATGTACCCGCCATAAGTCGCTCAGGCCAAAAGACTCCAAGAAACCCTACAATCCCAACTCCCCCCGGTGGCCCTGCCCCCCAACTGATCTGTCGAGATCAGCGGCAAGGACCGCATTCATATCACCACCCACCATGTGCGTCCCCAAAGGAAGAGTCATCAAGAAGGAGCCCAATCGTGCCTAGGTAGCTGAATGTAGGCCCGGCGGGACATAACAAAAAACAACCTTCCGTCCCTTCCACCCTCCCGCCACTGCCACCATGCAACCAGAATCATCTGTCCACTTCCCAGAAAGTACAATATAAAAAAGGTCTTACGTATGAGAATGCCCACCCCCAGGAGCCAGACGTGAAGCCAGAGTGAGCAGCCATTTTGTACCCAAAACGGTCCAATGCCTGGCATCTGTAACCCCGCAAATGCATCTCCTGCAGGAGAACCACATCAGGGGAGTGTCGCTTCAGATGTTGCAGTACTAGGGTTCTTTTAATCTTGTTGTCCAGGCCATTGACGTTCCACGTCCAAATCCTAACCTGTGTCTGGGAGCCCATTCTGCCATCGTGT
Organism: Lissotriton vulgaris; assembly: GCF_964263255.1. Classification (NCBI taxonomy): domain Eukaryota; kingdom Metazoa; phylum Chordata; class Amphibia; order Caudata; family Salamandridae; genus Lissotriton; species Lissotriton vulgaris. Next base: position 168,070,684 of record NC_141687.1, on the reverse strand, counting down.
CCCACCAACTGTACGAATAGAACCTACTACCTTACCCGGAACCGCCCGCCAACCCTTCTCAAAAAGAACTGACAAAGAGATGAGCATAACCAACCCATCCATATCATACCCCCGTACAAACCCAACGCCCCATTTCCCCAACTCCCCCCTCCCTGCCAGGTGAGCCTCCAACCACCCACCAGTGAAAAATGCAGAGTGCCTGTCACCCCAAACACACAACAAAAACCATACCTGAGGAAATGTGGAATCGCTGACCAAAGAAAGATGCAAATGTATCATAACGGATCACACCCCCTCTCATGCAATTCGACCCTCCCCAGTGTCCCACCCACGGCAGTATCCCCAATCCCCGGCACAACAAACATTGTATAACCGAGTTCGGGAGCAGCCTCAGTCAATGTCTCACACCAGGGTTCCATAGTGAGGCAGACCCCCCCATTCTCCAGGATCCCGACGCACCCACCGCCTCCATCGCTCAAAGGTACAGATCAGGCAGGGTCACGTACATAATTTTGCAAACCCTTACCATACCAAAGTCACTCCGCCTGCTGCCGTTCATCGTTTCTAGGAGCTCTCCCCGCATCTGGGCTCGCCCCCGGTCACCTCGCTCCACCTGCGGTTCCTGTCGCTTGCTCCGCCAGCCCACCATGCACCATCCTTTCAGCCAATCGGCGGCATCCGCTGGCGTGTCGAAGAAGTAGGCCTTGTCCCCGTCCAGCACCTTGAGCCGTGCAGGGAACAGCATCATGTATTTCACTCCTTTGTCTCAAAGGACCCTTTTAATACCATCAAAGGAGCGCCGCTGGCACTGTACCTGGAGCGTAAAGTCTGGAAAGAAACGGATGATGGCATTGTCCCGGTGGAGGTCTCCATGGACTCGTGCCGCCTGCAATATGGCGTCTCTATCCCTAAAATTAAGAATGCGGGCGATGATCGTCCGTGGGGGCTCCAGGCTTGTGCTTTGAAGCTTTGATTAACCGGCAGCCTAATCCTCCCCAAGTTAAGTGCCTCCCTCCTGGGTCGAAGAGTATATTTGAACTGGATCTTAAATCCGTTCGGAGGGGAGGTTCGTTGATCCAAATTCACAAGTTGGTCTCCAAGATTTCCATTGGCTAGCTCAAAAGTAATGTACTCAAACTTATCGTTAAGATGGCCCTGTCTCATCGCTACTATGTATGATCTTATAATTGAAAGGCATTGCCTAATCCAGTGAGTGACTTTATTAATTAATATCTCGCCTTTTCCTTTTATTAAGACTGAGATTTTTAGTTACATTTATTGTATACATTTTATTTCTACTCACACCTGTATGGTTTTCTGGGGTTGTACAGGGGTTACCTTGTGTAAGCCTAATATACTTCCTCATAGGACACCTTTCTGTATTGTAGTTCCTAGGAGTGCACCAGGACCTGCGTGTTTTGGATGACCTTCACTTCCAGATCCACACCGACCCCAAAACCACACTCAGAGGCACACTCCTCTACCGACCTCCAGGACCCCGTGCACAATTCAGCGACGCTATCACTGACTTTATCACCCCACACGCCCTCCCTTCCGAGGAATACATTCTGCTGGGAGACCTCAACTTTCACCTAGAAAAGAGCAATGACAGCAACGCCACCTCCCTTCTGGACAATCTCGCCAACCTCTGACTCAAACAACTTGTCACTACGCCCACCCACATCGCTGGGCACACACTCGACCCTATCTTCACCTCCAGCAAACATGTCTCCTTCAGTCACACCACTACTCTCCATTGGACGGACCACAGCTGCGTTCACTTTATCTACAAAAAGACCACAACTCACAACCATCCTCAACCTACTATGCAAAGAAACTGGAACAAAATCACCATCGACCAGATCTCCTCATCGCTTCTCCAAAACCCCCCTGCCCACTCCTCAAACCCCGACCAAGCAGCCATTAACCTCACCCAATGGCTATCCAACAGCGCCGACATCCTAGCACCGCTGAAAAAACGTCAAATCAAACTAGGCAGCAAAAACGATCCTGGTTCAACGATGATCTTAAGAAATCCAAGAAACTCTGTTGCTCCCTCGAGAAGGCCTGGAAAAAAAAACCAAACACCAGCTCCAGGGACGCCTTCAAAAACGCCACCCACATACACCACCAACTAATCCGATCTGCCAAGAAAGCCGCATTCAAAGACCGACTAGACAACAACGCCCACAACAGCAAGGAATTATTCAACATCGTCAAAGAATTTACCAACCCCTCAGCCAACTCCAACGACATCACCCCCTCTCAAGCCCTCTGCGACTCCCTAGCTTCGTTCTTCCACAACAAAATCGCAGACATCCACAACAGCTTCGACAACCGACCCGGAGACCAACCCACCCAACCTTCTGCAGGACCTTCACCCCCCTTGAACATCCTTAATGACTGGAACCCAATCTCCACTGAGGACACCATCCGCCTGATGAACTCCATCCACTCAGGATCCCCCACAGACCCCTGCCCTCACCACATCTTCAACAAAGCAGACTCCATCATAGCACCACACCTTCGAGACGTCATCAACTGCTCCCTCAACTCCGCCACCTTCCCGGAAAGCTGGAAACACGCAGAACTTAGCGCCCTTCTGAAAAAACCCACAGCGGACCCCACCGAACTCAAAAACTACCGCCCCATCTCGCTCCTTCCATTCCCAGTCAGTCATCGAGAAAGCTGTCAACAACCAGCTCGCCGCCTTCCTCGAAACAAACAAATCCCTCGACTCCTCACAGTCCGGCTTCCGAGCCAAACACAGCACGGAGACCGCCCTCATCGCAGCAACAGACGACTTTCGAACTCTCCTGGACAATGGAGAGACAGTCGCCCTCATCCTCCTTGACCTCTCCGCAGCCTTCGACACAGTCTGCCATAGCACCCTTCTACAGCGCCTCAGAAACATCGGAATACAAGGAAAAGCACTGGAATGGATCACCTCGTTCCTCACCGGAAGAACCCAGAGAGTCCGCCTCCCACCATTCAACTCAGAGGCCACTGAAGTCATCTGCGGCGTACCCCAAGGGTCCTCACTCAGTCCCACCCTCTTCAACGTATACATGAGCCCCCTCGCGGCCATCGCACGCCAACACAACCTCAACACTATCTCCTACGCGGATGACACTCAACTGATCCTATCACTCACCAAAGACCCTAACACCGCCAAAACTAACCTACATGAAGGAATGAAAGAAGTAGCCGAGTGGATGAAGCACAGCCGTCTGAAACTGAACTCAGACAAAACAGAAGTCCTTATCTTAGGTACCTCCCCCTCCGCCTGGGACGACTCTTGGTGGCCAGAGGCCCTTGGAAAAGCACCCATCCCGACGGACCACGCACGGAACCTGGGCGTCATCCTGGACTCCTCACTCTCTATGAACAGACAAGTAAACGCCGTTTCATCATCTTGCTTCAACATTCTTCGCATGCTCAAAAAAACATTTCGCTGGATCCCCACCGAAACCAGAAAAACGGTCACCCATGCACTGGTTACAAGCCGCCTGGACTACGGAAACACCCTATACGCCGGTATCACCGCAAAACTCCAGAATAAACTCCAACGCGTCCAGAACGCATCAGCCAGACTCATACTAGACATCCCGCGTAAAGACCACATCTCTAGTCACCTGAGAAACCTCCACTGGCTCCCCGTCAATAAGAGGATTACTTTCCGACTCCTAACCCACGCACACAAAGCACTTTATGAAATTGGACCCGAATGCCTCAACACACGTCTTTCCTTCTACACCCCCTCCCGTCAGCTACGATCCTCCAACCAAGCCCTTGCTACCGTACCTCGCATCAATAAAACCACCATGGGAGGTAGATCCTTTTCCTACCTCGCAGCTAAAACCTGGAACTCACTCCCCACTCACCTTCGTCTCACTCAGAACCATCTAGCATTTGGAAAGCAACTTTAAACTTGGATATTCGACAAATAACTCCCCACCCTTCTTCAAGCGCCTTGAGACCCTCCGGGTATGTAGCGCGCTATATAAATCTTTTGACTTGACTTGACTTGACCTAAACTTAGGGCTTGGGGTCCCAACCGCTTCCGGACACCCCCACAGGATATGTCAGCCATTAGACCAGCTAGCTCCACAGTGCCACTACCATCCCCTATACTCTGCAGTGGCATAGGAAGTTTCTGGCAACCACTGAACATGACAACCCTGATTCCTTGGGGATCGTGGAAAACAGTACAGTACGTTTCGCTTAGACACTCGTGCTTGCTTTGTCTCAGAAAATACAAAGGATGGCAATGTGGCCGTTTCAATAAGTATTTATTGGTCCAGCGACAGCCTGGTGTAAAACGTGCTGCGACAATCAGAAGACAGAAGCATACAAAAGAGATTGCTAGTACCAATAAAGCAAATGGTAGATAAATTTCTACCATAGTGCTAATAAGACGAACATAAGCAATTCAGATAAAACAGTAGCATTTGCATATTCCTAAAATGTGCGCCCTAAATAATTTACCTAAATGTACATAGCCTAACTTGGATGTGTAGGTGTATATGCGTATAGCTATGTGTATCTGTAGCCATCAAACCCCTAGGGAAGAACCAGCCCCCTCACCTGATGGTTTAGAACTAGGACACTGTTTCTGTGTTGAGGATGATAGCCCGTAAGGGTTGTCAGAGCCCTGCGTGCTGAAGATTCAACATGCAAGGCCCCGTCTCAGCTTGGAAAGCATTCTCCTCTATTTTGAAGGGGGGGGTGAGGGTCTTTTATACTAAAGTGATCACTGCAGGGTTTTTTCTAGAATCAAAATGTTTTTAAAACAATCATAGGTGTTTTGAAAACAATTGTCTATGCTTTTCTAAACAAATGTGATCATGCACAGCTGGCTGTTGGCCAAGGATGAACAAAAGTGGTGACCCTTATACAGAATAATTTTGCCATACCTGGGGACATGTTTATTTACGTCAGGTACAGGGATTATGATAGAAGACTAGGAGCCTGGTGTCGAAGAGACCGGATCAAGGTACTAGGTAAATGGTAACCTGTTTAGAATCATTATTGTTGTGTTGATGGGACAATGTAAAAAAGGGGTATACATGATGGGACTATCCTAAAAGACATGACACCCACTCCTCATCAAAAGGTGAGCTAGGTAATGATCAAGCTAATTCTATTAAAAAAGGCATAAGAATCATTTACAATAAAACATACTAAAAAGCACTTTAGAAGCCTGAAAAATGTCCATAAAAGAAAAGTAATTTCCCCCTAAAAAAGCGTTCAAAAGGTCCTCTAAATTTGTATATATTGTGATTATTGCACTGAGCACCTTGAAAGCCATGAAGCTCAGTTAGAGCTGAGAAGAAAATAAAACAAAGTCACACTCGACCTTCAATTTGGTAAATGTTTAAAAAGTTGCCAAACGGTTCCCAGCACCGGGGAGGCCAAATTCTTTTAAGAATCCTGCGCTGAAGACTCAACATTAATGGCAGTCCCTCCAGAACTTCCAGTATCATGTCAAGTGAGCAGATGTGCATCTCTGGTTCCCACGGCAGCTGCCAGAAAAATTAGGTGCCTGCACGCCTGATACCGATGCCTCTACCGGTTGGGAAGAGCTGATATCCCTTCCAACAGGAGCAAAAGCATTACTTAAAGGCACTACAAATGCTGCCATCAATATGGGAATACGCTGTGGACAACTGCACGTGTGGGCCTGCAGAGGCACCAGTAGCGCTTTTATGTCCGGCGGCGCAACCAATGGAAGTGTCGGACACAGGTCCAACACGGAGCCAAATCCGCCGAAGAGGCAACGGAACACAGGCAGGACATAGTCTAGCCAGACCGGTCTGAGAGACAGGAACCAATGCTCACTCAGCTGTTGTTGCAGAGGCGTAGTCAGGTAGAACACCATAAGCTCACAACAGCGTTGTTCCAGCAGTGTTCTCTCCATTTCTTTAGGAATTGCGATATCCATTGCAAAGTAATAATATTAAAATAAGGATGCCCACTACTGAAAGCAGGACCAAAGGAAGCCCTCTAAAAACGCTTCCAAGTACGGAGTGTATGAAGGCTGGATTTACTCGCAAGATGGTCTGAAAAGTTGTAAAGAGACCAGATCCAAGTCGCTTAAATAAGTGTACGATCCCACTTGTATAAGACATGTTAAAGCTACGATGTACCATTTCTCTGAATTGGATCGGGAAATTCGTACGGACCAGGGCCTGTATCTCTGCTGAAGACCTTACAACCTCGAGATGAAAAGTTTCTGGGGCTGGAGTTAAGGTCACATTTTGTTGAAACAACATGGTTTTCAGTCTGCTCCGCCAATAAAACCGTATACTGGAAACGTTCAATGAAGGCCACAGTGGTGCCTCCCTAACGGTACAAGCCGGGGGGAAACAATGGTTGCTTACAGCAAACAACCCTGCACTTTACTGTGACTAGATATGTGATGCCTGGCACCATCCCACAACAGCCTTGATCATTCAGCACTAAATAGCTTCCGTTTGAAAGTAATTTAAACAAGCATTGGCCATGCCAATCGGTTTTGCCATATTAGTGTATTATAAAAATATATCCTCGGTAAACGTGCAGATTTGGAAAAGCCCGACCCTGCTGCAGCCATGGTTGGAGGCGCTGAGTAACAGACAGCAAACCTCTGTATTAATGTTTACATCAAATACTGTTGCTCCCACTGTGCATTTTTCTGTCTTTATTCATAAGTTGCTAAGAAGATGCTATCCTTTTTCCTGTTTCAATTGAGTATTACTCTTTGAAATCATAAAATTATGTGCAGTGATTCCTTCCAAAAGTCGTACAAAATGAAAGGCCAATAAAACCAGATAGATTTGGTCTGAGCTTTGAGTGGGGTGAAAAACCTGGGTGTCTCTGAAAGGGGCTCGCTTGCCTGGGAGTGCCGAAACTAACAATCACACAGCTGAGAGGCAATGCGGGGTTGGGGGGTGATCCAGTATAAAACCTTTACAATGTGCACCTCAAGCGTACAGACAAAGAGGGTCGACTGAAAACGGCAGGAGGTGCTTTTTGATGTTTTACAAAGCAGGGAAAGATATCAGTTGTTTCAAGAAAAGAAAAACTAAACAGTCTCGAAATTGTTATGTTCTCAAATTTTGTTTCTTATACTGCCATTTTCTTTTGTGAGCTTCAAATTTTCCACAGCAAGAACATAAATAGGAAACAACTTTGAATTTTTGCCATATTTCTAATTAAAATACTGGTCACTAATCCATTTCAGATATCCATGTATGCTAACATTTGGAACAAAACAGTGAGCTTTATTAAACAAGATGCATTAGATTTACCATTAATTTGCATTGGACTCAAGCACCTTTTAAAACAATGCAAAGGCAGCGTCAGAGACCAGGGCTTCCTGCGCGGTATGGTGCCATTTGACATCAGTGCGCATTAACACCTTGGCTGCTAGGGGGTTTTCCCCTCCTGCGCTGGATATGCATGATCCCCATTGTTCATGACAAGGTCAACTCGTCAAACGCACAGCGCAGGTAACGCCCATGACGAGCTGACCTTGTCATGAGCATGGAAGGGGTTAAATACTGTTTGTGATGTTGTGTAGATAGACACATGTCGTGCAAAATACAAACGATACGATTACACACTGAAAAACAGTTTTTTCTTCAAAGGTAGTTATCAGAGAGGTATCATTGATATCGTTTGATGGCATTGCAAACTGTGCTTACAATAACCACAAAACAGTATGTCTACACTATACATATATGATGAGTATCGCACACTGTTTAGCATATGTGCGCATATAGAAATCACTGCTCAGGCCAACCTGTCACAAGATGCAGTACTGATTTAGCCAAAGACAGGCAAATTAACTACACACACAAATTTGCATAAATGAGCTACACGGCTATATTTCAACAAAGTATTGATAGTTGTCCATTCTTAAAATAACTATATCTACATTTGCATGAATACATTTACAATTTGGGAGTATCGCAACAAATTAACAACATGAAAAATGGCTCACAATTAAACACAAAGCCTCACATATTTGTCTGCAAAGATATTACCACTCAAACAGATACTCACTTTTTCTCATTCTCTCTTCATACACACACGAACACATTAAACACACTGACAACAAATCGACACCATAAGACAAACATGCATACGCGCAAACACACAGAAAATGTAGGAATACACTATGCACATGTATTTGGAAAGAAATAGACAATCAGGTGCATTCATGAGATTTCAATATGCCCATATATTGGAAAACTCTGCATATTTAATTTGAGGAATGATATAAAATTGTGTGCTATGTTTAGTTTTAAAAGGCCTCTTTTGTGAAGTACACACATTTATTTGGGGCCTTACTAAGTCTACGAAGTGCAAGCTCTGAAGGGGACAGCCCCAAATATACTGGCGACAGCATTTCTAAATGGGAGATAAATGCCCATTTTAACGAGGCAACCTGACCCGCATAATCCTCGCAGGGGAGATTTAAACAGTATGCTTATACTGCAAGGTTTCAGTCCAAATTACTGGACTGCTCTTAGAGAAACAAGGCCCACATCCTTCTGAAAGTATCTCTTAATTAGGTAACAATAACATTTGTTATTTACTAAGAGCCTCCCTAGCAGCTTCTATTGTTATTGTTGTTATTAAAGGTCGCCTACGTTTAACGCAAGGCTGACAGCGAATTAGAATAAATGAATTGCATGAGAATATATATATATATATGTATCCAAAGACCCACTCTTCTCGAAAGAATTGCAGCGGAGGCAAGAGGGGTTCCAAAGGATTCTCTTTATTACTCAGGTGCACAGAAATGTTTGAGGAGGATGCATTTCGGCGATTTGAGCCTTCTTCAGCGCCATTCCCCACGAGTTCCTGAGCAGAAATATTACCCAGAGTCCTGCAAAGTCTGTATTTGGCCTGGCAACACAAGACTCCACACCCAGCTCATTCAGCTCACCTGTAGGAGTCCTGCTGTACAGTAGGCAGACTCCAACTCCCAGCTTGCATCATGTTCATGCTGCTGGGCCGGTGGTGTGGGGTGCGGTTCTGGATAGTAAGTACCGGCTCTAATGTCTTATTAATCTGCAGGTTGGGTTAGTAGGTTTTCCTGGGAGTGCTCCGTTGCTGTAAAGAGTTCCTCCGGTCCAAAACCGATCAGATGGGGAAGGTGATGTGCAGGGACAGCCACATAGCCACATGACGTCCTAGAGGAGGTAAATACCTCGCTCCGCACTCGTTTTCCCCAATCTCACGGTGGACTCCGGATTTGCCGATCCCTCGGCACACTTTTCACTGCAAGGCAGCTGGTCGCCAGTCTAAATCCAGGTCACTTCTGATGACAGGGCCATCCGTATGCGCTTCTGGCTTTGCGCAAATATATCCAAAGACCCACTCTTCTCGAAAGAATTGCAGCGGAGGCCAGAGGGGGTTCCAAAGGATTCTCTTTATTACTCAGGTGCACAGAAATGTTTGAGGAGGATGCATTTTGGCGATTTGAGCCTTCTTCAGCGCCATTCCCCAGGAGTTCCTGAGCAAAAATATTACCCACAGTCCTGCAAGCTCTGTATTTGGGCTGGCGACACAAGACTCCTCCCCCAGCTCATTCAGCTCACCTGTCGGAGTCCTGCTGTACTGTAGGCAGACTCCAACTCCCAGCATGCATCATGTTCATGCTGCTGGGACGGTGGTGTGGGGTGTGGTTCTGGATAGTAAGTACCGACTCTAATGTCTTATTAATCTGCAGGTTGGGTTAGTAGGATTTCCTGAGAGTGCTCCGTTGCTGTAAGGAGTTCCTCCGGTCCCCTCGGACTGTCAAAACCAATCAGATGGGGAAGGTGATGTGCAGGGACAGCCACATAGCCACACGACGTCCCAGTGGAGGTAAATACCTCGCTCAGCACTCGTTTTCCCCAATGTCACGGTGGACTCCAGATTTTCCGATCCCTCAGCACACTATCCACTGCAAGGCAGCTGGTCGCCAGTCTAAATTTGGGTCACTTCTGATGACAGGGCCATCCGTATGCGCTCCTGGCTCTGCTCAAATATATCCAAAGACCCACTCTTCTCAAAAGAATTGCAGCGGAGGCCAGAGGGGGTTCCAAAGGATTCTCGTTATTACTCAGGTGCACAGAAATGTTTGAGGCGGATGCATTTCGGCGATTTGAGCCTTCTTCAGCGCCATTCTCCACGAGTTCCTGAGCAAAAATATTACCCAGAGTCCTGCAAGCTCTGTATTTGGGCTTGCGACACAAGACTCCTCCCCCAGCTCATTCAGCTCACCTGTCGGAGTCCTGCTGTACTGTAGGCAGACTCCAACTCCCAGCATGCATCATGTTCATGCTGCTGGGCTGGTGGTGTGGGGTGCGGTTCTGGATAGTAAGTACCGGCTCTAATGTCTTATTAATCTGCAGGTTGGGTTAGTAGGATTTCCTGGGAGTGCTCCGTTGCTGTAAAGAGTTCCTCCGGATCCCTCGGACTGTCAAAACCGATCAGATGGGGAAGGTGATGTGCAGGGACAGCCACATAGCCACACGACGTCCTAGTGGACGTAAATACCACCGTCCGCACTCGTTTTCCCCAATGTCACGGTGGACTCCGGATTTGCCGATCCCTCAGCACACTATTCACTGCAAGGCAGCTGGTCGCCAGTCTAAATCCGGGTCACTTCTGATGACAGGGCCATCTATATATATATATATATATATATATATATACACATATATATATATATATAAATATAAATGTTCATTGTACTGTAGGGAGACAGTCGTGGCAGGCTCTCTTTGGCAAGAGGTCAGTGCCAGCAAATATCACATACAATACGGGCTTCAATAGAATATAAACACAATAAAGCCCATCTTGACTGCATGCCAAGCTTGTTCGTGCCCTTTTTATCTCAGCCCATGCCTGACATATGGCCATGTCTGAACTGGGGTAGCTTGGTGAGCAAAATAACGATGGATTAAACCCAGATCTGTTACTGGGGGAGAATGTTTTGCCATTGTGCAACATTCCGTCCATCATCTTGTGTGTTTTGCTGTTCACCCTATGTGGGCAGGGTACGCCCAGACGTGGGTCCCGTGCTCACTAACCCACTGGAGTCAATCTATCCTGGCTGAAGACGGCTGATAGCCAGAAACCGGTCCTAGGATGCTTGATTCCGGTCTAAGGAAGACATGGCTTGGCAGTTCGGGCTGGACTGTTCCCATGAGGCACAGGTTCAATACTGATTTGCATATGGCCATTTCTGAACTGGGGTGGCTTGGTGAGCAAAATAAAGATGGATTAAACCCAGATCTTTTACTGGGGGTGGATGTTTTGCCATTGTGCAACATTCCATCCATCATGTTGTGTGTTTTGCCATGCCTTTTTTTGCACCTGTGCATGGTTCATCACAGGCCTTGGTGGTCCCTCAACGTTATTGAGCCTTTCTTTTAGAACTGGCTCATGAGATACCCTTGGCAGGACACTTGGGTCAGGACAAGACCTTTGCCCGGCTTGTCCCCCACTTTTATTGGCCTCAGATGAAGGTGGCGTCCGATACTTACTGTCGGACATGTGTGTCTTGCCAAGCCAGTGGGAAAACAGGGGTGAAGCTGAAAGCTCCCCTGGAACCATTCCCTGTCGTTAGCACCCCCTTTGAAAGGGTGGGCATCGACATTGTGGGGCCATTGGATCCACCAACTTCAGCTGGTCACAGGTTTATCCTGGTTCTGGTGGATCATGCCACACGGTACCCAGAAGCAATTCCTCTGAGGACCATTACTGCACCTACAGTGGCAAGGGCCCTGATGGGGATCTTTACCCGAGTGGGTTTTCCCAAGGAAGTTGTGTCCGACAGGGGGGCCAACTTCATGTCAGCATACATGCGGGCAATGTGGAAGGAGTGTGGGGTTACCTACCGGTTCACCACTCCTTATCACCCACAGACCAATAACTCGTGGAAAGGTTCAACAAGACCTTGAAGGGCATGATAAGAAGTCTGCCTGAGAGCCTGCAGAGGAAATGGGATGTCCTCCTACCCTGTCTGTTGTTTTCCTACAGGGAAGTGCCACAGAAGGGAGTGGGCTTCAGCCCCTTCGAGCTTCTGTATGGGCACCCTGTACGCGGTCCTCTCAGCCTGGTGAAAGATGGATGGGAAAAGACTCCCAGGAAGCTTCCCCAGGACGTGGTGAGCTACATGCTGGCTTTCCGGAGCCAAATGGCTAAGTTGTGGAAGCAAGCTTCTGACAACTTGGAAGCCAGCCAAGCAGTGATGAAAGAGTGGTATGACCACAATGCTCACCCGGTGGAGTTGGAGCCTGGCCAGAAGGTGTGGGTGATGGAACCTGGAGAGCTAAGTGCCCTCCAAGATCGCTGGACAGGCCCCTTTGAGGTGAAGGAGAAAAAGGGTAAGTCCACTTACTTAGTGGATACTAAGACCCCCCGACAGCCCCTACGGGTGCTTCATGCTAATCGCCTCAAACCCCACCATGAGAGGCCCGAGGTCACCTTAATGATGGAGCAGAGGGAGAGGAAAGCGAGCCTCTCCCTGATCTCTTTTCGTCTCAGGAAAAGGATGGGTCGGTGGAGGGAGTGATTCTCTCACCATCCCTGACTCCTCAACAGCAGAGGGATTGCCGCCAAGTCTTGGAGCAATATGCCTCGCTGTTCTCCCTTGTCCCGGGAAGAACCCACTTGTGTACCCATGATGTGGGCACAGGAGACAGCCCACCTGTGAAGTCTAAGATCTACCGGCTGTCAGACAAGGTGAAGGCCAGCATCCACAGTGAAGTCACAAAGATGCTGGAGCTAGGAGTGATTCAACCTTCTAGTAGCCCCTGGTCCAGTCCGGTAGTTCTGATACCAAAAGCTGCCCCGCCGGGCACCACTCCAGAACTGAGGTTCTGTGTGGATTACCTGGGACTGAATTCAGTGACAAAGACTGATGCTCTTCGGATCCCAAGGGCGGATGAACTCATTGACCGGCTGGGAGCTTCCCAATACTTGAGTACCTTCGACCTCACTTCTGGGTACTGGCAGATCTCCCTTACAGATGGAGCAAAGGAAAGGTCAGCCATCTCCACGCCTGAGGGTCACTACCAGTTCTGTGTGATGCCCTTTGGGCTCAAGAACGCTCCTGCCACTTTTCAGCGGCTGGTGAACGAGGTCCTCACTGGAATGGAGGCTTTCTCTGCTGCTTATCTGGATGACATCGCTGTCTTCAGTAGCAGTTGGGAGGATCATTTGCGTCATTTGCAAGCTGTTCTCCAGGCCCTGAAACAGACTGGCTTGACAATCAAGGCCAGCAAATGTCAGATTGGGCAGGGGTCGGTGGTGTATCTAGGCCACTTGGTGGGCAGGGGAACGGTGCAGCCCCTCCAGGCGAAGATCGAGGCTATCATGGCCTGGGAGCCCCCCAAGACCCAAACCCAGGTCCGAGCCTTCCTGGGCCTCACAGGATACTACCGTCGCTTTGTGAAGGGGTATGGCACCATTGTGGCACCCCTCACTGAACTTACATCTAAGAAACAACCCCGACGGAAATGAAATGAAAATTAGGCTTATAAAGCGCTACAGTTGCCCTGAGGCATCCAGGCGCTGGAGCTAAACCAAACAAACCTGACCACTGAGGTTACTAGTTGTTGAAAAGGAGGGTTTTAAGCTGTTTCCTGAAACTGGTGAGATTTGTATTGTTTCGCATCTGCAGAGGGAGGGTGTTCCACAGTTTGGCAACGTTGTATGAGAACGAGCGTCCTCCTGCTCTAGTTCTAAATATTCGAGGGATTTTGGCAAGTGTAGCAGTTGAGGAGCGTAGAGTTTTATTGGGTTGGTATGGGGAGATCAGGGAAGAGTTGATTTCTGGGCCCGTTCTCCAGAAACTCTGGTGGGCGATGCAGAGAGCCTTGAATTTTACTCTATCCCTGACAGGCAGCCAGTGTAGAGTTTTTAGGCCGGATTTTATTGAGGTCCTCCGAGGGATTCCCAGGAGCGCCCGGGCAGCACAGTTTTGAGTGCGCTGAAGTTTTTGTAAAGTATAGTCCGGGGCTCCAAGATAAAGGGCATTGTTGAAATCCAGCCGTGATTGGATCAGGCCCTGTATGGCAATTTGTCTGGCCTCGAATGGAAGGAGGGGAAGAATTTTTTTGATTACCCTGAGAAGGCCAATACAAGTGGCTGACACCTTAGTGGCCTGAGTATTTAGGCTCAGCGATTTGTCGAGCCATACTCCCAGGCTTTTGATATTGTCTTTGGGGAGAGGGGGAGTGCCCATACTCGAGGGCCATATTAGCTCCAGAGTGGAAGGAGTTGCTGGGCCAAGGAGCATGAGCTCCGTTTTATCATCGTTAAGCTTCAAGCATGAGCTCGACATCCACCTTTTTACGTCCTCCAGGCAGGCAGCCAGGTCAGGTGGAGTCTGGAGACCGCTCTTCTGTGAAAGGGAGACCACCAGCTGGGTGTCGTCCGCATAGGAGATGATATTAACACCATGCGGACGAACAATCCCAGCCAGCGGCCTCATGTACACATTGAAGAGCGTAGGGATTAGGGAAGAGCCCTGCGGCACTCCGCACCCCAGTGGCCTACTGGAGGATACAGATGTACCGTCGAAGACCTGGAAGGTTCTGTCTGACAGGAAGGATTCCAGCCACGACAGGGCATCTCCGGATACTCCCAGGTCGGCAAGACGGTTCAACAAGATCTTGTGGTGTACCGTGTCGAACGCGGCGCTTAGATCGAGGAGGATCACTGCCAATGATCCCCCTCGATCCAAGATCCGTCTTGCCTACTCGGTTACAGCTAGTAGGGCAGTCTCTGTCCCATGTTTCGGGCGAAAACCCGTCTGGGAAGCATCAAGGAGGTGGTTGTCCTCGAAAAATGTCGTCAGAATGGTGTTGACGTGCTTCTCCAGGATTTTTGACGCCCATGGGAGCAAGGAGATTGGACGGTAGTTACCCGCATTAGCTGGGTCCAGGGAGGGTTTCTTTAGGAGGGCCCGCACCATTGCATGCTTCCAGGTTACGGGTACTGTCTTACTCAGTATAGAAGAGTTCAGCAGTTCTAGCAGGGTGGGGAAGATAATGTCACTGGCTAGACCCAGTGGGCCTGGAGGGGCCGGATCACAAGGGGAACCGGTTTTTATTTGTAGGGCTAGTTTCTTTAAAGTTTCCATTGTTATCAAGGGAAACGATTTTCGGGTAGTCTGGACGGAGGCTTGTCAGCGAGCCTTTGTCACCTTGAAGCAAGCAATGTGTACTGCTCCCGTACTCAGGGCCCCTGATTTCTCAAGAGAATTCATTGTCCAAACAGATGCATCAGAACATGGCATTGGGGCAGTGTTATCGCAACTCAACGAAGAGGGCTTGGATCAACCTGTTGTCTTCCTGTCCAGGAGACTGCTTCTCCGGGAAAAGAGGTGGAGTGCAATTGAGAGGGAAGCCTTTGCGGTGGTTTGGGCTCTGAAGAAGCTGCGACCATACCTGTTTGGTTCACACTTCCTGGTTCAGACTGACCACCGGCCCCTTCGTTGGCTGATGCAAATGAAAGTGGAGAATCCCAAGTTGTTAAGATGGTCTATCTCCCTACAGGGAATGGACTTCCGGGTGGAACATCGGCCTGGAGTGGACCACGCCAATGCAGACGGTCCCTCTAGATATTTCCGCCTTAGTGATGAGAACTCCCAAGGGGTTGGGTAGCTCTCCCCACTTTCAGCTGGGGGGGACGCGTGTTAGACCTGTCCGCTCCTGAGAGTGCCCATCCATTTATTATTTATTTTTGTCACCCTTGGCCTCCTAGTGTTTTTATTTTTTTTATATGACCACCAGGATTTTTTTTCTAGTTTCGTCAGGGGGTTAGGTGTTCCTTGAGAATGACGCATTACCTTTCCTCTGAGGCCTAGTCAACCTCCTGAAAATTTAGAGAAACCTAAAATGGTGTCCAGCAACTGCCATAACGGACACTCCATTGGGGCAGTCTCATTGAATACCATGGAGAAAGTTCTGGAACCCTCTAGCAGGTTCAAGTGGACTGGGGTCAGCCTATAAAAGGCTAGTGTCCAGGCGGCCATTTTAGAGCAAGAGAGAGCTGGACCCAGTCAGGAGTGAGGCACATAGTGAGGGAGTTAGAGCAAACTTAAAGGTTGAGACCGACCTGCGGGCCAGCAATGCTCCTTGTTTAGACGTGACCCCTCTTTGTATGACCAAGCCCTGAAATTAATCTCCACAAGAACCCTCAACTGGCACGAGAAGACTTCAGTACTGCCTGCTGGCACCAGACCTGTCAAACTGTGAGCGAGTAGCGCTGTTTAGTGGTTACCAAGTAAATGTGCCTCAAGCTTCTCTTCCGGTACTACTGCAGAACCGGAATCAGCGTTATGGCGAGCGAATTCCAGTGAGGGAGCAGCGTGTGAGGGAAGCAACACTCACCGTGTCTGTCATTGAGGTGAAGCAACTGGTTTGCCAGCAGCGCGAGGCTTCCCCTGCTTCGGAGCAAAGACCGTCAGCTGTGAGGGAAGAGTTTCCCCAGGGACCACAGGAAGCCCCGAGTGACGTCGGGGAGGCGGAGCGGAGGTGAAGGCTGAAGACGACAGACGGATCGGAGAAGGCGGAGCCTGCGGCAGGAGGAGGCGGCGGCGGAGGTAATCGGAAGGAACACCCCTTCGTGAGAAGGCCTGCGTGACAGAGCGTCGGATCTCCGCGACCTCCAGGAAGCAAAGCCGCCCAGAGATCTGCGTCGGAGTTCTGCCTCTTCCCCTTCCCCAGCTCCAGAACGGAGCCGGTGCACGTCCGGGACTCGTGGGACACCTGCTGAAACCCCAAGTAAGCCGGGAATAGTATTCCGGAAGCGGGAGGAGTGAAACCACTGAGCTGCACTCGCGAGTGAAGGGGGGGGTGAGCAGGAACCTGGACAGGGGTGAGACGAACTGAGGTGACGGAAAACCACCTCCGTGACATTCCGAAGTGACACCAGCTGAGGGGGCAGGCTTAATAGATGAATTGCTGCTAAAACACAGGTGGAAGACAGAGACAGGTGGAAGTAGTGAACTCCTAAACAGTCTAACAGCTGAAGCGATTGAAGTCCACGAGACTACTGATCGGAACGGGTGGCCACAGAGCGACTTATTGTTAGCACCCTCCAGTGTGAGAAAGAATAGGTTACCCCCTGTGGGAACGGAGCAGTTGTGGGGGCTTTGTTGATGTTTAAGTAACTTGTCTGTCTTCTTCCTAGTATATCGCCTCCGGGGGAGTGACAGAGGAAGTTGTGGGGGTCAGGTTGCTGCATCACTTTAACACACGCTAAGGCTGCCTTCGGTTAACTCAGGGTAATGTACACGACCGAAACTTCTGGTGGAATGTTATCCTAGTACTGTGACCTAACTGGTGGGGAATTATACATGCCGTAAGGTGGCAAAGTGTCATTGTTGTTACCAAGAAACTTCAGTTTGAGAACCACAAAAAAGTGAAAGCTATTGAAATGTAAATGAATGAACTGAACACTATCCATTGAATGTAAAGAAACCTATTGTATTGAGCTTATACCCTACAGTGATTTAAAAAGAACAGAAAAGGAACCAAGAGATACATTTTTATAAAAGGAACTGGTATTTTCATAACTTTGGTGTGGTGTCCTTATTTTTGGGGATAATGTGCTGAGTTACTGTGGGTGTGTTTGTAAGCATTACACAAAAGCCTCAGAGGTTTAGCTTTAACCGCTCTGTGCCAGGCTACCCTATGTAGTCTAGAAGTTCTAGGTCTAACAACACAGGATTGTATAATCTAATTATGAGAGAGCAAGTCTTAAACATTGTCAGAACCAGTTATTACACCAGCACCTGGTAGACTCTGATCTGACCTCTCCACAAGCATTGGGTAAGAGGGAAGACAAATGGATCAGAACCAGGATTAGGCCTAAGAACCAGGGTGGTGACCAAAAGAAAGAATCAACCAAGCCTCAAGAGAAGGGTGGGAATAAATCTTCAGATCAAACCACATCAGGGCCCCAAAAATCCTCTGAAAAGGGCGGGTCCCAGAATCCTTCCAATACCCAAAAGAAACCTTATTGCCATACCTGCAAACAGGTAAGCCATTGAAAAACTGACAACAGTTGCCCAAAGGTCAACAATAAGGAAAATATTCCTCCAGGTAATACTACAACACCTCCTGTTACTTCTAGTAGTAATCCCCCAGGTGGTGGGAGTGCCCCCAAGAATTTGGTTGGGTATATTTGGGGAACTCAGGTGGACTCTGGCCTAACCAGGTCTCCTACTACAGATACTCTTGTCTGTGAGACTGGCATGGGGTTTGCCAACTTCACAGCTTGTCCCAACACTTTGGACAAGTACAGACAGGAGCCCCTCATCAATGGTCTAAAAGTTGAGGCCTATAGAGACACAGGGGCTAGCATCACCATGGTGACTGAGAGCCTAGTCCCCTCAAGGCAACTTATACCTGGAGCCACATACCAGGTGACTAACATTGATGGAGTGCAGAGAGATCATCCCATGGCAGTGGTCAATCTCAGCTGGGGAGGTGTCACTGGTCCCAGGAGAGTGGCAGTGTCATCAAACTTGCCTGTAGATTGCCTACTGGGGAATGATTTAGAGATCTCAGCCTGAGCTGAGGTAGAGCAAGAAATCCATTTTAAAATGGTAAACCTCCATGGTAAAGTTAGTGGGCCACAGCCCCAGTCCAAGATGTCCTCCCTGAACAGGTCAGGAGGGCTGTGCCAGTCACAGCCCAATCTCAGACAGATTCCCTCCCTGAACAGGTTGGCAAGGCTGTGATGGTAACAGCCCATACCCAAACTGAGTCCCTTCCTGAAAAGGTTGGTGGGGTTGTGATGGCCACAGCCCAAACTCAGACAGATAATAGTGTTGTGAAGCCTGAAACTATGGATCACTCCACTCAAACAGAGAGCATTGAGGAGGAAGAGAAATCTCCCTCCCACCAGACTTTAGGAAAGGATCAGCCTCCTCAGGGAACTGATCTCACCCCTTGTGAAGAAACTGCCCCAGAGGTTGTCGGGCCTAGCCTGGCAGAACCCCTGATGTCAGAGGACCCTTCCAAGGTGGGACCCAGTCTGGAGCAGGTAACCTGCCCCTCTCTACCCTGCCTCAGTCAGCCCAGGGCTGTAGAGGTCAGGGAGGCCAGTGGTGGACCCCAAAGGGCCCCCTGTCCAAAAGATTAAGGGCACTGAAGCTAGCAGACCTAGCCAAGTGAAAATAAAACACACTCCTGAGGGATCCCCCTTAAATTTAGTTAGGGACCTCCCACAGATGGACACTGTTGGGCACAGCCAAACTTGGGACCTGAGGGCTCCAAACCTGACCTGTCCCTCCAGTAAGCCAAACAGAAGGACCCAGCCTCCAGCTTTAGGTAGCCAGAGGCTGACCCTGAGAGCACACTGCAACTCAGTCCTGGAAAGAAAGGCATATATGGTGAATAGTGATTGGAGGAAGTTGAGCCCAACATTAGTGGAGTCTCACTTCAGTACTCCATCCCAACACCAGCCTTTTACTTTGCCAAAACACACCACAGGTAGTGATTCCCTATGGTGGAGACCCTCAGATACCCTTAGGGTGAGGGATTGCTTAGTGGACCATAAGATAGGGGGTAACCATGCCAGTGCATATACAACCTAATATGGCCACTCAGGCAATATAGGCTTACCTGGTCAAGAATAGCCTTATCTCCTTTCGTTTGGGGGGGGGGGGGGGTTATGTAGGAAGGAGGATATTTGACTATGGTTGCCCCCAACTTTTTGCCTGGTGTTTTGCTGGTTTTTCGACTTAGTTGACCTGGGGCCCTGCTATTCAGGACCCCAGGCCTACTGCTCTCTCTGTAAAATGGATTCCATGTACTCTAGGTACATATCTAATTGGATACTGAGTCACCTTATCAGCCCCTATACAGTGTACCTTAGGTACCCAGGGCTTAGGTGCACTCAGGGCCTACCAGGGGCTGCAGCATGTATTATGCCACCCCTGCTGGCCATCCAAATCTGACACAACTGGCTGATCAATCAGCTGGGGCAAGGTGGTGTAATCACCCTTTGCTTTAGATACAGTATACCTATATCTAACCCTAAAATGGACACATATACTCCTAGAAGTCACTCCTATGGCAGGCCTTAACAATCCTGGAGGCAGAGTGCTTGGAATTATACGAGATAGTGCTCTGGCATGAGCTGAGACTGTCTTCAGCTTTCGAAACCAAGTCCTTTAGCTGTTTCCATGATAACGCTATACCATATACTCTTAAGTGCATTATAACCTCGCGGTTATTGCTAACTTTGGCATAGCATTATCAAAACATTTCGAGTAAGGTGTCATACGAATTGGAATACTACCCCCTCGCCAATTCTGGCGACGGGGGTAGCATTCCACCCTTCTAGAGGGCCACGCCATGTACCTAACTGTGAACCCCGGTTAAAGTTAACCCAAGCCTCAGCATCACAAAATGGATGCTGCCACCACAGACACAAGTTTGACCTCCTGCTGCTGGGAGTCCTTCCAGGGAGGGAGGCCTGGACAAAGGGTTTCCTGCCTTGGGAGGTGCTAGCACCACCCCAGACAGGATTTTGTGTATTGGGTAGGACAGGGCTGAAAGGAATGAGACATGCCTGGGGCACACAGGGTGTCCCCCCCGTGCATACACCGGTCTAAACCAGTTCCTGGGGCTCTCCAGACCCAGCTCTGGCGCAAGACCTGACAAAGGATAGGGGGTGTTACCACCCCCCTTCCTGGTCCCACCCATAGGAGGGACCTAGTCGTAGTACATCCCCCTTTAGCAGGATAAAGGTAGAAGCTGGTCCCATTCCGAGTTAGATTAATCCTGAACTGAAACTCTACAAGAAGAAACTCTCGACTTCAACTTTCTGCTAAGAAGACTGAAGAAATCTCTCTTGTGGGCAAGGAGTGTCCACCCTGCACAAGCAGGCACCATCAGCGTCCAGCGGCTTCCCTTTGTCGTCTTCCCTCAAGGATCCAGACTTCAGAGCCCAACGAGACCCAGATTCCCAGACCTCTCCGACCTCTACCTACATCTGCAGCACAGCTGAGATCCGTGGGTGCGACGAGACACGTGGGACCGGTCATCTTGAAAAAAGCAGCACTTCGCTCCAGCACGACTTCTGAGGTAACCTCGTCCAAGTGCTTTGGGGACTGAGAAGCCCCGACCCCGAGCAGCTCCTGCACCGAAGACCAGCCCTCCAGCATCCACGAGATCTACGTGGGGCCCTTCTGCCTGGTTGCTGCTCGACGCGTTGTCTGGTCACTTGCTGGCTGGCTAGTGACCTCCAAGACGACGAACCTTGAAATCCAATCTGCTGGTCTGGTTGCTCCAGACTGGCCCCTGCTTCCCTGCAAAGGAGAAGCACCCCGGACCCTCCTGGTCCACTCCAGACGCCGTTTCCACTCACCGTGTGGGTTGCCTTTGCCAAGGCCTGTTGACTCCAAATCCGGATCTGACACCGCCGACAGCGAGAGCCTTCGTTGGACAGCTCGTGCCTCCATCCTGGTCGTCAAAGACACCACCTGGTCCACGTGGCTGCAGAGTCAAGCGTCCACTCTTCACCCGATCGCGACGACGACATCTGGTTCCACTCCTGGTTCCACTCCAGTCACTGGCTAGTGACTTTGAACATTGTCCCCTCTGCTTTCAGGTTCTCCTCTTCACTGATCCACCCTTGGATCACACCCGACATCTTCCTCCTGGTCGCCTGCAGCATCTTTTCTTTCAGGCTCCATAGACTTCAACGCCGGAACCCGACACGGCTTCGCTCCTATGCACCCGCAGCCTGTGGGTGAGGTAACACGAGCATTTCGGTGCTCAAGTGTAGATTGACTCTCCCAGTGTCCAGTTCCACAGTCGTTTTAGTCCTAACTAGTCAGGATTGTCCGTACTCACCTTTTACTTGAACTGTACTGTCCATAGACGTTGTTACGCATCTCGCATGCGAGTTCATGCTCTGCACACGCGTTCCGTGGGCCTCCTATTACTTACCCAGGGTTAGGGTAGTGTGGTCCCAGCGATCCTACAGCCTCTGGACAGCTCCATTCCTTCTATCGACTTTCACATTCCACTTACTCAGTATATGGTTTGTTGTGCCCCTAGGGCAACATTGTGATTGTGCAACTTAAACGTATTTTTCTTAAGAGTCTTGTCATGTGCTTAGCCCTCTGATCTCATAAAGAGTTCAGAGGTGTTTGCGAGTTAATAAATATCTTGTTTATTTTCATAACTACCGGTGTGGTGTCCTTTCATTTGGTATTCAAGCGGTTATATGTGGTAAAACAGCTGGCTTCACATGCCAAAAGAGTTTAGCCTAAGACTGCTTCGTCCATGCTACCATTAGGATAGCTGGTCTATAAGGTTGACTTACAACCAATCACCATAAGGGTTGTTTGGACTGATACAAGGTGATCACTAGAACTAGTGTAAGTGCAGGAAGAAAGTGGTCCGAGTTCAATTAGAAGTAATTTTTCAATTATTTTGCATTAGTGTGTATTTAAGAAACACCACATTTTATTGTTCACCTTAAATATTAGTAGTATTAAGAAATCAGTTGTATTTATTCCACATACAAGTTTATTCGTTGTACCTCTAACTGCATATATTTACTTCAAGGTCAACTGTATTTCATCAATATAATTATAAAATCATTGCATTGTAGGTGCTCTAAGTGCAAAGAAAAAGGGGAGTGAAGGGTTTGTGAGGGACAAGGTAAAGGTGGTGTGACAATGTTGCATCACATACAAATCATAACGCCTTTACAATTAAGGTAATAACAACGTTTCCACAATACATCACACATAGGTAAGATTCAATCTTTCTTTTTTTCTATGGTGTGTAGAAAGAGTAGGTGTAGTCTACGTTTCGACCCCATAAGCGTAAAAGGGTTAATTATCCCTCATGTTGGGGTCTTCATCAGGACAGGAGAGAGAGCCTGGAAAACATAGCATTGACTGGTATTAGTGGTCTATGTGGTGAATAGACACTTCAATGTAGACTGATTTTGGGGATTACCTACATAGAAAATGGCGGACGGTAGTTCTTGTGTCGCGTCTAGGGCCTGGTTGTGCTCCTAATCGTTTCTGAAAAATAATATAATGAGGGAGGTTTAGTGGGAATGCTCACTGTGCCAACTGGCAGGAGAGTGAGACGTATTGGTTTCTACTTACTTCAAATTATCTTATAATGTAGTGAAGGTCATTTGAAGTTCTTCATAAATGTTTCTTCATCGTGCGCCACACATCATTCTAAAATGGGGCATGAGACAGATGTTGATCAGAAACTGTGAATCCGACTCGCTTAAACCATTTTTAACTGAAGGTTTATATTCAGTGCCTGAGTAATTAGTCAATAACTAATGGAAATCTCTTGGAAATCTATTAACACCACCGTGTTAGTAACACAGTTATATGCATTCTAAGCAGTAACACAGCATTCCTCTCTGGTTACCGCTATTGTGTCCGTCGTTAACGTTACTGTGCTTATTATAATTGATTAAGGCCTGCGGGAACAGTAATTATCACCGCCAGGTCGGCACAACTAATATAAACATGCTGGTTCTACGGGTCTTCATAATCTTTAAGGTGAAGAGCTAGGTAATGGACACTTTGTTGGGCTTTCATACCTGGATTGGAACTGCAGCGGACTGCTCGCGTTGCGTCCTCCGAGGTTGTGGAGATGCGATACTCGCGGTGCTGCCGCTAGATGCTGGATGCGGGAGGGCTCGTCATAGGTGGCCAATCAGAAGCTGCCATGTGTGTATGCCGTGACGGAGCCTGGGGGACTGTCTGTAAAGAGTGTTCATAGGACTTCACTAGTAGCAAGGTCTAGGGGATGTCAACCCATGGACTGGTATATTCGTATTGTGGATTTTGTATCGCTTGTAGGATACTATAAACATAGGCTCCGAAAGTGGGGCAGTACTTCATAGCACCCTAATGTGAGAGTATGGTACGGAGTAACGATATTTGTTCTAAGGTAGAGTATGTACATGACAGAGAATTACCTCAAATAAACAATATTGTTACATTTATATTTAGAATGGTCATGTTAACATCCATATACACGTACATGATCGGAAGACTCGCGATGCTCTTAACGATAGAGGTCTGACAATTATATCAACAGTGTCCCCTTAGTACTCCATCTCATAAGGTCTAGCGATTCTATCAACCATGTCCAATCTGCATTTTCTGATCATATTACTGCACATCATCTGAACTGAGGAATTTGCCAAATCATTACTCATCTTTTTAGACATCATAGAAATGTATCACATTATCACAGTTTATGACAGTTTATAACATGTTTATAGTCATAATAGTCTTGTTGCCAGCCTATGTTGTACTTATTTTATGATCATATTACTGCACATCATCTGAACCGACGAATTTGTCAAATCATTACTCATCTTTCCAGACATCAAACCTTACATACCCGGCAGAGAGCTTCGATCCACCAACTTGGCCCTGCTAACTACCCCCCGTTTCCGAAAGAAAAAGGCCGGAGGAACGAAATTTGCAGTTCTCGCCCCTGCTTTCTGGAACTCCCTCCCGACGGAACTCCGGATGACATCCTCCTATACTGAGTTCCGGAAGGGCCTCAAAACTCTACTCTTTTCCCAAGCCTACAAGGTCTGATCCCCCCTGCTCCTGTCACTCCCTGCAGTCCAAAAGCGCCAAGAAACCGCTTGGTAGTAGAGTGCTATATAAGCATTTTTTAAATTTTAAATTCAAATTATAGAAATTTACCACATTATAACAGTTTATAACAATTTATAACATGTTTAGTCATAATGGTCTTGTTGTACTTATAGTGTCAGCGCTTAGGAGCCTACGCCTGACAGCGCCGAGGTGCCTGTTAAATAACTGTGCGCCATTCATCTGGGGTGAAGGATGGTACCTTACAGCTAAGATATATTGCTGTTGTGTATTATCTTGGTAAAGGATAGTACCTTACAGCTAAGATATATTACTGATGTGTAGTATCTGTCTGGGTAGAGTATTGGCATGTACTGTGATTACTCTGGATCAAGTCCTGCCATCTGTGCAAAGTTCGCATCAAGTTCATTTAGACCTCTATTTATGGTGTTGAACTTTTGCATCCATTTGCATTCTCTGATGTGTAAGATGGAATTGAGATTGCCACCTCGCGGTCCCAGAACTAGTGAGCATCATATATCAGCCCAACTTCTCACAGACATCACTTGTCATGATGCAAATCTTGATAAAGCATGCCGTGGAAAAGGGGGCCAAGTTGCTATCAGAGATAGAGGGCATAGAAAAGGAAATAGAAGCCTGTGAAAACATCGAACTAGTAGAGAAAAACTTAGAAATCCTAAAAAAGAAAATTGAGGGTCATCAATGTCATTTGAAAGACAAAAAATTAAGGAAAATTAAACGAGACGACAAGGATTATAAAGAACTTTTCTACACTCTTTAACAAATAAAGAAGGAATATTTTTTGTACAAATTCTGCTCGTCTTAGAGTTTGTGATTCTGCGCCCCCACTTAAGCTAAAAAGTACTCTATTATCTGGAAACACAGCGACGTCATTCAGCAGCTGACGTCGGGGTTGGCTGCACATTTATTCATACTTATCTGGAACTGGGACTAAAGTACGGCAATTCTAAGGCCCGCTGCTGCTTTTTTTTTTGTACATGTGAGCAATAGAGAGGAAGGGGTCACAGAAAACGAAAGCTACAAACTCAGTGATTTCTACTTGTGGCACAACCCCCTAAGACATCATATGCACAGAGACTTAAATTAATCAAATAATGGAGGAGCCGGGAAAGACTTGAAAGTGTTCAACCATAAATGTCTGAGGATGCGAACAATATTGGAAAATTTAGGGGCAAGCAGAACCCCTTGGGATATAAAAGGGGACAAGAGCGACACAAGGGTGAGAAGAACTTAAGGAACATGAAAGTGAGGAGGAGTTTCAATGAGCTGAATATGAGCAGTGGCCTCAGCAGAAGGTGAGCGAGGATTCATGGGGCCTAAAAAGAGGCCAAGTATTAAGGGATTTGAGGTTAGTCAGGAGTCTCACCTGAGGGTGAGCAGAAGCCTCGGGGGCATGAGAGTGAAAATGAGTCCGAGAACTAAAGGGCAGCAGGAGGTTTTGAGAACTCAGAAAAATAGCGTGGGGGACCTGAAGGATTCCCTGAGCCTCTGTACCTAAAGTAAGTAATGGTAATTCTGTAAAACTGAGAGTGAGAAGCTGTAGGCAAAGGGGCTGAACAGGAGGACCTTCTGAGAGCTAGGAGAGAGTAGGCCACAGAACCTTAAGGTGATCAGAGCACCAGGGGAGATTAGAGTAAATAGAAGTCGCAGAGATTCTAGTAAGCATGGGCCTCACTGACCAGAGGATTACCTCACCTTCCGGATAAGGGTGAGCGAGCACAAGTTACAGGGCCTAAAGATGAACATGGATATCATGGAACCCGAGAGTGAACAAGATACCCAGGGCACCTTAAAAGGAAGCAGGAGCCTCGAGGACCAGAGAGTGGGATTGCTATTAGGTATCTGTGGGTAGTTTGGGACTTAATGTGAGCAAGGCCTGTGGTCCCTAATGAGGAACACCTGAAGGTATGATTCTATAGTAAACATTTTTTCTGTGCAAAGTAAGGATACCAAGAATGAGCAGGTGCTTTGCAGCCTAATGGCAGCCAGCCCATAAAAGAATCTCAGGATGAGTACGGGCTAATAGACCTAAAGGCGAGCTGTGGATCCAGGAACATAGTCATGAGGAGCTGCACAGGCATGAAGATGAGTGACAGCCCAATAGGTGTGTGAGCATCACTGGAAACACATATTGGCAAAGCCAATAGTTCTCGCACAGTTGACCTCCTGGCTGCAATGACATTGGTCTTATTTGCATCATGACCGTGTGGCGAGTGCATGCATAACAATTTGTACATACATGTGCCAGCATCATGACATGGGCACCATTTTTATTTCTATTTACCACTCCAAGATAACAGATGCCACATGGATCAGTAAATGAAACATTTTTTAAGCACAAAAGTGCTTAAAGCAATGCTGAGTAGCTCAGAAGCAAACAGCAGAGTAGCTCAGCAGCAAACCGCAGAACCCTCCAAACGTTTTTTTTTTAAGTCATAGGTCTGTTACTGGTTCGGGACACCACGGGGAGAGTTGAGGGAAAACAACAAGAGTTGCCAGATGGAAAGCAGTGGGAGTGGGCAGAGAGAAATTAAGCTAAAGGTAGTGGGAAAGAGGGGAGAAGAATCACACATGGGAGAGGGGAGAATCATAGGAAGGAACGCGAAAAGTGAGTGCGGATTGCAGATTGCAGAAAAGCACCTGAGACAGATGAAAAACAAATGCACTATAATGGGAGTGCTTAACCTAACAGACAAAATTAGTTCACTAAAGTGAGCAGTGGAAAGACACAAGTCATCCATTTAAGTGGATGGTGGAGAGACAATGCTCAAGAGGAGGGTCAAACACGAGATGTGCAAGGAAAACAATCCAATTAATGCAATTGCATGCAAGTGAAAATTAGGCCAATCGAAAATTAGGCCAATCGAAAACCTTTGGCAACTGTGGATAAAGGCTAAAAATTGTGTCACTTTGTCAATATTACTTACCTTAAAATGTTTAAAGGAGTAATGTACCACAATATGAGCCTTCAAGTACTAACACGCAATGTTTTACAAAATACTGGCATGCACGAAAGAGGGATATTTATTTTGGACGCTAGTGGTGTCATTTCCAGTCCAAACTAGGCCCTGGTTTTCTTCTCTAATATCCAAGCGATATTTCCTGACACATTAAGGTAGCATATGACCACGACGCCCAATGGCGATCAGTAAACTAGGTTAATATGTGTACAAATGTTTAATTAAACCTAAACTCTTAGGTTTTATCAAAAAGTAGAACAAGAACACAAATCGTGAAGAGGTCGAGACTCTAAATAATATCTGTCTAAACGCACTACCTCTCCACTATGCATGCAGGCTACCTCGCACGATGTGCTCGTGGCTAGTTTCCGGTACCCTATCTAGTGTCGTCTTGCCTGCATCATGTGGGCCTAGGGCCCATAGCATAACACGTACCGGTTCTCCACGGTTGAAGCGTCCGCCTCTGCCTCTGCCCACGAGTTTGGATCAACACCCTACGGTGCACTTCTTCATCCCAGGGACAACCGAAGAGACGCAATGCATTACACGCTTCCTCCAGCACGAGCGCGAGCGACCTGTCAGACGTGCAGCCGCTCCCACTGTTATCGCGCGACGGCGTTGCCGTTTTATGCACGTTTTTATGTTCGAAGCCCGATTGGTTGGAGTTTAGAATTTGAACGTCGACGGTGGTTCCTGAATGCGCAGTAACGGTTCTATCGAGCGGTGGGAGGGACCCAGAAGGCCGTAACAAGAAGATATAGAGGAAATAGAAGTGTCGCAAGGTGAGAGAGTGTAGGGGCAGTCCTGTAAGAACACGGAGCGAAGAGAGGTGTCAACCGAATGCAGAGTGCTTGGAAATAAGGGTTGTTCTTTAAATCGGGGATGCAGGGGCTTTTTTCTTGGGTATTTCATTGTCCTAGACAAGGATCAGTATGGGTCTGAGTCTGAGAGTAATAGTATAAGGCCCTGGGGAAAAATAAATACCAGTACATCCGAGGGACTGTTCATGACTTCAGAGCTCAAGATTGTTATATTTTGACATCGTGTGTTTTTTAAGAGTGTGTGATTAAAGGTCTTATACCCTGAAGCCATAGAAAGATGTGTTATAACTTGCCATCTGCTGGGTTGTTGCACGTTAGCTCTCGGGAAAGCAGCAGTTGAGATCAGGAGGCTCCAAACTGGACTGCAGAGCGTATCAGATCTCGAGCTTAGGGGCTGTCATTTTGATGTCAAAATAAGGTAGGAGCTGAGGTTAGTTAATTTCTTAACTTGCTATGTGAAGTTCCTCGTTTTGAGATATGAGGGTGCAGTTTGCCTGAGACTGCATTGTGGAAGAAATTGACAGAATGTTTTATAATTTGAGATTGAGATATTTTGGGGTTTGATAGGGTTGTGCATCAGAACGTCTGTTTGCCAAACCATGAGATCAGATGGATTGTAACTTTAAATCAGGTTGGGTCAGACCTAAAGATCAAGAAGGGTCTGGCCTTAATTAGAGTGTACTTTTAATTAAAGGAGTGCCAGAGATTGATGCATGGAACCCATCCTTTCTACATTTGTTTGCATGTTAGAAGCGGAGGCTAGGTGCTTCCAGAATCTGGGACCAAGTTACAATAGAAAATGGGATCAAAGGGTGCTTTAGATTAGAGTTTTTCAGAATTTGAGATTGTTGTGCTCCAGAGCATAAGATTATAGCATGCCAGAATTTTACAACAGTTGATGCCTCTGCTTCAAGATGAGGTGTAGTAGAACTGTAGATCAGGTGGTGCCAGAGCTTAAAATCACAAGGTTTGAAAACCTTAAATGAAGACATGTCAAATCTCAAGATCCTCTGGAGTCCATTTTGCATTGGACTAACCATGATGTTTATAGGTGTTAAAGCCAAATATTGCTTAGTGTGAGTCTTTGATTAAATTGAGCAAGTGTACGAGATCACAGAGCAGGTCTGTCAGTTCTGAACTAAAAGAGCCAGAGTGTAATAGCGAAAAACAAATGCCAATCTGTCATATGGGCCACTCTGGTTTTAAAGGTCATTGAGAACACTGTGTGTTCTAGCGAATAGTCAGAGGACACCAAATTCTTTGGGAGTAGGTGTTTAACAGCAGATAGGAGCGAAAACCTGGGGTACTATAATCTGAAACATAAGGTTTCAGTATCTTGGTAAATATAGGTATTAATACTCTGACACTTTCTCATATTTCTCTCCACAGAACAAGTTGCCATAATTTTGGAAGCATAGAACCAATTCTGCCATTGCCGCATTTGTGTTCTCTGGGCTTGCCTGAGCATTCTTTTCAAGGTCCATCCTGCTTTCTGAAGGAGCAGGCGCCCACAACACATGTCTTGTCATGTTATAAACCCCACAGTTAATGCCATGGAGATCGAGGATGCACTTCTTTCTACCCCAATCAATCCCAACAATTTCCCTGCAAAGTTGTGGCGCCTAGTGAACAGCCCGCGATACCAGTCTATCCGATGGGACTCACGCGGAGAAGGTGTCATCATCGACCAGCAGCTTTTTGAATCTGAGCTTCTCTGCCCCTCCAAGCCACTAGACGAGGCCACAGAGCTGTTTAAGACCACCAACTTCACCAGCTTTATCCGCCAGCTAAACCTTTATGGGTTCAGGAAGGTTGTGCTGGGGGTTGGCAGCAATCCTGGTCAGCTCCACCCTGGTGGAGATCTGGGAGCAGGCGATGGGCACCTGCACCACTTCCATAATGTCCATTTTAGGAAGGATCACCCTGATATGCTGGTCAACCTGAAGAGGCTGACAAGTGCCAACAAAGCAAAGCTTGCTGCAGGCCTAGAGGTGAACTCGAGACCCCCAAATCGCTTTCAGAGATTACTCACCAACTCCCTGGATTCCATGGGTAAAGGTGATAAACATGGTAAGGCCTGCCAAAGTTTACTCTCAGAAGGAATAATCCAAAGATTGCTATATCTCTAATTTTGTAGAATTTTGTCTGTTTACATTGCTAGCTGGGCATCTCTGCCAGTATAATTAAAAATGTAAATCTGTTCCCCGTTTCCTAGCAATACACCCCACTGTTTCGGAAACAGTATGAAGCCTACCTCTGCTCGTTTTAACACCACATCTTTTTTTTCTACAATTTTTTATATCCTTTTCAGTGCATACACATGTAACCGACTGGGTCTCAGATTCCTTGTGCAGTTTAAAACACTAGTGATTCAAGTCATGCTGAAATAGTTTTCCAATTATAAATAAATGCATTTAAAAAAGGAAAGACACCAGTTAATTTGAGCCCTTCACTCTCTAAATATATATAGCTATATATTTCAGGCTTAGGGAAAAATATGACACCAACGCGTTTCAATCTCTCCGTCTTTTTCACAGCTTTATAAGTCAGTTTTTCCATTTCTATTTCGGCTCTTCTGCTATTATGCTGTATTTTTGGAGAAGTAGACCAAAAATATAAAAATGAAAAAAATAATTTCCATCTTGTATTCTAAATTTGATTCCAACTTCTATAAATAATTTAACAATATTTTGATTCTGCTGGTAGTCGATCCTAACCATCCATCAATTTGTACATTATTCAAATCGCACATGCTAGTCATTGATCTGTACATTTACCTCCTCAGTGGCTACACAATTAAATTCTCTAGTTGTAAAGGTCTAATTCAATGAGAATTATCATAAATTAGCAGCACTTTATATTATAGAAACATGTAAAAACAGACAAACTGTTGTGACAGTACATTATCATTTATATCAGCAAATGATTCTTAATGATTTCACTTTTATGGAAGCCAGTTGTCACCTCAATGGTAAACTTTGTCTTTGTTGTGGTTTCCTGGACCGTATATACTCTGTAAATAATGAGATGCTGTCCTAAAACCTGCTTGCATTTAAAAGAGCACCAACCCACCCCTTTCATTCAACAATAATTTATCCTCCTACTTCAAGGAAGATATCTTAATATTTATCCCTAATGTTGTCACTTACTGGGTTATAAATGGAATTGAAGCTCTTCCTCCTTATTCAGTTCATTCGGTTGTCTTGTTCGTAGCTATATGGTGTATTTGGATTCCAGTTGCCTCAATCTGAGCGTGCAATTTCCTCCTCTTTCATTCCTTTGTACCATATTGATGGCATAATATTTAATCGTTTTGCAAATGTCTTGATGTTCTTTCATGTAACGTTTCGATATGTCATCTGCATGTGGGATCTTTGTTCTGCACTGCTCTCACATGCTACAAGATCATTTTTTTAATGAACATATGGTACTGCCAATGTACTTTACTCCCCATTTGCATTTAAGGACATAAACAATATATTGTGACTCACAAATTAGCCTTTTGTCAGTTGGCACAGATTACCTATCTTTGTTTGGAATGTTTTAACATTCTTAACAATTTTGCATGCTTGACATCATTTACATTTGATGAAACCCATCGATGTCTTATCTAACCAAGTGGGGTCATTCTTGTTCTTGAGGTGGTTCCTCACGATATTGTCCTTCAGTAGCGGAGCCCTTCGAAATGTAATATTAGATAGTATTAGGGAGAGGTTGAAACGTGTTGGCGTCGTTTTTTTCCATAAGCCTGATTTCATTAATTTCATACTTTGACTCTCAGAGTGCATAGTTTTCTTTGGATTGAATCGATGTTACACAGGTTTGGTCACCCTTACACAAGCACCCACTACTGAGCACACTCCAGCATTTTTTACCAGCAATGAAAAAGTGTGTATGTGTTTGTTTCCCCTTTCTTTAGTACATTGCTATGCAAGTAAAGGTGGAAAGAAGTAGGCATCTCAAGGAAATGACTTTGGGCCTGCAATCAACAAATACTTTTTTCTTGTTGTAAAATACTCAAAGTTTTTCTAAATGTTCTTGAGGTCTGGGCATATGTCTAACGCTGCAACATAACTAAAGAAATCATGTGTGTAATGACCTTGCCTAGCAAAATGTGCCATGGTGTTTCACACGTCACCAAGCATACGTTTCCTAGAGTTGGAATTATGGGTATACAAACAGATGAGGACTCCCTGTACTTGCATGTTCTAGATTGCTTTTTCAATGTTTTACAAACTGCATATATCAAAGGTTGTTGTTTATAAAATAATGTATTCTTATAATTACTTAGTGATTCCTCTCCCATCCAATATTCTTAGTTTGAACTGGTTTTTAGAGACTACTTTAACGTTTTCAAAGGGTTTGCGCCTACTCTACAGAGAAGGACAATTTAGTGTTATTAATATTTTCATCTCAGCCTTTTGTTCATTGAGTGGTTCATGATCTTCATCAGCAATCGGTTGATTGTAACTGTCATTCAGGACATATGGAGATTTGCTAATATAGTTTTAAATTCCTTTTGATGGGGCCTTTGATTATCTGACTGCTTCTATTTCACAACATACTAGATTTTGTCCAGTTGAAACCATTCTTTATAAAGGTATCCTCTTTTTAGTACGCATACAATCAAGTGCATTTACACTTGGACTCCTGTATGTCACGCTGGTATATATTTGAATTGAGGACTACTTGTATATGGTAAACCAGTTTAGTCTGTATGTCCTGCTTGTATGGGTTTTACGTTGCTCTCCATTCTCGTGTATGTTGTGCTCATATAAACATTCAAATATTACAATTCTAATTAAAACTACCATTTATTTTCAATTATCTCCCTGTCTAGCAGGCTACCCAGCTATCTTTCTACCTAGCTAGGCAACACTATTTCGCTATCTATGTAACCCTCCCTATCTCTCCGTCTTTCCAAGTTTCTCTATTTATCCATCTTTTAAACCATATTTATCCATTTGTAATAGGGATTTACAAAAACACTACAAAAAAGCATTACGAAAAGGCAAGAGGCTGACTTCCAATACCAAACCGATGTTTTTTTTTCCCACTGGTGTTAGCTAACACATTTTGATTTTACTAAAACTATGCGCATAACAGAGCTATAGGGGTTTTCAGCCAGACTTCCTCCATTAGTCTGTTTAGTTCACTTCAGTGCAAGGCACTGCTTCGGTAATGTTAGCTTTTTTAAGACCAAAAAGATATTTTTTCCTTTAGCCAATGTTTTATTTTTATTTTTATGATTGATAGGCCTCGATAGTTATCCTAACAATAAAGTTTTGCAAAGCCATAACGGATCAAATTAAGAATCTATGTGTATGCTGCCACCTCTTCATTGATACCGCTGTGTGCAAGTCTCCATATACAGATGAAAAGTCAAACCTATTAGCTTCATTTGTGCTTGTTTCTATTGTATAAACAACTTTCACCGATGCGTTCTAAGAGGGCAACATTTTGGCAAACATGCTGGGAAATCCTCTTTGGCATTACCAGTGCCCCACATTTCCTGGTCCCTGAGCTTAAAATTCACTGAAGTAATTGGATTTGTTTTAAGTACAAACAGAGAAATCATTTTGTTTTATAAAAGCAAACTAAGGATAAACATCTAGATAACACTTAGGGTACGATTTATATTCATGCAGACGGCCCATTGTTCTACCGGGGCGATGCAGTAAAGTACTTGGAGCGAACACTTCTAGATTTATAAATGACTGAAAAGCAAGCGGTCATTTATCAATCTTTGCCAGGAAGCACTGTCACAGTCTTCCTGTCAATGCATTTCGCTGTTTGATGCAGGACTTGTTCAACATGACACAATCTTGCAGCAAGCAGTTTAATTTTTTTATTTTCAAAAAGAAATTCCCCAAATAGGATTTAAAAAAAAAAAAAATACTACCCTCAACATGGGAGTCCTCTCATATAGAGGGGAGCATTTAGCAGTTTCCACTGCCCCTTAACTATGGGGTTTTACTGGCAGTGACGGGCAGTTAAAACAGATCTCTAATTCCACCCATCTAAATTAGGTAGGTGGAATTTATTCTGCCTCCAACAGCCCTGTGGCCTCCACAGGGCCGTTGTAGGGGTTTAATCATGGTGAGGACAGAGTAGGCCATGATTAAACCTGTGGTCCGCCTGCATCTAAATCGAACAAGAGGACCATTATCTTGGCGGTAAGCATACAGTGACACCGTTGCGTTGGAAAATGCTTACCTCCAAGACATAAATCGAGCCATTCATCTTCTGCTCTAGTACTCAGTCTTTCCAACTTCATTTTAATTTTTACCAAAGCAGTCACTCACAAACGGTAGATGGTCCAGCATGCAGCGGCCAGACTGGTGTTGAGATGGCCTAGAAAATCATCAGCTACTGCGGCAATGGATGCCCTCCACTGGCTACCGATCTGAAAGCGAGTACTGCTTATAGTCCTATTAATTAATTTTAGACCTTTCCATTCAAAAAGGACCCACATATCTTCAAAAGAGTTTTAAGCGATAACCTTCCAATGCAAACTCTGAAATCCTCAAACGCAAATTTGCTGACCATTCCTTCCTTTAGACTG
The DNA here is from genome assembly GCF_964263255.1 of Lissotriton vulgaris. Lineage (NCBI taxonomy): Eukaryota > Metazoa > Chordata > Amphibia > Caudata > Salamandridae > Lissotriton > Lissotriton vulgaris. The sequence goes on along the minus strand of NC_141687.1, from coordinate 168,035,686 downwards.
ACCACCAAGGGGGGGGGAAAGCTTTGGCAGTTCTAGGGTCAAAGGCTTGGAACAAACTCCCCCTGCACCTTTGTCAAATCAGTTTTGAATCGGTGTTTAGGAAGGTATTAAAAACCTGGATCTACAGCCTGTCTGATACGCAGTCCAAAAGACTAATCTGATTTGTGCGGTGCACCATGATGAGCAGTTGAAACCAGCCCTTCCATTCGTCTGGTTATTTTCTTAGAGCCAAGATGCTCCTTGGAGTGATAGCTGCGCTCTATAAAAATATCCTTACATTACATTACATTTACATTAATTTGCAGAACCACAGATTAATTACAGTCTCTGGGTGAGAAAAAAGTGAGTGGAGAAAGAGACGTGGAGAGAGAGAAAAAGAATTACGCTTATGTACTTTCAGACACTAGAGAATGTTATTAGTAAGTTTGCCCACTGATCTCCCACTCCAAAGCTTTGTCAAAGTCACACTGCTGCCATGAAAGCACTTCTTCTCCCAAATGGATTACAGTACATGCAATTCTTAATGTATTCAGTCACTTTCAATTACAGGCAGAAGAGTTTTTACTTGATGAGTCTGTGAGATGCACCTTCTCAATGAAGTGATACTTAAAATGAGAGACTTCGATCAGCATTTCAAGCACTTCCAAATCGACTTGAATTCTCTGCCAGTGAGGAACAAAATTCCAGAAACACGTGTTTAAAAGTACAGTGCACTGGCTGTGCAAACACATAACCAACACTCTACTACTTGTTTGTAATTTAAAGTTACTGTGTTCTTGAACTGCTTCTACCAAAATGCATCCGGGCAGACTAGTACTGTTATGCCAAGCAGTGTTCTCCTCTCTCCTCTTAATTCGGAAGCTATGGCAGATATAGTATTACTTTAAATCCAACCGAGTATTTGGGCAAATCACTATCTTGAGCACTTGTCTCATCTGGCATCCTTAAGAAAGCGTGGTTTGTTCTGTGTAAAATAAGATTGCCCACTCTGACAACACAACAACCTAAAATCTTTATAGCTTTTTACTTTGACAGAACCAGTAGGTTATGCCATCTCCGCAGAGATGTATGGCACATTTATTATCTGTATTCACCTAATTCTGTACCTCAGTGTGCACCACCTTCCCATCTAGTACTGCTAGGCCATCTCAATGCTTGACATCTTCCCTAGAAGGCACGTCATATCGCGTTCAACAGATTTTAATTCTTAACTGTGTAGGCTCTCTTCTTTGTCCTCCAGCATGTAATACTCACCTGTTATCTTGCTAGCACCATCTGTTATTAGCTCATTTTCTTCTCCCAAGGGAGGATGAGTGTTGCAAAAATAATTTTGTGGGTTCTCCTTTCAGTTTATACTTATTTTTTCTCTGTGCTTTGAAATTATGGTTTTCATGCACCTGGCTTTACCAGTCCCTGCTGCTTTCACTCGCTGGTGTGGCTGAGAAAAAACACTTCCTTAGGTGGTTAGTAGCTTCCATGTTAAGCATTCCTTCTCTACTCTTCTTGTGTCTCAGGTCCATAGCTACAGGCAACATCGGCTGTTGGCCTTAGTTAGCAATGGTCTATTCTTTGTGTGGTTTGTCTCATCATATTATGCATTCAGCAACCATGCAGACAAGTTTATTATCTTTAAAAAAAAGATAAGCTCCTGCTGGTCCTAGAGGAGGGGTGTGTGGCCCAAAGCAATCCCCATTACAAGAAAGGTGAACAGTTTAACCATTATAGCATTACAATATGATTATACTATCATACTCTTACCTAACGCTACCTCCGCTATCACAAGCATAGTGTAGTACTCTCTGCCAGATCCCTTGGATTAGCCTAACCCCCAATATCTGAGTGTGATGTGTCAGGAAGTCGGCCTGTGTAGAACAGGTTATCGTCCTTTGCAGGATAGAGGTCAGAGTCAGCAGGACTGCATCTCAGCTATAGTGCATGCCCCTCCAGGACAATCCCAGCAGAGCTTCTCTGCTGAATGTATTGCAGAGGCTGTTCATATAATAACAGCACTGTTCCAATCGTACTGTGTGCAGCGCTGATGAGATGGTGTGTCTGGAGCCAAAGAGCTGTCTCCAACCAGGCAACTAAATACAAGGGCATTGTGTTCCATGTACCTACCCTTGGAGTGAGTGTAAAAGCAACATGTTAATAATGCTTACTAAGAAATATGCTGCATGCAGAATTCCTTTCTAGTACATAAAGTAATCATTAGAAAAAGATGCCAAGCTAAAACATGAAGCTAAAATGGAGACTTACCCCCAGATGCATCAAGCATCGATTTTGCGATTCTTTATTAGCGAAAAATAACGTTTCGCTAATAAGGAATAGCAAAATGCTATGCAAGAACTTGCTTAAAAAATACCGCTTTCTTAAAATTCCTTAATTGCAACTCGCAAATTGCGAGTCGCCATTAAGGAATACCTCCCCATTCATTCCTATTGGCCTCGAGGCCCATAGGAATGAATGGAAAGACAATCTCAATTTGCGATTCTCAATTAGAGAATGGCAAATTGAGATTGCAATTTCAAGGGTGCTAGGGTGTCAAAAGGACACCCTGTTGTACCCCTGAAATATGCATATGGGTAGATCTTGCACACACACATGCCCTAAAGGCATGTTTGTGTGTAAAATGGAACTTTGAAAAATGCACTTTAGTGCATTTTTAAAAGTTTTTGCAAATTACCATGAAGTTCAACTTCATGGTAATTTGCGACCCCTATTAGCGAAATCGCAAATTTTTTAACTTGAATGCATTGCATTTAAGGAATCTCAATTTGAGATTCCTTTAATGCAAGTAATCGCAATTTTGCGATTTCTTTAATTGAGATTTTTGCCTTTGGGATGATGCATCCCAAATGCAAAAAAATCGGTCGCAAAGGGGCAGATTCTTAGAATCTGCCCATTTGTGAGCGGGTTTTGGCTTGATGCATCTATGCCTTAGAACGGGCCTTGTTTCACCTTACAGCACTCTCTTCTTGGCCAGAGGGAGACTCAGCTAAAAGTGTAAGACTAGCCTAAAAGGTTATAAAGTATACTTTAATAATCCAAGCAAATGAAAGCCATTAACATTTAAATTGCAATTTAAAAGAAAGCAATTAATAAAAAATGAATAAAAGTCCATTAAAAAAAAAAAACAAGAGGATGAATTAAAATATAGGAGACTCCTGAAATGCATCCCATGTTTAAAGAGTCAGTGGGATCCTAGAAGATCACCTTATCCACAGGAGATGTATCCATGGTGACCTGAGGAGGAAATTCTAAAATAGTCAACGTGGTCATATCCAGCCGAGTCAGCCAATGCTGATGGTGTGACAGATGATGCTGTAACTCCACGAGGAGAGCCAGATCACAGGAATTCATGAGCCAGAGCATTCATTCTGGCTGGAGATGGTAGCCCACAGTAAGCACCTGGGAGTCTCATGGGACAGAACTGCAGATGAGCCCTCAGCAAACGTACTTGCAGTTCCATATCCGGAGATTGATCCCATTGCATGGTAAGACATAAATCCAGTGCACACTCTAAAGGGCAGTACAAACAGTGAAACACAGGCTACATGCAGTGTAACCATACAGGTCTAAACGGCAAAGAGTAGTTGTCGTTTAATTCATGAAGTAAAGATAATCCAGAGTACTGCATCATGTGTTCATGACTCAGCAGGATGTGTGGTAATTCCACCACCATTTGGCCTCAAGGTGCAACATCCTTAGGGAGCTACAAAATAGGACCTACATTGCAACTAGCAGTAATAACACAAGCGATATGCTTCCAAATGCAATGGAAACCAAAGAGTATAAAAAGTACAGAATCACTTAGAATAGAGAAAGGAAAGTGCTAACAAAGCCAGACCTGGTCACTTTAAAAAAGTGTACCACTCCAACGGTGTTTGAAGAATAAATATTTAGTGCACAGGTACCCCAAAATGTTATAGCAGGTTTGTGCGCAGTGTGAGAAGTTGGCATGATATGTGATGTCCACTATTCTAGTGGGCACCCTGTATCAGTCCAAAAAACCCTTATGGTGATGGTTGTATAGTCAACCTTATAGACCAGCTATCCTAGTGGTAGCATGGACAAAGCAGTCTTAGGCTAATACTTCAGAGAGCATGTGAAGCCAATTGTTTCACCAATTATAACCCCTTGAATACCAAAAGAAAGGACACCACACAATGTATATATCAAATATATATGTATTTATTACTAACACAACCCCTCTGCACTCTTTATGGGGTCAGAGTTCGAGATACAGCACAAGTGACTCGATAAGCATACTATAAGTTGTACAAATACAATTCTGCCCTAGGGGCCTCACGAACCATATACTAAGTAAGTGGTATAAGAACCACTTCAGAACAGGTGAATAGGCCTAGGGCCTAGGAAATTGTTGGGACTACACTGAACAACCACAGGTTAGGAAGTAGGAGTCTCACAGGATACGTGTGCAGTGTCTAAACACACACGTGGGTTCTCATAGACTTTCAATGGGAACGTAAAGTAAACAAAGTAGTTGATTTCGGACACTTCCGGGTGGACTAAGGGAAAACCCAGTTAAAGTAGGACACTTGGATAGTTATTACCCACGGGAGCACCGGAGTACTCGAGTTACCTCACCCAGGGAGCCGGGTGCATAGGTGTTCTTTCGTGTCGGGTTTCGTCGTCGAATCCTATGGAGAACTGCACAAAGATGCTGCAGGCGACCAGGAGGAAGATGTCCGGTTGGATGCAAGGGTGGATCGAAGCAGTGAAGAACCTGAAAGCAGAGGGGACAGAGTCTGGGTCACTAGCCAGTGACCAGGAAGGAACCAGGAAGGAACCAAGCGATGTCGAGCTGCAAACAGGTGAAGAGGTGAAGCTTGTCTCTGCAGCCACATGGACCAGGAGGCGTCGATGATGACCAGGAGCTAAATATGGACTGTCCCACGAAGGATCTCGCTGTTGGCGGTGTCGGCTTCCGGATTGGAGTCAACAAGCCTTGGCAAAGGCAACCCACGCAGGAAGGGAAGATCGGCTCCTGTTCAGACCAGTAAGGTCTGGGGAGCTTCCCATTTACAGGAAAGCAGGAGCAAGCCCGGAGCAACCAGGCAAGTGGTGTTATTTTGTAAAGATGTCTTCAGTAGGGCTACTAGCCAATGGGCTAGCAACCGCTAAGGCGCGTCGAGGAGAAATGCTAGAGCAGGCCTCACGCGGCACTCGTGGAGTGTGGAGGGCTGATCTTCGGTGCACTTACGGCTCGGGGTTTGGACTTCTCAGGGTCCAATGCACAACTTCGAGGACGCCTCGGAAGCTGCACAGTTAGCAAAAAGCAGGTACTGTAGGTAGTCTGGTCCCACGTCTCTTATGTCCGCCACAGGTCTCAGCTTTGCTGTGGATGTGGGTCGGGGTCAGAGAAGTCTGGAAGTCCAGAGGCTGCGTCGCTAAGTCTTCGGGCTCCGGTGGGAGCGTCGACAAAGCAAACTGGCAAGTCACTGATGGTACAAAAAATAAACGTATGGAGGGTCAAATAGGGCTATATTTAACGACCAAGACCACTCATGCCCTGAGAATGACTGTCAGCAAACAAGAAAGTGGTCTGGTCAAAAACCTGTAGGTGTGCCGCAACTGAACTAATACCCCAAGACCATTAGTAACACTAGAAGTGATGACCCAGGTCTGCTAGGAAAATTCCCATCAGCCCACCCATTTGGTGGAATGTCGTCATGTGGGAGATGTTACCAATCCAATTCTCAAACAGTGCACCTAGTCATGGTGCAGAGATGGATTACCATGGTATGGATACAGACCACTGGGCTTCACTGGTGATGCTAATGGGGTGCAGTGCAAAAAATTATAGTGAAAACCGTGAAAATAAAATTAACTCCGAAGGCCAAAATTAATTTTAATCAGTATGGCGCTCGGGTCAAAAATTATATATAGTGTGATGCACGCTAATGTACAATGGATAAGTCCTACCAGTTCCTCTGAGCCCAGATGAATAATGTAGGAAGTCCAAAACTTTATGTACCTCCCAGCATTATGTGGGAGTACGCCTCACCTCACCCGGAACCCACTCGGGAAAAAGGGAGGCCCCGCTCTATCCGTCGGTACCTCGTTACCTGCGTCCGAGAAGGAACGGACTTGCAGTCGCAGTTTCCTAATGGTCCTGAAGAAAGCTAAGACCAACAGTCAACAATAGCTGAAACATGTCGACCTTCACTCACTTTGCCCACATATAGTTATTATTTCAAACTATTTTGGCAATTTTAATCTTGACCCGAGCGCCATACTGATTAAAATTAATTTTGGCCTTCGGAGTTAATTTTATTTTCACGGTTTTCACTATAATTTTTTGCACTGCACCCCATTAGCATCACCAGTGAAGCCCAGTGATCTGTATCCATACCATGGTAATCCATCTCTGCACCATGACTAGGTGCACTGTTTGAGAATTGGATTGGTAACATCTCCCACATGACGACATTCCACCAAATGGGTGGGCTGATGGGAATTTTCCTAGCAGACCTGGGTCATCACTTCTAGTGTTACTAATGGTCTTGGGCTATTAGTTCAGTTGCGGCACACCTACAGGTTTTTGACCAGACCACTTTCTTGTTTGCTGAAAGTCACTGATGGTGCCTGTTTGCACAGGGTGGTCACTCCATGACCAAAAGGGAGAATCTTTAGTCTTCTAGTACCAGTAGAATGTCGAAGGTCCAGAGTTTCGTTTCAGAGTTTCAGTTCAGGATAATCTAAAGTCGCTAGACTGAGCTCCTAGCTTTATACTAATCTAAGGGGCTGGGTTACCGGCTAGGTCCCTCCTATGGGGGAACCAGGGAAGGTGGTGGCTACACCCCTTTTCCTTTGTCCAGTTTCGCGCCAGAGCTGGAGCTGGAGTGCCCCAGCAACTGGTTTGAACCGGGTTATGCTAGCACCTCCCAAGTCAGGAAATCTATTGTCCAGGCCTCCCTCGCTGGAAGGGCTCCCAGCTGCAGGAGGTCAGACTTGTGTCTGTGGTAGCAGCATCCATTTTGTGATGCTGAGACTCTGTTTAACTTTAACCGGGTAAAGCTACAACTACATGTCTTCTCCCTCTAGGAGGGTGGAACGCTACCCCCGTCGCCAGAACTGGTGAGGGGGTAGTATTCCAAAGCGTATGACACCTTACACGACATGTTTCGATAAAGCCAAACCAAAGTTAGCATTAACCGCGAGGATTATGGGGGGCGTGGCCACGGAGGCGACCGAGATGGCTGCCTCCGAGTGAAGCTCCCCTGCCCAGGCCCCCAGCATCAAAGATTAACATGTAATCCGTCGACTTGCTGCCTGCAACACGACTCCATCAGACTGTGGTGACCATCCCGCACCCACTGGTGGCTTCGACATCTGCGGGGACGACATTTGCAAAGTGCTAGACGGCGGGGATCGAGGGCCTCCATTCTCTCGGTGGCATCATCCCTAAACTGCGCCCGGCCGATTGGTAAGTGCTGTGCCCTTGGCGCCCCTGCTCGCCTTGTGGGCTCCTGTGTCCCGCTCTTTACCTGCCTCGCTCCTCCTGCTGCCTGCTTGGTGGCGCGCCGGGCTGCCGATACGGGTTTGCGGCCTTCGGGCCTGTGGTTCGCCCCGGAGCCAGGGCCTCGGGTGGCGGTCCCGCCGGCCGGACTAGGGGTTGGGTCTGGGTGGGTTGTGGGCGACGGGGGCATCTGGAGGAGTTTTTGGGTGCTTCGGGTGGTGACGCCCCCTGCTGGTTGTGTGGCGGCACCGTCTGTGGGCCTAGCGACTTGTTGCTTTCCCCCTCCCCCCTGTAGCACATCTCAGCAGCAGCGCTGCTACTGCGGGGGAAACATCCGTGCAACAGCGGCTTAAGGTGGTCGCCGGCTCTGGCGACAAAAACTGGCTGATATGGGAACCAAACTCCAGGCCCATGACCGCCGCCTAGACGTGGTGGAATCCAGAGTTTCTGACATTGAGGACAATTGCACGAAATCACTCAAACGATTAGAACACGCCAAAAGGATACTCAAGGAGATTTAGAAGCGCGTAGCCGACGCAACAACATTCGCATCATTGGCCTAGCAGAGACGACTGTGACGGGTCGCATGGACACTTTCGTGGAGCAATTACTTACCGACTTGTTTGGCAGAGAAGTGTTCGCGCATGGATTCATGGTGGAACGCACCCATAGGTCACTGGGGCCTCGGCCTCGACCTGGGCAACCACCCCGTCCGATCATTGCCAGACTCATGAACTTTCGCGACCGGGATGCGGCCCTGCGTGCAGCGCGTGAAAAAGGGAGATCCAGTGGCAGGGCAGCTCCTTGTCCTTTTTTCCGGATTTCACACTGATGGTTCAAGAGGCGCGGCGCAAATTTGCTGGAGTCAAGGCTACCCTTCGTAATCTGAGACTTAAATATGGCATGATGTATCCAGCGAGGTAAAGAGTGGATGTGGCCTGTAGATTCCACATTTTTGGCACTCCCATGGAGGCTCAGGAGTTCTGCCAGACTTATAGGAAACAGGGGTCCCAATCGGGCTCTGCCTCTGAGGCCCAGTCCCCGTCGCATGGCGATTCACAGAACAGCGTTGACCTCTTTGCGGACCAGGGATCTGGACAATAACTCGTCACGCCATATCCTTTTATCTTTCTCCTTGTGTAACAGGACTTGATATTAGTTCACTTTGATATTTTTGTTATGCATTGTTTCACCTTTGATGTTGGGAAGTTAGCCGGTTTGGCGTTGCTACCCCCCATGGCGAATGCCCTTGTGCCTTTATCCTTTTTTTTTTTTTTTTTTTGGGTCCATCTGTTGGTTCTTTGGATGCTAACATGTTCATTCTTAAGTATTGAAGATCGTACGAATGGGGTTTGCCTCTATTGGGATGTCAGGAGGCTGGGTGGTGGGTGGGGGGCAGGGTGTATTTTGTTTTTGTGTAGATTCGATTGTTATGACATTCACGGTGCATCTGAGAGAGGGTGGAGTGGCGCACAATCAAACTCAACATTTATTTCATTTATACTATGGCCAGAGTAGGCTTACAGTCTGGTCCTTCCAGCCTATCATTGATGTCCTGAAACTTTCGGGGCTTAAACAATTCCAGGAAATGCAGACAGGTTTTTAATTATGTAATTATGTATTTTTAATTATGTATCTTGCCATAACATTGACATTGTTTTTTTGCAGGAAACACACTTGGCACATTCAGATTCAGCTTCTGTTGCCAAGAGTTGGGGGGCCATAGAGTTTTTTCAAATTTTAGTAGATATGCTAGGGGGGTTGCTATACTCGTTCATAAGAGGGTGCCCTTCGTGTTGTCCAGTAGCATCACGGACGAGGGTAGATTTTTTATTGTCACTGGTGTGCTTATGGGATACAAGATTACACTGGTGGGGGTTTACGGCCCCAATGTGGACCTACAGGTAAAGCTTCTCAAGATTGATTTTGACTTGTTGGTTCTTGGTGGGGAGTTTAATTTATTGATGAACCCCACTAGAGATAGCACCTCAACCAACTTCCCCTGATGTCAAAGCCCGTTCCCACTCAGTGTTGTCTGATGTATGTACTTATTTCTCTCTCATTGATATTGAAGCTAGACTCCATCCGCACTCGCCGGCCTACACGCATTATTCTAGCTACCACAATACAAGGACTAGAATCGATTACTGGCTCCTTTCCCTTGGGGTTGCGGGTTGGGTCAAAAGTCTTCTTACCTTACTGGGCACTCTGTCAGACCTCTCCCCCATTGTACTCACGTTGCAGATACCCAGACTGGGAGGTTATGAGAGGCAGTGGCGGTTCCCTGGTGGGGCTTTGACTGACCCTGTCTTCACTGAGGAGGTCCGTAGTGCCATTACTGACTATTTTGATCTTAACACTGGAACAGTGGGGTCCTGGGCGACACTATGGGAGGGGTTCAAAGCCACTATTCGCAGGGTGTGCATTGCCAAACACGTGGGTACCTTACGAAACATTTGTTCCACCTTGGCTCGTGTTGAAGGAGATGTCGCGACAATAGACAAAGAATTATTGGACGACCCGACGGGGGCTAGAGAGACCAGACGCTTGGAACTAATGCTAGAATTTCGGGAAGCTGCTGACAGGGAGCTGCGGTTTCTGAGCAAACAATATACAGCACGACAATATGGAGAGGGTGATAGGCCGGGCAAATTATTAGCACAGATGCTCCGACCTCCACATCATGCATCATACATCACAGAAATTGTACACTCAAGGGGTGCGGTGCACCATTCTACCCCAGACATCTGCAACACTTTTGTGTCTTATTATAAAACCCTATACACATCCACACTATCAGGAGACAGGAGAGATCCCGGGCCTTATTTAAATGAAATCGCCATGGTTTATCTCGAAATGTATATGCAGGAATTCCTGGCCACTCCCATCACTCAGGATAGCATAGTCGAAGCCATAGATACTTTAAGAGGCTCCTCGGCGCCGGGACTCAATGGCTTCTCCGCTGATTTTTATAAAGCATATAAGGAAAAACTGGTCCCGAAGCTGGTGGAGGTATATGCAGAGGCATTGGAATCTGGCATGTTACTGCCATTTCTCCGCGAGGCAGTGATTGTTCTTCTCCCAAAACCTGGTAAAGACCCAACTTCTCGTAGCTCGTACAGACCCCTTTCCCTGCTGAATCTTGATTACAAAATCCTGGCCAAGGTTCTGGCCATCCGACTCTCGCTGTTCATGGAATCCATCATTTGACCGGCACAGTCGGGATTTGTCCCACACCGCTCCACTTTCTTAAATTTGAGGACACTGTTTGCTGTTTTGCATAGAATAGACCGCTCCACCCCGGCCGCGGCTGTGCTCCTGGACGCTGAAAAAGCATTTGACTCCCTGGTGTGGCCTTTCTTTTTGTCCATTATGCGACGAATGGGTATGCCTGAGGTTTTTGTGTCCACAGTGGCCTTGTTGTACACGGCGCCTAGGGCCCGGTTGCGCTTAAACGGTACTATTTCCGAGCAATTTTCACTATCGCTCGGCACGTGCCAAGGATGTCCCCTTTCCCCGTTGCTGTTTATCCTTGCAATGGACCCTTTGGTTCGTCATTTCCAGGAGAGACAGCTGCACCGCGGTCTCCAGTTCCGCACGGGCCCGCTTTTGATATCTCTTTACGCAGATGACTCGATTTTATATGTTAGAATGCCTCATGTTAACCTGGAACCTTTAGTGCTTGAAATAATCCGCTTTTGGGAGTTTTCCGGCCTATGCATTAATTGGCACAAGTCTGTCATCTTTCAGCTCACCCCCTCCACCATGCGGTGGACTTGGGCCTTTTCTTTGGAGTGGAATACTGAGTCGGTCAAATATTTATGAGTGCATGTCCACTTGGACACGGCCTCCATAATCAGATTGAATTATGGTCGGGCTCTGGATTTTTTGGAAGACCGTCTTGAGCGCTGGATTTCCCTCCCTCTATCCATGGCTGGTCGGATAGCCATAATAAAAATGGTGGTTCTCCCTCGTTTTTTGTATCTTTTTAACAATATCCCGATTCCACTCACCAAGATTTTTTTCCCAATTGCGATCCTTACTGTTACGATTGGTTTGGGGAGGCAGGACTCCACGCGTGTCCTGGCGTGTCTTAACGCTCCCATATGAAAGGGGCCGTTTTGGTGTCCCAGACTTTTATCTCTATTTTTTAGTTGCGCAATGTTCCTATGCACATTCCTGGTTTCATCCTGATGCCCGGATTTTGTATTTGAAACCTGGGGCTGACCTGGTGCTTGCTGTGCCCCTTCTCAGTGTTCTCCCCAAGGGTATTCCTCGTGATCCGCAAGACATACAGACTGTCTTGTCCACTTTTTGGGCTTGGGACAGAACGCGCAGATGGTTCTGTCTAGACCGATTGTACTCTCCCGCCCTCCCTTTGCCCAATGCTCATTGGCTTCCTATTACCGGTGAATCTGTGGTGCAGCGAACACTGTCCAAATATCAAATCCATACCATAGGCGACCTCTTCCCCAAGGGGCATGCCTTTTCTATATCAGAAGACCAACGTTTTGCTGACCGATCATTCATGTATTCCTTTGTATTGACTAGAGTGCGGTCTATGCTGCGAGCGGAGTTCCCCATATTTACGGTTCCCCCTGTTGACACCACGCCGCTGACGTTTATCATACGAAGCCAGACAGGGTCACATATGGTTTCTAAGCTGTATAAATTATGCGTAGCCTCGCTTCCCTCTTTGGACTCTAAGATACGCGCCGCATTGGAGAGTGATTTGGGTAGGCCAATAGCGGATGATCAATGGGCACTATGTTGTAGAGCCACGAAGGATGTGTCCATCAACAGTAGACACAAACTCATACACTTCAAGTTTCTACGACGGCTTTATCACACCCCCGCCCTTTCACACAAGATTGATCCCTGCAGGCCTCACTGTTGTTCCAAGTGTAAAGCAACCCAGGCCGACTTTGCGCACCTTTCATGGACCTGCCCTCTTCTCTATGACTATTGGGCTCAGGTGCATCGCATCTTCGAAGACATACTGGGTATTGAATTAATCCCTACCCCCGAAATAGCTCTGCTGGGCTATGTTGCCAACTTCCCACGTTCAGTCCGTAAGCTTGCTGCCCTTGGTTTTTTTGTTAGCAAAACGCGAAGTCGCATTGCTCTGGTGGGCTAAACGTACTCCAAGTGCACAATCTTGGCTCCGGAGCATGACGTTCTGTAATGTTAACTCTGTGGAATATTCCACACACGTCCCTCTGGCCTCCCGCCCGGTTGACATCTGAGGCCCATACTGTTCATACATTGCCAAGATAACGGAGGAACAACACTCCCAATCTATGAGCTCCATTGTTCCAGAAGGGGTAGAGTGAACGTTAGTATAGACCTTTCTCACTGCTGTCAATTCTGTTTTTGGTAATCATTGCACTTGATGTGTTAAATGTGTATAAACAATTTTTCTAATTATGTATTGGGACACAGGACCCGAGGCCTTATTTGCGTGCTTTTTTTTTTTTTTTACTGTTAATATTTTGTATTGTTTTGCATTGTTCTCATCACAGTATCATACCTGATTCATAATTATGTTTGATTGTACTCAATGCCCGAACGACTATTACGGTAATGGTTGGGTGCCACGATATGCTCCTCCGCTCCGATGTTAATGTCCACCTAATATGATTTGTTGTTTTGCTACATCCTTGTAACAATCTCTTGAATCTATTTCTTTTCTTTTGCCTTTTGAAAATAATAAAAACAATTAAAAAAAACGCGAGGATTATAATGCACTTACGAGTATATGGTATGGGTATATCATAGTAGCGAGATGAGGCAAATTTTTTCCCCAAACCAATTGCACAGCTTTGAACTGCCTCCTTGGCGGATTCATTTATCTGTTCAACCATCAGTTAATCATTTTCATCAATGTACTCCAAAACTTTTTCTTTTACTTTATCCTTTTTGACCAATTTTATGCTCTACATACAGGGTTAATATGGCTTTTTTTCAAGTTTCTCATGTTTAAACTGTGCCCATCCGAGCCTCTTGTAAAGACACGACTGATGCCATGGTTCGTTAATAAACACTGCTTGGAACGAACCATGGCATCAGTCGTGTCTTTACAAGAGGCTCGGATGGGCACAGTTTAAACATGAGAAACTTGAAAAAAAGCCATATTAACCCTGTATGTAGAGCATAAAATCGGTCAAAAAGGATAAAGTAAAAGAAAAAGTTTTGGAGTACATTGATGAAAATGATTAACTGATGGTTGAACAGATAAATGAATCCGCCAAGGAGGCAGTTCAAAGCTGTGCAATTGGTTTGGGGCGAAAATTCGCCTTATCTCGCTACATTGTTTATTTCAGTGCCATCAGGGCAAGGCACTTCACCAATGCTGCACGCATTAAAAAGCATGGACAAGTTTGATAAAATTGAATACAAGGGTGTGCATCCCGATTTCCCGCATGGGTATATCATAGAACAGCTATAAGGACATGGTTCCGAAAGCTGCAGGGGCTCGTAAGGTGACCCAATATCCAATTGGAGATGTACCTAAAGTACATGGAGTCTATTTTACAGTGAGAGCAGATATCCTGGGGCCCTGATTAGCAGGATCCCAGGCCAACTTAGTCGAAACCAGCTAAACACTAGGCAAAACGTTGGGGTAACCATATAGTCAGATATCCACCTTCCCACACAACACCCCCCCCCCCCCCCAAGGAAATGAGATGAGGCTATCTTTGACCAGGTAAGCCTATATTGCCTAAGTGGCCATATAGGAAGTACCTGCACTAGCCTGGTTACCCCCTGTCTCATGGTCCACTAAGCAATCCCTTACCCTAAGAATATCATAAGGTCTCCACCATAGGGAATCTCTACCTGTGGTGTGTGTGTTTTGGCAAAGTAAAAGGCTGGTGTTGGGATGGAGTACTGAAGTGAGGCTCCTCTAATGTAGGGCTCAGCTTCCTCCAATCACTTTCCACCATGTAGGCCTTTCTTTCCTTGACTGAGTTGCACTGTGGTCTCAGGGTCAACCTCTGGCTACCTGCAGCTGGAGGCTGGGCTCCTTTTGTTGGCTCACTGGAGGGACAGGTCAGGTTTGGGGCCCTGTTGGGGCCCTGAGGTCCCAGGTTTGGCTGTGCTCAACAGAGTCCATCTGGGGGAGGTTCCCAACTAAGTGTAAGGGAAATCCCTCAGGGCTGCTAGCTTTGGTGCCCCTAACCTGCTGATGGGGGGGTTCCTGTGGACAGGGGGCCCTTTGGGGTCCACTGGCCTCCCTGACCTCTACATCCCTGGGCTTACTGAGGCACGATAGAGAGGGGCAGGTTACCTGCTCCAGACTGGGTCCCACCTTGGAAGGGTCCACTGACATCAGGGACTCTGCCAGGCTAGGCCTGACTACCTCTGGGGCAGTTCCTTCACAAGGTGTAGGGTCAGTTCCCTGAGGAGGCTGACTCTCACATAATGTCTGGTGGGAGGGAGACTTTTATTCCTCTGTCTAAACACCCAGTGGTACATGGTAGTCAAGGGAGTGAGTTTATCGTCTGGAATCACAATGTAAGTGCAGTACAAATAACACCCAAAGAAACACACCATGCACGTTTTTCAAATATAGAATTGGCCACGTTAGGGCTCAAGGACATTTGGAAAAATTCCCATCAGAAGCCATACTGTACTGCCCTCTTTTGCATCATTTGGGATCTCCTTGCCCAGGAGACAAAACAAAACGGCCGGTCAGGCGTTACCGTAGCCGAGAAGGATATGTGAGAGGAGAGTATCACACGATTTAGTGGCGACTGAAAAAAGCAGTGTGAAGTGGAAAGGGTGAAAAGTGAGTGATTGTAAAATTAGGTGAACTGGGTAGAAAATGAAGGATTTATTAGTGTCTCCCAGTCCCTAAGGTTAAAAGACAAGTGCAAATGCGGTTTTAGAAATAATATCCGCACTCAGTAGGGGTCGACATGTTTCTGTATTAGGTGAAAAAGATTTTTCATGCATTCCTCAGGACCAGATATTTCAAGACTACTGCTTTTAGTGAAAAAGTAATTATTAAAAGATATCACCTGCAAAGGCCAGGTTGTGTGCTCAACCAAGTACTGTTATCGCACCGCATCAAAGCATAGGATCCACAGAGAAAAACAAAAACAAACAAAATGGGAGAACATGAGTATGTCATTTTCCCGCGGTTTTGTGAGATAGTATCAAGTTAAACCTGAGTTATACGGCACCGGATCCATACATCATGGGAAACAAATTCCATTACAAACACTCACCCATAAATGATGGTTGAGGAGCTTCACCCCACCTGGCTGTGGCTCAGGTATGAGGAGCACCACTCTAAAATGAAAGGATTGAATAGAAAGAAAGAAAAGAGGCAATCATTGCTCAATCCATGGGATTATATATGGATTTTTGTATGTGAACATTCATTGTCTTTGCCGATCGTATAGACTTAGATCAGAAGTCTTTAAGTTACGTTTCAAAAAGTATGTAAAGATTGCCTGCCTGTAATGTGTTTGATGTTATACATCTTGTGTACCCATAGGTTAAGGCAAAGTCTACAGGGTTCGGTATAGGGAGACAAACGTCTTCATGATGCGATGGTAGTCTACCGCGCAATGTGATGACACATCGATTGATATTATTTGGCGTTTTTTTTAGACGTATTCAACACGATCAAGTCGTGCGCATTGCTTACCTATCCGTCGGTGTCTCCCGACAGTCATCCGAGCTGTCTGGGGGGGCACCGGTTATGTGACTCGCGTTGTGTTTTATGCGATTGTTTCTGAGGACTGAGTCACATGACCAGCTACAATCACGTGATCACTCTGTATGCCGGGAGTTGTAGTTCCGGGTGCGGAGTGTTGTAGTTCTAATGAATGACTAGCGCTAGTCCCACCTAGTGTGAGATGTGATGTATAAAATGTATTAAGTATATACTACAAAGACACCAACAAATACCCGTGGGAAACGTTACTTGTTCCGCACAGTGATCAGTTTTTGATATGTATCGTAAGGACTGAGAGGTGCGTTGGTTTTTATAGGGACATGCATGGTATAGGCTCATTGAGTCCCACCTTGTCGCTGTTCAATCTGTATACCCATTTCTGTTCAATTTTGAACAGAAAACGGCTGGAGTCTGGACAGGATTCTGGAATCGGTGGTTGTTCTAAAACCGTCCAATGGAAATCATTGGGGCTGTGTCCCTTTTCTAGGAAGAGTGCGGTTAAGCGAGTTGCTTGTTTACGGCACCGCACTGTGCTTTTATGCTCTTGGATTCTCGTCCTGACCTTCCTAGTTGTCATGCCAACGTATCGAAGTTTGCACGGGCAGGTTATTAGATAAATCAGGTTGCTGCTATTGCAATTGGTGAACTTTGTCTGAGTCCAAGGTCTATTAGTCCCTATGTCTACACTCGTAGATTTGCAAGTTTGGGGACATACGGAGCATGCCCCACAGGGGTGATGGCCTTGAACCGGTGGCAAGTCCCAAAGTGTGCCCACCTGTCTGGGTTCCTTGTTACGTGGGCGAGTATGGACTAGCTGGTCCTTAAAGTTTTGTCCTCTTTTGTAGGCAAAAAGAGGTAAGGGGATATCATCACCTCCAGTTTTTAAGATCGACCAATGTTTTTTCATAATCTTTTTGACTTGGTTGGATCTGGTATTAAAGGTATTGACAAAAGTGATATGGTTGGTTTTTTCTTTAGGTGGATGTATCTCGAGCAGAGAATCCCTGTTGTTGTTTGATGCCCTCTTTTTGGATAGGCGAATGATTTTCTTTTGATAGTTTTTTACACTCAGTTGTTGTTCCAAATTTTGCGAATGACTCTTGAAGGCTTCTTTGTTGGAGCAGTTCCTTTGCACTCTCAGAAACTGGCCAAATGGTAAGTTGTCTCTTAAGGCACGAGGGTGACAGCTATCATATCTTAAGAGGGCATTTCGAGCCATAGGCTTGCGGTAGAGTTCAGACTCCAGGCCATTGGGAGTTGCATTGATTCTCAAGTCCAGGAAAGCCAGCGTTGTTCGACTGAATTCAATAGTGAATCTCAAGTATGTGTTCCTGGTGTTTAGCCATGCATGGAAGGAAATTAGATCTTCTTCTGTCCCCCGCCATACCACCAGAATATCATCTATATATCGCTTCTACACATGTAGCGACAATAGATAGGGGTTGGCAGGTGTGAGGACCTCCTGTTGTTCGAAGTTATGAACATACAGATGTGCTAGGCTCGGCGCGAAGACACTACCCATGCTAGTCCCAGATGTTTGTAGGTAGGTAGTGTCTTCGAAGCGAAAGTAGTTTTCTTTCATAGCGATTTCTGCAAGGGTCATGATGAATCGTGTTGGCGTAATGGACTGATGGTCACTTTGATCTAGTAGACTCCCCACAACTTCCAGTGTTTCGGTTTGCAGAATTGAAGTGTAAAGTGACTCGACATCAAACGATACAAATATGTCAGTGTTGGTGTTGAATTGTATGTTTGGAAGGAGTCTTAGAACGTCCTTCGTGTCCTGAAGGTACGTAGGCATAGCTTTGACCATAGGATTTAAAAAGTGGTCAACAAAGGTCGACAGTGGCTCTAATATTGACCCAATCCCCGAGATGATGGGCCTCCCTGGTGGAGGTCTCTGTGGTTTGTGGACCTTCGGTAGGCAATAGAAATAAGGTATGGTAGGATGGCTTGTGAGGAGATATTGTCCTTCTTGTGGCGTGATCCAGCCCTCAGTGGTCGCTTGTTCCACTAAGTTACCTATTTTTACTTTTAGTCTTTCAGTTGGATCTTCAGTTAGGGGAAGGTAAGATCTGCGATCGCTCAATTGTCTCAGACATTCGTTTCTGTATGTCTCAGTGTCCAGAATCACAATAGCCCCGCCCGTATCGGCTGGCTTAATGAATATGTGTTCATTGGATGCTGATGAGCGCAGAGCCGATTGTTCATCTCTTGAAAGATTCATGAAGGGTCTGTTTTCGGTTTGGTAGAGATGCTTTATATCGTTCTCTACTGCTGTTTCAAAGGTTAAGACCTTTGGGGGTAATCCGACACTTGGTGAGTTGAATGTGGATGGCTTTTTTAGACCAGTGTTCTTGTCCGCCGTAGGTGATTCCATATTTACTGGTTTCAGGAAAAAATAATGTAGTCTTATTTTTCTGAATAGTTTGGTTAATTCCACCTGTGCTACGAAAGGATCCCCTTTCTGGGTGGCCACAAAACCAAGGCCTTTGTTCAAGAGGCGTTCCTCATTAGGAGATAGAGTGTACTAGCTGAGGTTCATTACGAGATCGTCGGATTGCTCGTCCCTGCAGTTTCTTGTGGGACTTTCTTCCCGCTGCGAAGATCCATCGTGGATTGCGGCGTGGTGTTCCAATGGACTTGAGGTGTTGTTCCTTGTCTCCTTCTGCCCCTGCCTCGTCTCGGGCCAAACCCTAAAAAAGGAAAAGCTCCGGGACCTTGTTGCATTTGGGGGGGACCAAAGGGACCCATTTGTGGGGGGTAATGGAGTTCTGGACTTTTTGGTTCCGTCCAGAGGTGTCAGGGAAAAACACCCAAAGACCCCGGAGTTCCACCTGCCTTGGTGCACAAATGAACAGAAACACGGGCTTCTCGAAGGTGGCGTCAAAGACCAAAGGTTTATTACTGCAGGGACACAGAAGTCACAGAAACTACGCATGGGCAGTAACTAGGAGCCTGTTCGAATTGTACAAAGAGGGTTGCTCCTTATATACTAAATTTTGGCCTTTAGGCGAATTCTTCACATGTTAGTACATTCCCAAACCTTTGTGTCATGAACAATAAATATTTGGTGTACACAGGAATCGTCGACAATATCTGATGTCAAAACATTACGAACGAGGGGTTCCCACTTTTCCATCATAATCTCATGTCAACTTTTCATTCAAGACCCGGACCGCCTCATCGTAAATTTCGTTACCTCCCCCTAATAAAGGCCCAGAAGGAAAGGAGCAGAGCCAGGTGCAGAAGATAGAAAAGCAGGATAAGGGATGTTTGTGGGTTGTAAATGGGCAAGGCTACCGGCTTCGGCCGCCTAATCGTGATCAGGACAATGGACACGAAGACCAGTTTAGCAGGTCTGGCCTCTGGCAGAGAAGGCAGCCTTTGTCGAGTCATGCAGCTACAGCGTGATCTGGTTTAAGGTGCACGTGTCATGACAGAGGTGAATCTCCGGCTAAGGCTACGTGTCCTTAATCGAAATGAAGTGATCAGAGGTTATTGGGTATGTGAGGGCAAGAAACACAAAATGGCGGCCATGATCTAAGATGGATGCCGTGGGTAGATCAGAAATGTGTTTATAAAAGGAGTGCTCTTGCTCGTAGCGTAGCGAAATCACCAGGATATACTAAATGGATCATTTGCGGTTCGCTGATACCAATATTATGTATTTCCGACAATATTGAAAACACGGGTTCAAATCGTCACGGAACCTCAGACCCTCCTTTTGCCCTTACATAGGCAATTACTCAGTCTACGTCAGAGTCTAATTCTATGCTCATCAGGTCAGTGACATGTTGTTGTATCATCATCCTTTCTCGTGCCTTTTCTCCAAACGCAGGTGGTTTTCTAAAACAGGTTGCAGCACAAAGACTACACAGAGCAGGACCACACTGGATAATCAGGCAACATGAGAACAGGAATACTAAGATGACACCAATGACCATTAGAACCTTCCATCCCCACGCTGAGATCAGAGTCCAAAACCACTCCATGAAGGACCAGTTTCCCTTGTCTACGTGAATAGAGTCGGAAATCGTGTGTAGCTTAGAGATCGCCTCATAGACAGTTGGAGCATTATTGGGAATAAAAACACAGCAGCTCGATTGGATCATTCTGCATACCCCACCTCGATCTGCAAGTATCACGTCTAGAACCATACGGTTCTGCAACGTCATGAGTCTATCCGCCTGAAGCTCAGCTGTCAAATTGCTAAGGGCACCAGCAGTTTCGGTAATAGTAGATTCAACTACCCGTGTTAGCTGACGTATGTTTCTACTATTGGCCATAGGCCCCCAGAACGGAAGGAAGCCTTTGAAAAAGTCTCCAGCTTCCTGACCAGCAGTATCTTCCTTGCTGAAGACACCTCTCGCTACTCTGGTTCTGTGGTAATCAGATGAAGCAGTGTATGTCGGAGGCAACAATCGAGCAATATAGCATGATCCTGAAAAGTCGGCAGGCAACCATGTATAGGCTCTATCTCGACAGATGAAGTAGGTACCCCTAGCAGTAAGAAAGGCAGGGGAAGAGTTAGCCGGAAACACATAAGTCTCTACGCACTCACTCCTCCCTAGCTGAGCTCTCGGATTTCTCCCATTCCCTTGCAAACAGACCTGACCTCGGTGAGGTACGACCCAGATTGGAGTTGAGCTTTTACGCTTGCTCTCTTCTAAACTAAGGCGATACTCTGAAGTATTCCAACTTAAATATACTCGCAGTTCGTCTCTAGGGTATGATGGAGTATTATTGACGTCCTTGATCATGTCAATAATTCCCTGGACTAAAGCTTTGTTGGCAGAGTTATATTTAGTGGAACGTGGTGGACGTGGAGGATAGGTCTCAAGGGCATAAGCAAAGATGGTTTGAAGGGCCTGAAATGATCCATTGTAGCTGAAAGGCAAAACCAGATAAGGAATACCTTTATCCATAGTGTGGGGTATCAAGCCACACACCCAGCAGTCTGTAGTGTTAACTACCAGTTGGTGTTGGTGAAAGAGCTGTACAAAAGTGTTGTTAATGAACTCTGAGCGTCGGGCTTGCTCATGTTCAGGAAACGAATGAAAAGAGTGTATAGAAGAAACAGTAGAAGTAGCAGGATCAAGGGGAGGTACTGTAGTAACTGGCACAAAAATCAAATTTATACTGAAGACGATTCCACCCACCAACGTTATCAAAACAATCAAGGATGTAATGGCACATTGCATCAAAAAGCATTTGCTATGAAGAATTCTATGAAGTCTGTTTCTGCGAACATAAATCACATTTTCTCGTTGCAGCGCAGGAAGCTCCATCTTCTACAATCCGCTCGCGACCACTGATGATGTGTACGTAGATGAAAATGCCTCTATCAGCCCTGGGAGTTCCCAGAACCAACAGAAAGATCGACCTTGTGTCAGACCCCTGCAAATTCAACTAGGCACACAGCCACGACCCTACGGCTACCCAGACGGCAAGGCAATTTTAAAAAAACAACAAAACAATAGCAAACTTCCTGGCTGAAGGCAAAAGTTCAAAAATTTTAAAATATCGCAATAGGCAGTTGCCTGCTTTATTTGTCCATTTTACGGTTTCGTAAGTTATATCTCTGCTTTGCAGGTACTGTCTGATCAGCAAATAGCGTTTCACTGGTAGCTGTTGCAGTGTTCAAGTTCGCAGATGACAGAGTTCTTTCTGATACAGGGGACAAATGTTCAGTGTTCAAAAGAGTCTTTTCTGGAGGAGAGTCAGAGCTTGGAGTGTCAGTGATCAATTCGGCATCGCTGAAAGGGATGAATTTTGGCGTGCTTTCAGATTCGGAGGAACCAATTCCCTTCTTCACCCAGTCGTCGTAAGGAAGTGGCAAAGGCACACGCTTTACATGGGATGCATGCACCCAGTGCTTGCGTCCAGCCACACGAACCGCTGTCCTCGTTGCCAGTAGGATTTGGAAGGGGCCGACAAATCTCGGCTGAAGGTTCTTCGTCCTCGCGAAGTTTCTGATGACAACAAACTCGCCTGGTTTCAGCTGATGCCCTGGACTCTCCGGAGGCTTTGGCAAAGCATCGAAAACCTGTTGATGAATAGGACTCAATTTAGCAGTCAAGTCGTAAAGGTAGTCTATCAACATAGGATATTCTAGGGAACAAAACTTTTTAGGCCTTGGCACGCCCCAAATATTTGCCGGGCGGCCAAAAACTATTTCGTAGGGGCTAAGCCCCACTCTAGAATGTACAGTTACTCTCGTTGATAACAAAGCCAAAGGAAGTGCGTCTGGCCAGGCTAAACCTGTGGATGCTTGTATTTTAGCTAGTTTCAGCTTGAGGGTGCCATTATAACCCTCCACTAAACCAGCAGACTGGGGATGGTTCGCACTATGGAATTTTTGTTTCAGCCCTAGACCCGCACACACACTCTGCATAACTTTCCCTATAAACTCACTTCCGTTATCTGACCATACAATCCGTGGCATTCCATATCTAGGGAAATATTCTTTGAGAAGAATCTTGGCAGTTGATAGGGCAGTGTTGTCCTTTAGTGGATATGCTTCGATCCACCTGGAAAAAGCACAAACTACCACCAGGACATACTTCAAATTATTACAGCGATCCATGTGAATGAAGTCTAACTGAATCACTTCAAAGGGGCAGGAAGGAGGAGCGAAATGACCAGCTGGAGTTGGAGTTCCCTTGCCAGGATTATGCATCAGGCATACCATACAATTTTTCACCACTCTCTCTGCACACTTACTGATCCCATCATTCTTCCAGACTGGAGCCAACATCTTACAAATTCCTTTAGAACTTATGTGCGCTACTCCATGCGCCATTGTCACCACTGCAAGCACATACGCGTCAGGCAGCATCCAACGTTGCTGTTCTGTCAAATCAATCCAACATCCATTCGAATCCAACCTGCCCGTACTTTCTCTCCATACACGTTTTTCTTCCTCAGTTGCTTCTTTCTGAATCTCTTTCACACTTTCCATAGTATCCTCACACATTCCAGAGTCAGCAATCCATCTTGCAGACGTAGCAACATACATTCTGCTCATCGTGTCTCTAGCTGTCTGTTTAGCAATTTCATCAGCAAAAGCATTCCCACGACCAACATCATCCGTGATTGCTTTATGAGCACTGCACTTTACAATCGCAACTTCAGTCGGCAAGGTTAGAGATTCCAACAAGTCGTTAACTAGCTGACCATGTTGGATCTTAGTCCCATGGGACGTAATGAAACCTCTTTCTCTCCACAAGCGGCCAAAACTATGGGCCACGCCAAATGCGTACTGACTATCTGTAAAGACATTCACTCTCTTTCCCTTAGCTAAAACACACGCTCTTGTTAGAGCTATTAATTCTGCAGCTTGGGCAGAATTCTGACTCACTCTTGCAGTCTCCACAATCGTCTTCAAAGTCGTTACT
Source organism: Lissotriton vulgaris (assembly GCF_964263255.1). Taxonomy (NCBI): domain Eukaryota; kingdom Metazoa; phylum Chordata; class Amphibia; order Caudata; family Salamandridae; genus Lissotriton; species Lissotriton vulgaris. The sequence continues at coordinate 168,012,117 of NC_141687.1, read as the reverse complement.
GCATAAGCAGCAGTCACATCACCATTCTCCAATTTAAAACATGACCCGTCCACATACAGCGTACCATCTGGATCGGATAGCGGAGTATCCTTTAAGTCGATGCGTCCTTTTGTCTCTTCCTCCGTTTTAAAACAACAATCATGTGGCTCGGAATCACTCGACTCTTGATCAGTCGGCAACAGCGTTGCTGGATTCAATACATTACATCTTTTGATCTGAATATGACTTGCTAGTAATGTCAGCTCGTAACCAGATAGTCTCGCACTGGTAAGGTGTTGTGTCTTCGTTCGATTCATGAGTGTATCCACTGCATGAGGAACCATGACTACTAGCATGTTGTTCATTACCAAACCAGCAGATTGTCGAATGGAAGCCGCAGCTGCCGCTGTAGCTCTCAAACAACTAGGTAACGCTCTAGCTACCGGATCTAATGTTGATGAAAAATACGCACAAGGGCGTTGTTTATCACCGAACTTCTGTGTCAGAACACTCAACGCGCAACCTTCTCTCTCATGAACATAGAGCGTGAATGGCTTACTGTAATCAGGTGTATCCAATACAGGAGCTGAACACAATGCTTTTCGTAATTCAGTAAAGCTTTCTTGACATTCATCAGACCATGGTACCGGACTCGGAACATTTTTCCCAGTCAAAGCTACCAACGGTTTTGCTAAAAGAGAAAAATTTGGGATCCACTGTCTACAGTAAGAGGTAATACCTAGAAAAGCACGTACTTCTCTCTGTGTGCGTGGAACACTCATCTGCGTAATTGCTTTTATTCTCTCTGGGGTCAACTTCCTTCCCTCCTTTGACAAGAGATGACCTAGGTAGGTCACTTCTTGGCAGCAGTATTGCATTTTCGAAGGTGACACCTTGTGATTCAAATTAGACAAATGATGCAGTAACAAAATCGTAGCTGCTTTGCAAGTTTCCTTATCATCAGCAGCCACTAAAAGATCGTCTACATACTGTACTAGAGCAGATCCTGGAGGAAGGACAAAGGAATCTAACTGGCTTTTTAATGCTTGACTGTAAATGGATGGGCTCACACAATAGCCTTGTGGAGCGCGTTTAAATCTGAAACTGCGACCTCCTAGACAGAAGCCGAAAATATCTCTGCTTTCCTCGGCTATCGGAATGCTGAAAAAGGCATTCTTCAAGTCGATGACTGAGAACCAAGTAGCTGTAGCAGGAATTAGTGTTAACAAGGCAGTAATGTCTGGCACTACAGGAAACTGCGGGACCACAATTTTATTAACCTCTCTAAGGTCGATAACAAACCTATAAACTGGAGGCTTTGTAGGATCAGTTCGTTTCAAAATCGGTAGTACAGGACTGTTACAGACATTCCCTCTCGTTTCTTCAATCACACCTTTTTTAATCAAATCTTGCACAATCAATAAAAGTGCACGCTCACCTTCACTAGATATTTTATATTGAGGAATTCTTGGAAATTTTACATTCGCTTTTAAAGTTACTACATACGGTGGTATTTCTAAAAGGCCTACATCATTAGGACCAGTCGCCCAAAGAGAATCAGGGAGTGAGCGTAGCTCTGGCGGGAGTGCATCCATTGACAAGTACATCGGAGAAGTGATATTTTTACCCAACGTAAGCTGTACTCCCTCCGGAGAACAGTACAATGTCGCATATAGTCGTTTTAACAAATCTAGACCAAGCAGATTTTCATTACAACCTGTTGTCAAAATCAGAGGTGCTTTCAAGTGACATGGTCCAACAGAAATAGACAAAGGACCAGATATCGGGTTGTAAACAGGGGCGCCTGAAAAACCTACAGAAACATTTGTTGAGCCGGACAAAGGTGCGCCAGGGAGTTTCGCATGAATGATAGAACTTTTTGCGGCACCAGTATCCAACAGAAACGGTTCGACTACACCTGATGTTGCTACTGCGACATAAGGCCCACTCTGATCCACTGGAACTGATACTACTCCCTCTCTCTGTCCATGGCTGTCCTAGTACACATTTTGCTGAAATCCCTCATCCACTTCACAATAATCTTCAACAAGATATTGTTGAGATCTATTTTGCTGAGTAGACTGTCCATTTCGTTGATCAAAGTGATTTGAAGGACGATCATTCGTTTGTGGAGGCATAGCACCTCGCCCTCGACCTCTAGAATTTTGCACAAAACCACCACGACCTCTCTGAGCTGCTGCTGCATTATTTTGCGCTAAGATTGGACATTCATTTTTGTAGTGACCCTCTTTCTTACAGTACGCACATTGGTTCCACTGATATTGAGGTCTTGATGTACTATAGTCTGTTCTTTGATATGAATTCTGTTGCATATTAGTCTGATTCGTGCGAGGCGGATACCCCTGCTGTAAAAGAACTTTAGACTTTAAATCCTTCGTTTTCTTCTCTGATTTCTCCTTTTCCTCTTTATCCCTGTTTTCGTAGTACTGTGCAGTCGCAAGTATTTGCGCAGTTATGGACACAGCCCACGCACTCTCTGAATCCTTTAATTTATTGCATAATTCAGGTAACAAATTATGCACAAATTTATCGACAAACAATCTTTGCCCTCCTTCTGTGCTCATGTCCTGACCACTATGATCTACAAAAGTCTCTTCAAACCTCGTGAAGAAGTCGGAGACACTTTCGTCTTTCTTCTGCCTGCATGCTGATAACTTGTCCCAATTAACACGCAATGCGGGCATCAGAGTCTTCATTAAATCAATTATTCTACCTGGAAGATTAGCAATTAGGGGTTCGGGTTTTGCACCACCTACTTGCTGACCATCCGCTGCAGTGATAGCTGCCCAGTCACCGCCTAAGGCAACTTGATGATCCTGTCTACGAATTTTAGCCCATACTGGTTGCGGAACTACGTTGCCAAATAACATATCGATGTCTGCTAAGTTCATTATACAAGCCTCAACTGTCTGTGTTAATTCCTTATAGTATCCAGCAGGATTCTTACGTGGATCTGGCAAGGCCTGCTTCACTGCTAGCACTTCAGCTCGCTTCCACGGAATGTGTATCCACACCCTTTGGAATTGGGCTGGAGCGGCTACAATACCATTATTATGATCAGCTTGCACAGCTTCGCGCCAAATTGGAGGAACCTCCCTCATTGGATATTGGCGACTTAATTTCGTCTTGCTTTTCTCTAAATCTCTCGGTGAACGAAGTGATGGATCATTCCTATAACTTAAAATCAGTTCCATCGCTTCTTCTATATTATCACCCACTATCATTCCAGCAGCAAAGTCTTTCTGAACCTTGATTAAATCTTCTAAATTAGATTCAACATCGTCTTCTTCTATTTCTTCACGTAACAACGAGCACATCTCATCAAAGACATACCGTTGCGTTGGTTCTTTCCACTGCATAAACGTATCTAGCACATCTCTCGTACTATATCTCCTACTCTTTGAAATCCATCTGAGAGCCGTGGAATCTAGAATTCCCCGTTCCTCAGTACTTGGAAGCTGACTACGTCTCTGAACAGAGTCAGAAGTAGGAGTCTTGATTAAAGTTTTATAGAAAGGAGACAGCATATTAGACACAGAATCAGTGATTCTCCGACGAACAGAAAGTGGAGTCAACACACTCGCAGATGCAGAGAACACAGTAGAGGTAGGAACAGATAACGGAACAGTAGAAGTATCAAGGAAGATAGTTTGTGGAACAGTAGGTGTAAGCGAGACAGATACAGGTATAGAAGCTGGCAATCCAGGAGGAGGAGGAGGAGCCGTAGGAACATTTACATTGACCATAGGATGTACAGGAGCTTGATTCTGAGGTACAGGAACAGGAACACCAGGTTGTCCAGCAACCGGCAATTGTACATTCGGTAAAGGTGGAGCCGTAGCACCTTGTGCATACGGTGGAGGTGACCGTAACAAATAAGATAGCAGAGGATCGTTTTCAGAGTCCTCTAGTATCTTAGCTGTTTTCGATGGCAAGGCTGGATAGCACTTGTCGATCGCTAAATTGTGCTCTCTAATGGCCACTTCTATGGCTTTCTCACACTCGTTAGCTTGCAACTGCTTAGTTGCTTGTTCCAGAGTTAACTCTTCTTGCTCTTTTTGTTCTTTCTTTAACCTTTTCATTTCTCTCTGTTTGGATTCTTTTCGCCAGTAACGGAAAGAATCAAACATTGCCGGCCGGGCTTTCTTCCTAAATAATTTCGCTTCTAAATTGTCGAGAATTTCGGGTTCAAAACTACCATGCAGTGGCCAACTAAGGACACCATCCTTCTTAGTGTAACGGACCCACACCTCATTATAAGATATAGGACCCACACCAAATTTACAATACAAGTCATATAGGGGAGTCCCAATCGGAGGAACCAGACATGAGTCCTCCAATTGTGAGTCACTGTTGCAACTAAAACAGGACAACATGCAGTTTTTCCGACTCACCATTTTCAGTCTGGAACACAAAACAAACAAAACACAAAACAGATATGTGCACTCGAACCAAGAACTTAGGCCTACCAAAACGAACTGATGTATCGATACCCAAACTAAACCAAATAGATTATCGTAACTAGAACAACTAGTGATAATCTTACGAAACAAAACCAAACCAAGAAC